>NC_077247.1:3307500-3638750 GCF_947179165.1 Solanum dulcamara | reverse complement strand
ACGTGGCAGCCAATAAGGGAGTGACACGTGGCATCACCTCAAGCAAGAAGCTGACCCACTTGCTTGGGATCAAGTAGGTGACCCACCTGCTTGGGGGAGGTGGGCCCAACTGCCACGTGGCAGCTCCTCCTTCAATGCATGGACATGGTGGCCCAATAAAGACTGGACACGTGCCCCCCTTAGGGATGACACGTGTCACCTCTTGGGACCACATATATATATGTATACTATGACTTTAAATTCAGCTTATATCCAAAATCAGCAGCAACAAAGTGAAGAGCAAACCTGAGTTTAAGAGAGAAAAAGAGGACGGCCAAAGGGAGAAAATAAGGTAAGTCCCAATTTCATTCCATAACTTAATTATCTAGCGTATACCACGATGATATGGAGGTATTATAAGTATAAAATCATGTTTTGGTGCAGCCAAAATGGACAGCAAGCAGTCCACGCAGTTTCAGCGCGACTAAAGAAGTTCCGAGGCGCAATTTTGGCGAGTTTTGGCCAATTTCGGGAAAGGTAAGGTCTTCCCTTCTAATTTGAAGTTTATGGGGTTTTTATGTAGTGTATTATATACCTTGTATACTTCTGGAAGTATAAATAAAGTCGTGGGAATGCTCGATGATAGAAATAATCGAAATTGAAGTCGTCGTAGTTAAATTATAGTCGAAATGAGGCATTGTGTGTGTGGAGGCTACTTCTGGTTGTGTGGTGTGTGTTTCAGGAACTAAATGTGTCCTAAAATAGGTGGGGGAGCTTTTGGTTGTATCCACATGACCCCCCTGCTTCGTACGGTTAAAGGTTTCGCAAAATAGAAACTAGAAACCCCATTTCGGATATCATAATTTCAAGCGAGTCGTTCGGAGGTTGTAATGTATAATTTTGCCATGTTTTATATATATATGAGATGCTGGTTATGTTTTTGTTTTTCTGTAGGTATTAGGGACGTGATTAGGAATTTGGATAGGGCACATTATAGGAGAGGTGCTATCCGATTTCCATTAACGCCTTAACTAGTTAAAGAACAAGTCTAGAAGGCGAGCGAGGAAATGGGTTTTATGAATACTCATAAGTAATGTAAGACACTGAAAGATCTAAGGATGTTGATACTCGTATTGCTTTTATGTTACCTAGGTTCATAGGACGACGAGGTGACCAGGATAAAGAATAACCCGTAAGAAGTATGTAGAGCTACTCTTCTTTTCTTTTGGCATGTCTTAGGTATAGGTTATGAATGGTTTGTATATGAAAGTCGGAGATAATTCCACTCATGAAACTCTAAATGTAATTCATAAACTGTATTCACTTTTTGATGTTAAGACTCTTGTAATAGTTGAGTTATTGTCTTTCCAGGCTGCTAGATCATGAATAGAAGTATATGTAAAGTCTATTTGTTCTTCCTTTTAAAATGTCTTAAGTATAAATGTAAGGGCATGTGATATAAGGTGGAGGTAGTTTTAGTTATAAGATCTAGGTATAACTTATGACTTCTATTCATTACTTGATATTAGAATGCTTAAGTAGTTGAACTACTACCCCCGAGTCTCATATCTCATGAATGATAATTGAATGCACCAGCTCCTATTCCTAAGGTCTCTACGAAGATAACGTCTCTATCTCCATAAACTGTTTAACATTGTCTCGATACACGTCTATGATTCTTGAAACTCCAGCTAATATGATCTCAAACGGTGTTAAGAAGGTATTTAAGATGATTATTACTCTGGTCTTCAGGTGACGGTTCACTTGACTCTTTCATTGAGTCTCAGAGGGTGACTTAGTATCATATAGTTTCTAACTACTTTACTCGTGCATGATGTAACCCTTCTTTCTTCGCATCCCATGATGGGCCAAATATTATGTCAGGCGCAGCTTTACTACTTCTTTCACTACATCCCGGGCCGGATGTGTATAGTTCCATGCATAAAGAGATAATTCTCTATGCGAGGTATGATATATGTTATATGTTATGATGATATAATTATTCACCGAGTCCCGGGCCGGCTGTAATATGATAGTATATGTGGCGAAATAAGGAAGGAACACTGAGTCCCTCCCTAGAGGGTCGGGTACAGTATGTATATTATGATAGTACACTATAGACGTATACTACTCCATTCACCGAGTCCCTCACTAAAGGGTCGGATACTTTATGTAAGCATGCATATGAAAATAGAGTGTTACATTTGTGACCTCGAGCCCCATAACGAACCAGATATAATATGATGGCATACATAAGAAGATTATACCATATATGATGATATGATGCCGTATACGATGATATGATAAAGTAAAATACATGATGATATAATGACATGTGAATATAATGAAATGATTATGACACCGAGTTCACTAGAGGGTCGAGCATAGTATATGGTGATGTATATGATTACGTGTCCTAAGGTGCAGGTACAGTAATTTGTTAATTTTTATACTTGTCCCCTACATCCCTATTGCAGTTATGGTCTCAGTTATATGTTTTTATGCTTTATATACTCAGTACATATATCATACTGACCTCTCATTCTCTGGGAGGCTGTGTTTTATGCCCGCAGGTACAAATATTCATTTTGGAGATCCGCTAGCTTACCGTTTCAACTCAGCTATGTTGGACGTGCTCTGCTATTCCAAAGCCTAACTATTAATGGTGGTCATTGATGTATATGTTTATTTACTCAGGGGTACGACGGGGGCCCTGTCCTGCCATATGATACAGTTATTATCCTTAGAGGTTTGTAGACATGTGTATGTAGGTTATTTATAAGTTCGTTTCAGTTGTCCTCATATGATGTATTGCAAATATTTTCGTGTTATGGCAACTATATCGGCTTGCATGCCCTTTCCTGTTATGAAATAGGTGAAAGAGGCTACAGGTTTAAGAAAAAGTTTTTGACCTATTGGGGTTTTTGTGTGTAGTATCACATCACACACGGTTCAACTTGAGTATAGTTGATAGACACGCATAAGGGGGTCTAGATCAGACCCCAGTCGCGGCTTACGGGGTTGGGTCGTGATAGATGTGCTATTCGAAATGTTATTAGAACCCTATTTGGTGTCTACCCCCATTGGTGAGTAAGTTATTGCTAGAAAGGTCTATAAAAGTTGTCCCGTTTCTATTATGCACAAAGGATTTCCTTGTGATCTCACTGAAATTAACATGATAGATTTTGATGTTATTTTTACGATAGATTGGTTACATTCATCTTATGCTTCTATAGAATGTAGAACTCATAAAGCCAAGTTTCAATTCCCAAGTGAGCCTGTTCTTCAATGGAAGAGTATGATTCAGTAGTTAAGGGTAGGTTCATTTCTTGTCTAAAGGCTCGAAAATTGATTGCTAAGGGTTGCATCTATCACATTGTGAGCGATAAGGATGTTGACTTTGAAATTCCTTCTATTAAGCCAATTCCCGTGGTTAATGAGTTTTCTGATGTCCCTCCCAAAAGAGAAGTTGATTTTGGTATCGACCTTTTCCTGGATACCCAACCTATCTTTATTCCTCCATACCGAATGGCCTAGGCAAAATTAAAAGAGCTAAAGGAACAATTAAAGGACTTGTTAAAAAAGGGTTTTACAAGGCCAAGCATTTCGCCATAGGGAGCTCCTATGTTGTTTGTGAGAAAGAAAGATGGGTCACTTCATATGTGAATAGACTACCGGCAACAAGGTGCCATTAAGAACAAATATCCACTTCCTAGAATAGATGACTTATTTGATCAACTGCAAGGGGCAAGTCATTTCTCAAAGATTGAACATCGGACCGTCTTCACCAACTAAGGGTAAGGGAGTGTAACATTCCCAAGACAGCATTTCAAAAAAGGTATGGTCATTTTGAGTCTGTAATGATGTCATTTGGGTTAACAAATATGCCAGTAGTGTTTATAGATCTAATGAATAGGGTGTTCAAACCCTACCTTGATACTTTTATGGTAGTCTTCATTGATGATATCTTGATTTACTCTAGGGGTGAGGAAGAATATAAGAGTCACTTGATAATTATGCTTCAAACCTTGAGGGATAGGCAATTGTTTGCCAAATTAAGTGAGTGTGAATTTTGGTTGAAAGAGGTGGCGTTTCTTGGTCACATAGTATAAGGTGATAGGTTCAAGGTTGATCCTAAGAAAACGCAGGCGGCGAGGAATTTCCGTAGACCATTATCTCCTTCGAATATTAGGAGCTTCTTGGGTTTAGCCGAGTACTATTGAAGGTTCATCAGAGATTTCTCTTCTATCTCATCTCCTATGATGAAATCAATCCAAAAAAAGGCAAAGTTCCTATGAAGGCATGAGTGTGAAAGGATTTTCCAAACTTTGAAAGATCGACTTACTTCTGATCTTATTTTAACTCTACCAAATGGGTTAAAAGGGTTTGTGGTATATTTCGATGCTTCAAGGGTCGATTTAGGTTGTGTTTTGATGTAAAACGGCAAGGATATAGCCTACTCTTCTAGGTAATTAAAGGTGCACGAGCGTAACTACCCAACCCATGATCTTGCATTAGCGGCCATTGCGTTTGCTTTAAAGATTTGGCAATACGACCTTTATGGGGTACATATGGATGTGTTTGCCCATCATAAAATTCTTCAATATGCGTTCACTCAAAAGGACCATTATATAAGGCAAAGGAGGTGACTTGAACTTCTCAAGGACTATGATATGAGTTTGCATTATTATTCGGGTAAATCCAATGTTATTGCCGATGCATTAGTAGGGTGTCTATAGGGAGTGTGGCTCATGTGGATGAAGGGAAGAGGGAGTTGGTAAAGGATGTTCACCAGTTGACTAGGTTAGGGTAAAGTTAATTTGATCCGATGATGGTGGCATATTTGTACAAAATGGGTGCGAATCATCTTTTATAGTGGATGTTAAGTCAAAAAGAGACCTTGATCAGACATTGGTGAAGTTAACCAAATTGGTGAAAGAAAAAAAAGTAGAAGCCTTTTCACAAGTGGGAGATGGAGTACTTCACTACCAAGAACGAATATGTGTTATGGATGTGGATGGCCTAAGGGGTTTAATCTTGAAGAAGGCTCACAATTATTTATATTCTATTCACCTCGGTTTGACTAAAATGTATCGAGACTTAAAGGAGAATTATTGGTGGGGTGGTATAAAAAAGGACATAGCAAAGTTCGTGGTCGAATGCCTAAATTTCCAACAAGTAAAGGCCAAACACCAAAGGTCGGATAGCCTAGCATAAGACATTGAAATTTCCACTTGGAAATAAGGAGATGTGAACATGCACATTTCCCTCGTACTTGGAAACATCATGACTCAATTTGGGTAATTGTTGATAGAATGACGAAGGTGGCTCACTTTCTACCGAGCAAGACATCTTATAGCACCAAGGATTATTCTAATTTATATATTCGAGAATTGGTGAGGTTGCATGGTGTGACGTTGTCAATCATTTCGGATCGTGGAACCCAATTCACTTCTCATTTTTGGAAATCATTTGAAAGAGGACTTGGTACTAAGGTGAACCTAATTACCACATTTCATCCTCAAACTGATAGGAACATTGAATGGATAATTCAAACACTAGAGGATATGTTAAGAGCTTATGTGTTGGAGTTCAAGGGGAGTTGGGATGACCACTTACCGCTCATTAAGTTAGCTTACAATAATAGCTACCACACAAGTATTGAGATGGCGTTGTTTGAGGTTGTATAGGAGATGATGTAGGTCTCTAGTTGGTTGGTTTGAAGTGGGTGAGATGACCTTGTTGGGTCCCTATTTAGTGCTTGATGCTTTATAAAAGGTGACAGCCATTAGAGAAAGGTTGAACACGGCTCAAAGTCGCCAAAGGTCCTATTTTGATACTAGAAGGAGGGATCTTGAGTTTAGTCTAGATGATTGGGCATACTTAAAGGTTTCACCCAAGAAGGGTGTGGGTCAGTTTAGTAAGAAGGGGAAATTGAGCCTTAGATATTTGGGGCCTTATAAAATCTTGAGACGTGTTGGCAGGGTTGCTTATGGGTCGGAGTTGCTTATGGGTTGGAGTTGCCATTAGAAATGACTATGGTTCATTTGGTATTTCATGTATCTATGTTGAAAAGATGTGTGGCTAATCCAAGTTCCATTGTGCCTTTGGAAGTAGTGAATGTTGATGAAATATTAACCTATGAAGAGGTTCTAGTTGAAATTTTGGATCGAAAAGTCAGGAGATTGAGGAATAAGGAAGTTGCATCCGTTAAATTTGCTTAGAGGAATCAACAAGTTAAAAGCGCTACATGCAAAGCGGAATCAGAAATGATGAAGCGATACCCTCATCTTTTTCACTCTACTCAAACCTAAGGTACTAAGTTATTCATGCTCAAATAGTTTAAGACTCCAACGTTTAAGTTTTTCCTAAGCCTTTCATATGCATTCATGTTCATGAAGTTGGTTTTAAAGTCACGTTTTATGATAAGTATTAAAGTATCATGGTTTATGCATATTTATATGTCATTGCATTTATGTTGGGCTGCTAGTTCACATTCCGTGTCTTTTCTATGCAAGTCGCATCTCATACGAGGACGAATGTTCCCAAGAGGGAGATATTATAAGAACAAGCCTCCATTTTCAAGAACTGCATTAGTCTAGGGTTCACCAAGAACAAGTCTCCAGTTTTAAGAACTGTATTAGTGATTTATTCCCCAAGGTATGTGGGTTCTTATGTTATACCCCGTACCTTTGTGCTTCAGAACGCTTTCTTAAGCTTCTTGAAAGGTGCCATATGATCAATATTAATTCCAATGTTATCAAATAACTCTAAGGAAGGGAGGATGTGATGCCCCATAGTAATGAAGGTTGGAAATAGAGTTATAAGGATTGGAAGGGAGTTGGAGGCCAAGTAATGAGTCGTAGGACTCGATCTACTTGCATAAGCTACCAACTTGGACGTCTTACAAAACTAAGCTACTTGAGTACACGTCGAGCTTAAGTAACAAGGATTACAGAGGTTCTTAAAGTGAGATGAGATTATGAACCCACGGAAGAGGCAGAATGAGGCATAGCACCTACTCAGAAGCAAGCAGGTGATGCACCTACTTGGACCAAGTAGGTGACGCACCTACTTGGACCAAGTAGGTGACACACCTACTTGGGGTAGGTCCTATATGGTCACATGGCAGCATGGGATTAGTTGCATGAGGTGATGTGGCTGCTAAGGTTGTAACACATGTCACCCTTAAGAGTTGACACGTATCACTCTCCAAAAGGGTGTATATATATGTATGGATGACTAAGACTTTATTTTTTCATCTTTACAACTTAGAAATAAGAGAGAGTTGAGAGAAAAAGTTGAAGAGCAAGAGAGAAAGGCTATGGGTTGCTTCAAGAAAAAAGGTAAGGCCTGATTTCATTCCGTGAATTAATTATTTAAGGTATCCTATGGTGATATGATGGTGTTTAACAACATAAAATTTATAGTTGGGGTTTGAGGAGTTTCTCGTTCTTGTCAACAAACCCATTTTTGGAATGGCACTGTCGTTAGTAATACTAGTATAATGCCTTGTGTAAAGCTTCGTTTCTAGTGATTCAATATGTTTTGGAAAGATATTTCACATGTCTATAACTTTTATTTGGACTCTAAAACCCAATTTTTCTTTTATCTGCTCTAAAAAGGATGATGAAGTATAGGTGAGGTGCTGTCCAGATTTTGTTTTGGAAATCCTACACGGGCTGTTGTTGGTATTTTGGGCATATATTTTTGTACAGAATTGATATAGGGGTGATTCAAAATTGTATACTATCATAAGACACATTTCTATATCTTTCATTGAGTCCACAAAACCTTTTTCCCCCAATTACCCCTTCGAAATAAGCAACAATACAAGATAGTAGGTTGTCCAGAATTCACGTTTTGATAGTTTTGAGCAAGTTGTTTGGGGGTTTGTATTGTGTAATGTTGAAGTGAATTACTTGTGTGTGTGCTGATTTTTGTTGTTGTTGGTTGGATGTAGTTATTAAGAGTGTAATTAGAAATTCGGATAGGGCATATTATAGGAGAGATGCTGCCCAATTTCCGTTAACTCCTTAACTAGTTAAGGAACTAGTCGAGAAGGCGAACAAGGGGTTGAGTTCTATGAATACTCATGTGTAGCCTAAGGTTTTGGAAGGCCAAGGGTTATTGATACTTGCATTGCTTCCATGTTAACTAGTTTTGGAGGGCGATGACGTGAACGTAGTTAAGAGAAGTCCGTAAGAGGTATGTAAAGTCTGTCTCTCTTTTCTTTTGGGCATGTCTTAGATTTAAGTGACAAATGATATATGTATGAAGCCTGGGATAATTCTATTCATGAGCTCTAAACATGATTCATGATTCATAATTCGTGCTCACTTCTGAATGTTATGACTCTTAAAGTAGTTAAGCTCCCATCCCTCAAGTCTTCTAAGTGCTGAAAAGTAGTGTATGTAAAGCTAACGTTTCCTTCTTTCGGCATGTTTTCAAGTTAAATAGTGAATGATATGAACTTGAGGGTAAATCTACTCATAAATGCCAAGTGTAATTCACAGTTCTTATGTACTCCTTGATGAAAGCACTCTTACAGTAATCGAACTAGGGCTTCTCAATCCTTCCATGACATTTTTATAAGATATGTGGATCGGGTCATTGTTTCTCGGCGTGTACTTTGTATATACATGGGTTGGGCTGTACGTTCCACAGCGATAATGGTATATATGTTCTTACGATGATAAAATGATGCATTTGTTACACTGAGTCCCCGAAGTGGGCCGGATACAGTACGTGATGATAGCATGTATGCCTTTATTTTATAAAATGCAGGTACGGTAGATGGCTAAATGTTATACTTGCCCCCTGCATCCCTATTTCAGTTGTTGTCTTAGTTATGATGTTTTATACTTTATATACTTAGTACATATATCGTACTGACCCCCATTTCCTTGGGGGGCTACATTTCATGCCCGCAGGTACAGGTGTTCATTTCAGGGATCCGCCAGCTTAGGATTTCCACTAAGCTATGTCGGAAGTTCTCCACTATTCTGCAGCCTAGCTTTTGGTGTTGACCTTCTAATGTATATATTTTTTTATTCAGGGGTATGGCGGGGCCCTGTACCGCCATATATTACTGTTAATATTCTTAGAGGTCTATAGACATGTGTGTGGGTTGTACGTGTAAGTTCTGTTCATTTATGTCTACGTGATATATTATAAATATCAAGATGCTATGGCAGTCTTGTCGGTTTGCACGCCCTTTCATTACACGACATAAATGAAAGAGGCTACACGCATATGGAAATGTTATGACCCATTGGGGTTCTTATGTATAGTTCTTATATTGATTGTTATATCTGATAATTAAGTATACGGGGGTCCAGGTCAGACCCAAGTCGTGGCCTACGGAGTTGGATCGTGATACCTTATTAATGGGTTATTCCACCCATAGAGCCCAAGTATCCTCTAAGTTAATAAGTCAATTTTAAATTGTGAGTTTTATTGTTTTTCATATCATTATATGCAAATGAATAGATTATTGAGTATTTGAAGTTTTTTTATCTATCTTAGCTTATGTTGGCTCTTAATTTCATGGAATGGCTGATTTATCAAATGTCATTATATTAGGGCATGAAAGGATTTTAAAGTAAATTGGTGAGTTGTTTTAAGTATGTTTTCATTGGTGCATTCCATTATTCTCATGCATGCTAGCAATGATTTTAACGATTTGAAAGTGGAATTGAATAGAACCCACTTAGTTTTATTATGTTTTCAATGAGATTTCACTTGAAAGATTTCAAATCCAAATTGTTGTTTATAAAAGTAATATATCTGATATCAAGGAGTCTTATGGAATGAAGGAATGATGAAATGATGTATTTGATGGATTTTCATGCAATAAGGAAAAATTCTTTCATGTCCGAATCACCAACGATTTTTAAGGAGCTATTCTACCGAATGATAATTTAACGTCTAAAACTATATGTATTTTTATGTTACAATGATACCTTACTCCATGGGATTGAATTAGATTTAAATGAGGCATTGAGGTGGGATTCGGTCCTAGTAGCAATCCCTTATCTCATTAACTATGCGCCAACATAGGAGCCCTTGTAGGCTTTTAGGCTAGTGGATCCACGTATAGCCATCTAAAGTTAAAGTTAAAGAAATAAATAAAGTTTGGTGGAGTTATACCCAACAAGTAGTCTCCCCATGCCAACGTAGGGGTTATGCTGGATTCCATGTAATTGCTCGCATGGTCTTAATATCGGTTATAATCATCTTCCCACCAATAAAGGTTTCAAATGCTAGTTTCTTGATGTCTCATGTATGTATCTACTCATGTACTTCACTTTATGATGCTTTAACATTTTTATTGTATATTGCATGCGTATATACTTAGTACATTCAAGGTACTAATACATACTCTTTTTCCTACATGATATCATCATGTAGGGATCAGAGTTCCCATGTTTCGGATAATATTCATTTATGTTTCTAGATTAGTAAATGTTGAGACCTTTAGACATTCTATTTTTTCCTATCATTTTATATTAATTGAGGTTAAGCTAGGGACATGTCTTATCCCCCACCAAATCTATGATTTAGAGTTATTGTTGGACATGTATAAGTTGAAGTTTGACTATTAAGGTTCTTACTACAATGCTTTACCTTAGACCTTCATTCCTCTTGTTAAATTATTGTCATTACCTATGAAAGGTTAAATGAATGCTAAGAGGCTTAGCGAGGTACCTTCGGGTTCCTCATTTTCTGTGTCATGGCTAGGCCCTAGCTTGGGTCATGACATTGGGAGAGTTGACTTTGGTCAATATCCAGAGAATTTGATGTTGTATGATATTTTTGTCAGTTCCATCAGCTCTAGAAGGTCCATTTTGGGCTAGTGACATGGCTGGTTTGCGTTGTAACACCTCAAAAGTTGGAAAACGATTTAGAAAAGAAGGAGTTCAGAAAAAAGTCTAGTGCAAGGGTTCACGAGGTTACCTATGGACCATACAAGTTCCTATGTCATATAGGGAGCCAGTCGTAAATGGGTCCAATGCTTGGGAAAAATGGTTAGGTCTCAGATATGCACCTACGGACCGTATGAGGATCTATGGACCATAGGAGAGGCCGAAGAGAGAGATCAGAGACACTATATTCAGTGGTTAGTTCCAAGAGAGGTCCTACGGATCGTAGAAGGGGTCTACGGGTTGTAGGTAATTTCGTAGATGGAGATTCAGAGATTTGGGTTATGAGGTCGTACATGACAAGAAGGACTACAGACTGTAGGGTCATCTACGACCTATAAGGTGGGGTTGTAGGATGAACTTCAGAGGCTTGATTTGTACCCTGAGTTCCATGAAGCCTTTACATGATCCGTAGAGTGATCTACGACCCCGTAGGTAGGGTCCCTAGGTCACCTCTGGCAGTTGTCCCAAGGTTATTTCTATTATTTCCTATTCTTTTAAAACCCAATTTATGTCGTTTTAAGCATATATCCTAAGTCCTATAACTACTTTTACCCTTTAAATTTTCCCCATTCCCTCTCATTCACACAAAAAACCTAATGCTCTCAAGAAATCCTCTTTGAAGGTCTTCTTCTTCAAGTAAGCTAGAGTTCAAAGATTCAAGTCTCCTGTTACAATTTTAAGGCTAGAATTTATTGAGGTATGTGGAAATTTCATTCATGGATCCCTTTCCATTCATGGTGTCCCAAAGAATCTTCAACTTCACTTTATGATATCTTTCAAAAACCTAGGGTTTTAATGGTTTTTTCCATTGGGTTCAATCTGTTATGATTCTATTCATTCTCAATGATCTTATTATGCATAATTTGTTCTTAATTACATGTTTCTACTGGATTTCTCATGAACCCATGCATTATGCCTAATCTATGATTATAAAATATGTTTGAGAATTATGCATGCATCATAATTTAATAAACTATGATTTAAGGATGCTTTTAGACAATATTAAGTTTGTTTTTATGAAAAACAAGGTTTCTTCAAAGTGAAGTATTCTCATCATGAAGAATTTCAATGATTTTCGATGAACATGTTTATCATGATATAAATGTTTTTAATGAGTGTTTTTATGAATATGTTATGAAATCATGATATGTTTAAGTAGCTATTCTTATGATTCAAGTATGTTATGATAAACTGGTATTACTAGCTTTCTACAATTTTCAAAGATTATTATATGTTCATGGTTATGTATGATACTTAGTTGAGAGTTTACTTAGCACCAAGAAGACTTTGGGATGTAGGCTCTCCCGTAGGATGTCCAAATTAGACAAATCAGCTTAAGCTAGTGGATCCATGAATAGCTCATGTTCATGGTCCATACCTAGCAAGTAGGACAACCTCTTTTTAGTGTATGAAAGACACTGCACTCTATGTTATAGCTCATATGGTTTTTGTCGGTTAATGGTATATCTTACAAAGACTTATGATTCTCAATTATGTTATATCAAGCTTATCATTTTCTTAAAAGTTTTGCATTGACCATGCTTCATGTTTCTAATGATGTTTTAAAGGATTACGCCATGTGTCATGACTCGACCTAGGGCCTACTCATAACATGATGATCGATACCCTGAAGATCTCCAACTAAGCCTCTTGACATATCATAAAACGTACATAAGGTAAAATAAAGTAGAACATAGCATAAGAAAGAGCCTGACATAGAACATTCAGGAAGGTATAATCCGACTACAAAGACTCTACATGTTTTATCTAACACATTCCTCTACTAATAAAACCGGGCGGGGACTAAGACATGTTCCTAGCTCACCCTCAAATCAAAATATAAAGAAGTCTTTAGAATAGAACAAAGTCATAACTTGTCCTCGATAAAATGAGTACTCACAGACACATCGCCGATTGGAAACTCTACTAGCCACGTAAATGAATGTGATCCTCAACCCCAACATTATGAGACAATGTAGGTAATAAATATGTGTTAGTACATTTGAATATACTATATATGTGAGCATGACATGCAATAAAAATTAAAAGATGCAATGATCAAGAATGTACATAATAAAGAAGATTGGTAAAGTCATTAGGACAACATGATGATCAAAGAATTAAAAAAACTTAGTTGAAAATCATAAAATAGCATGATGAGCATATACATATGTGAGATAGGAACCATAACCGACAATACGATCATGCGAGAACATGGAATCCCATTGTCTCTCCATACAATAAAGAAAGGGGAAATCTACTTGCTAAGCTAGACTCTACCTCTTTAGGCGAGTCATATACGTACTCTATATGTGGATCCACTAGCTAAGCCATGAAGGCAACCTACGGTGGCACGTAGTTTAAGAGACAAGAGGCTGCTATAAGGCTTTTGATAGGGCCCCCACCTCAAGTCCACTCAGTACTATATCAAATCCCATAGAATACATACATAGCATAGAAATCATAATGAACATATATAACATAGACATGATCATAGGTTTGAAATGCACAGATTAGCTTATTTTATAACATAATGCAATGTGAGAATTTGCCTTTCATCATTATAAATCAAACTTGCATAATTCATATCATGAGGTTCCTAGGTCACTACATAGGGCCTAAGTCACCATTCTTCATAACTTGCATGAATATCATTAAAAGATCATATTTGAAATCTCTAGTCATGATTCATACTTGAATATATAATCAATCTGATTGAAAACCATATAATACCTTGAAATCATTGAACTTCATATTCATACTTCATGTAATTCATTACAGAAAATAGCTTCATGCATGGGCATTCATAAGTCAACTTAAAATCATGCCATTTACGTAGAAACATACTTCTAATGATCATTAGTAATGATTAAAAACATAGTTGAAATAGCCCAACACAATTCATCAAAATTGAAGTTTAAAAGTAATGATATGAAAAAGAAATCAAGGTTGGGGTGTGTTAAGAATGAGGAAACAAACCAAGTAAGAAGTTCGTGAAATTCATTCTTGGAAACATGTGATGAAAAAGATGGAACCCCTCCATATAAAAAAAGAAGAGAAAATGGAAGAAAGAAAAGAAATGAATGAAATGTATTCGATGTGCTTTGACATGTAAATAAAAGGGGTATCCAATGAGCTATATAAAAATATTTATGTGCTATGAATAGAACAAGGAAATTTGTGAATACGAGAAAATGATAGAAAATCAAAGGAAGGGAGCCATTATGATCTTGCATAAGCCAAAGGATGTATTGGTTGCAAATCACAGGCAAGCCTATGGGTAAAATTGTGTATGCTTTTTCTTTAGGAGTGTGAGAGTGGATTTCAATTCCATAATTTTAATCCTTAATTGGCTTTTAGAGAAAATGGAATCAGTCTTGATGTGAGGATATTCTAATACTGTCGTTGAGCATGAATTTGCATTTGAAGTAAGCATTTGTGAGCATGAACTCTAATTGATAATGGCTAGTCATTGTATGAACCTTTAAGGGCATAATTGGACACTACATGTTTGGATTGAACCTTGTGTGGATTGTAATGCTTGTAGATATCTCTTTTGAATGGATTGATCTCTTGATTGACTTGAGGATAAGCAAAAATTTAAGGTGGGGGTGTTGATTAGTCGAGAATTTTGACTCATTTAGGGCTTGTTATTTAACATAATATTGTCCTCAATACCTTTTTTGTGTCCATAACTAACGTTAAAATGTTGATTTGAAACTATGAAGGTTTAAGGATAAGGCAAGGGCACTACATTACAAAAAGAGCTAAAAAGTTGGGAAAATAGTGAAAAAGGAGGGTTGTCACTCGCAAAGAGGTACTAGCGACTCGCCAAGCTATTCCCTTGATCACCCAAGAGTCTTTTAATATGGGCTAATAGTCAAACCAATTTTGCGAGTCAAAAATCTGAAGGGTGATTTCTCAAAGTGAAGGAGGAGCATGATTGAGCTTGCAAAATATAACTATAAAAACTGCTCAGAGAACATGATGAAACGGCAAGAGAATAGTAAAGACGATGACTCGCTGACATGAAATACGAGCTTGACTAAGCTCGCCAAAAGATCCTGAGAATTCTGATCCAAAACCAAAGGAAAAAGGCGAGTCAGAGCTCCAAATGTGACTCACCAATCTGGTATGCAAGCTCTTTCAAGCTCACCAAAAGAGATCCTCAGTACTGAAGAGCTGGAGCAACTGAAAAGCTAGAAGATCTTCCCCTTGGCGACCCGCCGAACCCTATGGCTAGCACGATTAATATCGTCGAAGTGGTTCTAAAGTGAGTTTTCAACCACATTTTGGGGAAGGTATAAATAGCTCCGAAGAAAGAGAAATGAGTAACTTTACACTGCTCAGAATTCTGAAAAAAGAACCTTCCAACTCTTTGGGGTTTTGAACTTTGTTTTTGGTGGAATTTGGGATTTTTGCATTGGGTAATTGAATTTGAAGTGTAATTCAGCTTATTTGATGGGAGATAACTATTTTGGTATAATTCTCTTTAGTTTTGTAATGTGTAGGTAAAACCCCTACCTTCTAGGGGGTGCTAATATAATTTAATCTTTGTTTTGAACTTGGGTTTTGTGTATTAGCTCAATATTATGTTAATTCGAGATGAGTTTTATTAATTTAGCATGTTTTAACTTATGAATTGGGTTTGAAAACTTGATTCTACTTTATATCACCATATTTGCTTAAGACGGTTGTATGTCGTGGGTGAGTTAAGGAATAGCTGTTGATACATGTCAATTGTGAATTTATCTCTCAATAGGAAATTGTGCTAATAATTGGGTTGATTTATGTTAGTACCCATTTGTAGGTTTGAGAGAACTTGCATGAAAATTCGATTAGTGATCGAAAAATGCATGTTGAATGTTTATTTAATCTAGCCTACTCATCAATAATTAACTACGTTGAGTTGTACTTTTACCCTTGTTCGAACTATGATCCTAATTACGCACCTCCCCTAGAAGTACCTCTTCTACTTGGTCAAACCTCGTGATCATTTTCCATGTTAACAATAGACTACAAACACTCTTAATATTGATAATTGAAACTTTATAGATTTATATTATGTTTCACTTTGGTTCTTTCAACTCTACAATAAATTAGAACACCTTCATACTTCGTATTCGAATTTTCTTCTAAACAGTTTTTTGTGGGATTCGACCCCTATGTAATACGTTGGGTTTATACTTGCTAACGATAGCATCTATTGGAATCTTAAGAGGTATATTTGAGTGTTATCATTAATCTAGAACATACCACCTCAACATAGTGACGTGGAAAATAGGGTGAACACCTGAAAGAGTAAGTGGTAACGCTACCTCATATGCCACATCTCCAATAAGCCTTAAAATCTCAAAAGGGCCAATGAACCTAGGGCTAAGCTTGTCCTTCCTCCCGAAATAATCATGCCCTTCATGGGCGTCATTCGCAGAAACACACGATCGCCAATCATGAACTCCAAGGGTCGAACTCTCCAATTAGCATAGCTCTTCTGCCTACTATAGGCAGTATGAAGTCGCACCCAGATCACATAAACAGTATCCATAGAATCGCGCAGTAAGTCAGTGTCCCACATCTTAACCTCTAAAGTACCAAACCAACCTACTAGAGATCGACACCTCCTACCACACAATGCCTCAAATGGAGCCATCTAAATACCTAAATGATAGCTTTTATTATACACAAACTCTGCCACATCCAAGAAATAGTCCCAATGGCTATAAAAGTCAATAACACAGGCTTAAAGCATATCCTCCAAAACCAAAATAGTCCCCTTAGACTGGCTGTCAGCTTGTGGATAAAAAGATGTGATAACCTAAACTCGAGTACCCAACTCTCTCAAAATAGACCTCAAGAAACATGAAGTGAGCATAGTACCACAATCTGAAATAATGGACATCGGCACACCATTCAAATGGACAATCTCCTCGAATGTAGATCTGAGTTAACCTCTTTGAATTATAAAAAGTCTGAACCGACAGAAAGTGAGCAGACTTGGTCAATCAATCAACGATGACCCAAATAGCATCAAATATCTAAAAAGTACATGGAAAGCATAACGCAAAAATCTATTGCTATCTACTCCAACATTTACTATGGAATGAGTAGCCACTAAGTCAAACCACTTGGCCTCTAGTGCTCGTACTTCACCTGCAGACTGTTCAACAATCTAGCCACAAACTCTACAATATCTCTCTTCATCCCACACCACCAGTAGTTCTGCCTCAGATCAAGATATATCTTCCCAACACCATGATGTATAAAGTACTTACAAAAGTGGGACTCCTCCAGAATCAATCGAATAAGATCTCCAACTCTAGGAACACAGATAAGACCCTCAATCCTCAAAACACCCTTAAGATCTAGCCTCGCAACTAAGCATGTAAGACCCCAAAAGTCGTAAGAGTCAGAAAATGGAGTTTAAAGTATGTTTTCCTAAAAGATGCAGCTTTTGCATAAGATGCCCTCCACGGGCCTAGTTAACGATTCGTGAACATGAATACAGGTAGTATTTCATATTGTGGTAAAGCCTTGGAGCTTAAGAAATCAAGGAAGAGGTCCATCAGAGGGACCACGGTCCATAGTGAGCACCACGAGCCATGGTGCCCTCCGTGGTGGTCAATATTTCAAACCCCAACTCACCCTTAGGAATACGACCACCACCATGGCTCATATTGAGCTTCACAAATCATGGTGGGTTCCCCATCCAGGTGAAAGTTCAATTTAAGTTCTGGGTATTTTGGTCCTTTCCGTATGATCTCATTAAAGAATGTGCATGATTATTGGGGGTTTATACTAACCTATTAACTACCCTAAGCCCTCCTAACCCTATCATTCTCACCCAAATACTCAAAATCAAAATCCTCTCTAAAAGTATTCTCTCAAGAGTCTTCTTCTCCCTCAAGAAACCCAAAGGATTTCTTCAAGGTTACAGATTCAATTCTCTGTAATTTAGGGCTCCTAAGATCAAAGCTATGTGGAAATAATTCATGGGCCCTTTCACTCATGGAATCCCAAGTTTTCTCTCAAAATCTCATATGAATTCTTCTTCAAAAAGCCCTAATTTCATGATTTTGCATTGGATCTTCTTACTCATGATATATCTTATGATTATTGAATGAATTGTGCATAATTCACATCACATTTCATGATTTCAAGATAAATTTCAATGACCCATATTATATGCTAGTTTCAAGTATGTTTTCAATGAACCATGATCATGAATTTTAAGAGATTTCAATGAAACCTTTATGAATGATTACCAAGGTTTATGAATGATGTTTCAATAATGCTTTAAGCAATAAGTTATAGTGCAATAAGACAAATTCTTGCACAATCATATTAAAGAGGTGATAAGGACAATTCTCACCAATTCATGGATTCTTATGAATCAATCATGTTAATAAGCTCTTCTATGATTTTCTTATGATAAGGATTGATATATATTATTATCATTCCTAATGATGTAAATGACTATGTTCTCATAAAGTTTCATTAGGATAATAACTAAGCACCGAGAGGACATTAAGGTGGGGTTCGATCCGATAGCCAACATAGCTATCCAAGGGAATTCTAGTAGCAACCTTTAGTCCCTAAACACGTTACCTGTGTAGGTTTATGATCCCAATATGGCGAAGCTAGTGGATTCACCTATAGCTCAAAGTTGGAAAATATATCATTAAGAAGTCTACCCTGGCAAGGTAGCCTTCCCCTTCTCGATGTGGGGATCATCGAATTACATGTTATAGATCGCATAGTCTTATATGTAGGTTAAAATTCCTATCCCACGTCAAGGTAAAGAAAAGGTATAAAGCTCTCATGATGATGTTTTGATGCATTGACCAATGATTATGATGTTTTAAGGTTTTCATGGGTTTACTCATGTTTTAAGATATTGGTCATGCATCTCATGATTCATATTAATTATGTCCTATAATCATTGTTCAAGCATACTTCTCACATACTTAGAGCATTTCATGTACTAATACATACTTTTATCTATATTGTATCATAATATAGGGTTGACGATTACGCTCATCCTCCCGTACATGGCTAGTTCATATTACATTTGTAGTGGTGGTGAGTCCTCATGTTTCGAGGATAATACTTTCATCTTTATTGTTTTATGACTTTTCTTATTTTGTCATGGGTGAGCTAGGAGCTTGTCTTATGTCCCCATCTATTTAGTAGAGGCAAGTTAGATGAGTATATGTTGTCTTTTATTCGAGTTTGAGATTTACTCTCCGTTATTGAGACTTTCATGTTGACACTTTACTTCTGCACCTATGTTGTTGCTTATTTTCTTTACTTACCTTATGTACTCTCATGTATGATATGCTAAGAGGCTTGGTTGGGGTCCTCCGGGATTATAATCACCATATCACACTTAGGTTCTAGCTTCCAATCATTGTGTCGCGCCTAGGATCTAGATTTGGTCGTGACAAAGCACCTTATGACGAATCACCCTCAATATTGCATCGCCATCTGCTCTATCAAAAAGGACATCCTCCACACAAGTAAGAACCTTGTCGGGTTCGAAGATATCAAGTTGAACTATCAATTGGCTAAACACTAGATATCCAAAGCCAAAGGTCGCTCCTACACAACTAAGAAATCCAAACTCCCCATATTCACCTCCTTTTGGCCCAAGGCATTATCTAACACATTTACCTTGCCAAGTGATAGAGAATCATAACATTATAGTCCTTCAGTAACTCCAACCACCTATTTTATCTCAGATTAAGGTCCTTTTGGCTGAAAATATACTAAAGACTACGATGATCGGTGAAGACCTCACAATCAACACCATACAAGTAATCCCTCTATATCTTTAACGTGAAGACTACCACTGCCAACTCCAAGTTATGAGTAGAGTAGTTCCTCTAGTGAATCTTCAGGTACTTGGAAGCGTATACAATAGCTCTGCCCTATTGCATCAACATAAAACCCAAACAAACACTGAAAGCATCTCAATAGACTATAAGCCCATGGACCTCAATAGAATGCTAGCCTCACACTCTTCAGACCACTAGAAAAGGACATTCTTCTAAGTCAATCTAGTCAAAGGAGCTACAATCGAAGAAAAATCCTCCACAAACCGTCTGTAGTAGCCAACTAACCGGATAAAACTACAAACCTTAATAGGAGAAGTAGCTCTATCTTAATCACGAAATATCGTTATCTTCACCAGATCAACATAATTCCATTCTTCAACACCACATGTCCTAAGAATTCCAGAAATTCAATCCAAAACTCTTACTTGGAGAATTTGGCATATAACTGCTAATCCCGCAAAGTCTGAAGCACAACCCTCAAGTGATGCTCATGTTGTTGCCTACTCTTAGAGTAGACTAGAATGTCATCGATGAATACTATCAAGAAGGATCCTACGTAGGGACTGAACATACGGTTCATCAACTCTACGAACTCTGCTCAGGCATTACTCAAACCAAAAGACATGACTAGGAACTCATAATGGTTGTATCGAGTCCTAAAAGCAGTCTTTGGAATATCCAATGCCCTATTCCTCTACTGATGGTAGCCCGATCTCAAGTCTATCTTAGAGAACACTACTACACCCTAAAGTTGGTCAAACAAATTATCAATACGTGGCATTGGAAACATGTTCTTGATGGTCACCTTGTTCAGTTGGTTGTAGTCAATACACATACGCAAGGTACCATCCTTCTTCTTCAGGAATAGGATAGGAACAACCCATGAGACACATTGGCCTAATGAACCCCTTACTCAGGAGGTCCTAGAGCTGCTTATTAAACTCTCTCAGCACAGATAGAGCCATCTAATAAGGTGAAATAGAGACTGGTAGCATTCCCAGCTCAATATCAATGCTAAGATCAATGTCAAAGCTAAGAGAAAGACCACGTAGATTAGTAGGGAACTCGTCAAAAAACTCTCTAACCACATGAATTGACTCAAGGGAAGGAGTGCCAGCACTAGTATCACAAACATAAGCAAGATAGGCTAAACACCTTTTTCCGACAAACTATCGCACCCTTAGAAATGAAACCACACCCCTCATTATATGGCTATCGGTACCCATCCACACAATCAGAAGGATACCAGACAAGCACAAAGTATCAATCTTAGAAAAGCAACCAAAGACCACATAATGTGGAGATAGCCAATCTATGCGTAAAATCAAGTTGAAGTCTACCATATCCAATATAAATATGTCTTCCTTAGTATCATACCTAAATATGTACACCACACAGGATTGATACATAAGATCCACTACGAAAGAATCACCTAAGAGGGTAGCTACACGCATAGGCATGGGCAAGGGCTTATGCACATAACATATCTATCTGTATAGCATAATAAGTTGACACATATGAATAAGTAGACCCAAAATCAAAAATAGCATAAGAAGGATGTTGAGTGATAGAGATCGTACCTATGATGCCAACATTTGAAGCCTCTATCTCTAGCCTATCTGGAAAAGCATACAAATGGATGAGTCCACCTCTACCGCCTGATCCGCTTGAATGAAGACCACCTTGAGTACTCTCGAGACCACACTTACTACCTTGTGCACCACCTCAAGTAGATTGTTCTAGAGTCCTGGGACTAAACCTACTAATGTTGTCGCCTAAGGTAACTGTTTGTGGGACAATATCTAGAAAAGTGGCCTAGCATGCCATACTCATCACACAGCCCACCAAAAGTACCAGACTAAGACAGCCCGGTTGAACCTGACTAACCACCATGGCCTGAATACTCTAAACGCAGACCTCATGAAGTCTGACATAAAGCCTGGCTGCCTTGATCACTACCACCTGCAATACCATCATCTGTAAGTTGTAGCGCAACCTGAATTAGAATAAAGGCTAAAAATTTTATGGATAACTCTAGTGTGGAAAACCTACCATGGGACTTAAACCTACTGAAATCACCCTAACAACTAAGCCTTTTATCGCTGTCTTTGTAGGCCTCGCAATGTATCCCCTCAATGTTGCGTGCAAGGTATACTATCTGAAGAAACAAACACTCTGATGCTAGCATCTGCTTTGTAGCTAAACAAAGGGGTAATGCCAACTCTCTGACAAATTTATACACCCATTCATACTCTATCAGAATAATCAAAGTTGCATGCTTTCCAACTCATGGAATTGTGTCTCATACTCTGAAACTAACATTGACCCAACCCCTGCAACAAACCTGTGAACCCATCTCGCAACCTCTCCCTTAAGTTGCAAGGCACGTATTTCTCCAAGAAAGCCTTAGAAAACTAAGACCATGTCAATGAGGTGACCCGACTGTCCTTCACTCAAGATAAGACCTCCACCACCGCTTCACTGGCCCATCCATCTAGAAAGTAGTGTAATATATGTCATATCACTCAACCAACCCATGTTATGCAACATATCCTAGAAACTAGTAAGGAACTCGTGGGCATCCTTGTCTGCAGCACCAGAGAACCAGGGAGGACCTAACCTAATGAATTTCCCCAATATTTTCTACTCCTCAGAAGACATAAATGGCCTAACTGCCATAGGCCAAACAATTGTCAGCACTGGTGGAACTGCTAAGTGAGGAGCCACAGTAGTAGGTTGCGTCCCTAGCATTTGTACACCCTATTTCCTTGCCTAAGACAGACCCTCCATAAAGCCGAGGATCTATACCTGAAAAACTAGCATGGAAACATATCAAGTCAGAAATTGGGCTGGCCCCACACATTTGGCTAATGTTGGACCTGCTTTGGCTCTATAATGGGCTCTAGTGATGATGCCCACTCCTAATTATGGGCTGCTGTTGTAGCCCGTACTCTATCTCTACCTCTAGGTACTCCTAGCTAGGTCTCCATCTGCAGGTGCAGGAGTCTCTCGCCAACCCGCGGATGATCTAGTCTAAGCCATTTGATAAAGAATGAAACAAACAAAATTCAAAAGTTGCTAAAGTTAGGGACGTCAATAAAGAATAAGAAAAGTGAAGTATTTCCTAAGAATCCCCAATAACTTCTCGAAGATAAGATACGAACGTCATCGTACTGATCCACGAATCTCTACTAGGCACGTGTTATTGTACTGGTAAGATTGGTAAACCTAAGGCTTTGATACCATGATGTCAGACCCAAAATTGGACTACGATGATGTCTACTATTAACCCCTTAGTAGGCAAGCCAAAACGAAAAGCGAAAGACCATAAACAATAAGAAAGAAAAAATAAACGGAAGCAGAAATGGAGAAATATAGTAGGGCCCAAAGCAGGGATATACAATATGATACAAAATATATAAAACAGACCCAAAAGTGACCAAGAAATACAAAACTATACAAGAGAATCCAACCCCGAAACTGGTGTCACTAGTAAAAGAGCATCTAAGTTTGAAAGGACTATATAAAATAGAACTATATAATCAAAATATAAAATACAAGACAGTACAAAAGAGGGAAAAGCAGAAAGTCTCTAGACGCCAAGAGCTCACCACAATCCAAGTCTACAACAGCCATGAAATATTCGATGCTCAGTGAGGGTGGCTCATACTAGGAGTTGCATTAGAAAAAGATGTAGAAGTGTAGTATAAGTACCAAAACATGGAGTACTAATAGGCATCATAGGTCGACCGAGCTTAGAAAGATCACATATATATAAAGAAATACGATAGGGCTAAAACTACAAATTTAACAGCTAATAGACGATATACAGGTCACTACAAATTATGATAATAACAATAATAAGCACAAAACATCCAAAACAAGCCAATCACCACCAAACAGGTACAAGAAAACAAGACGAGCAATGCAAATATGTCTAATGCATAAAACTAGAAGCCCGAAAGAGTCTCTCGAGGTGCCCAGAATGTTCCTTGAGCATAATAGCAGGTGAAATACAAGTCATGTAGCTCGGAATTTAATCTACTAACCGCTTGGAAGATCTACTTAACTTATCAGAATAGCAAGTAAACTCAAAATAATTCTTTGGACCATTCGAAGCTTCCTTGAGCTTATCAACAAGAGTATATCTTCTTTTATCAAAAAAATCTCATAAAAATCAAGTATTTTCCTTGAAAACTCGAGCCTCAAATATGAAACCAACAAAGTTAAAGTAATTATCTTTTTAATACACAAAAACCCCAAATAAAGTAATTCTCTTCAAATATTAAGTTCCCTCAAGTAACAATCGTAATCTGCTTCCTCGGAGCTCAAAACAAGTAGAGATCATAATAAAAATCATTTAAGTATCTCAAAAATGTCTTTTTTTCTCATTTCAAAATATAAACATGCCAAGTGTAGATGTCATGTACATGAATGCAAACCAATCACTGTCAAACAATCTCAAAATCAATCCCACCACACAAACAACTAAGTAAACACCCATCACAATACAATCATATTAACTTGGAACTCCAACTTGTCCAAGTCCGGGGCCTCAGGCCCATAAACACAAGAATGAAGTGATAAAATCTCAAAAATAACCAACAATACACACATTAAACCAAACCAATCCAATGTTCAGCAATCTAAGATTCACACCACCTAGAAGTACTCTTAAGGATCCTATAACGACAACCAAGTCTAAGGCTCATCCTAAGCTAAAGCTTCACGGCTAAAGTACTAGTCTAATTACCTAAAAATGGCAAAAAAATAGTCTAAAGCTCATGCAAACCTTAAACCTCATCTTGAAGCCTTCTAACGATCAATGTTACGCAATATATATTAAACTAACCAAGCCAAGTCTAAAAATAAGAAACCATACTCTACCTCAAGGATAAAAATTGCACCCAAACCTCTATTCCAAAGCTTTTTCCTTTCGAGCAGCCTCTGAAAAGTTTCATGATATCAAATTAGAGATGAGAACGTCAAAATAAGAGAAACAATACCCATATTGCAATAAAAGAACCCGGACCCAAAAAATTGAGGAAAAAATAGGACTGTAGGACCCGTGAGTGGAGTCACAAAATTGACTTTGTCATAAGGTCAAACTAGCTCAAAGAACTTGTTCTCCGAAAATAGGCACAATCCGAGCATCAATTGAGCCTAAATCAGTCCTACCACATTCAAGCTCAAAAATGATCAAAATGGCAATTTAAGGGCAAAATTGGATGAAACTTAAAAGTTTAATGGAAGAATAACGACCCACGAAATGAGCTCATTCACTTAACCAACAATTTTAAGCAATTCCCATTGAAAAACATTCAAGAATCAAGACCTAAAATTGCCTTAGGAGTTGGTTATGTTAAGAAAATGGAAGCTGAAAAACAAGACTGATATATAAATATATTGCAAAACATTTGGCGTCCGCGAATGCGAAATCTATTGTGTGAATATGGAGGTCAAGTCAACTGACCCTCCGTGAACATGGACACTAGTCGGCGAATGCAAAGCTCAAGTCAACTGAATATAAACGAACAAGGTGTCAAAAATCCAAACACTCTGCGAATGCAGAGTCTATATTGCGAATACGATGGTCAAATACCCAGACCTCCATAAACGCAACCAAGGGCCCATGAACATGGAGAAAAAACCTTGATTCACTAGTAAGGGCTGCATCAGCTCACTTTGGAGTTGAGAAAATGCCCTGACAGGGGCTTAGATTTCATTTGAAACCCCTTGAACGCAAAGGAACTATGTTACCCTACAAAAAATGACATTTCAAACTCAAAAAAATTGATGAAACAACCAACAGAGGTCGTCTTGATATGTTAACCTAAGTCAATACTTATAAGTCAATCAAACAAGCACAACGCAAAAGGCCACAAAATCATCCTGAACCCCTTGAGATCCTAACCAAAGGTTGTTCTAGACCAAACTCAGTATTCTAGAGCTAAATGCGCTGACGAAATTCTCATTCGAGCATATTTTTCAAGACTATTAATTGAATTCAAACTTGAGTCAAACTATCTCGAATAACGGCTCAAACTCACATCAAAGGCTTCGGGATCCATGTCACAACCTAAGCTACCCATAGACATGACACGATGAATAGGATATTGAACGACCCTAAACAAGCCTCTTAACATAAATATGACTCTAAAATAAACAACATAAGCAAGTAATTCAAAAAACGGAAGATAACTCTCAAAAATAACAATCTCAACATAAGGAATTTAAGTATATATAAAAATTGATAATACGGAAATCATACTAAGTCTAACATAACCTCTACTATCATAGGTGTGGTATAAGACAAGTTTTAGCTCACAAAATAATCTAAAAGTGAAAGAACTTTGAAAAAGACATAAAAGAACTCATAATATGGTCATGCCCTTGAACCATTAAGATTCACCAAAGCGGTGTATGCATACAGGATCCAATACTAACCACAGAAGTCAGATGGAGTATCGTGACCTATATTATAGAATAATATAGGCAAAAGAAGCATGCGGTCAATACTATCAAATGTACTAAGTATGAAGAATGTGTAATGCATGACATAAAATATGATGATGCAACGACCAAGCTAAAACATGACATAATCCTTTAAACTATCATTAAAAACATGAAGCATGGTCAATGCAAAACTCTCAAGAAAATCATAAGCTTGACATAACATAATTGAGAATCATAAGTCTTTGTAAGAGATACCATTAACCAACTAAACCATGTGAGCTATAATATAGAGTCCAGTGTCTTTCATACACTGAAAAAGGTTGTCCTACTTGCTGGGTAAGGACCATGAACATGAGCTATTCATGGATCCACTAGCTTAAGCTGATTTGTCCAATTTGGACATCCTATTGGAGAGCCTACATCCCAAAGTCTTCTTAGTGCTAAGTAAACTCTCAACCAAGTATCATACACAACCATAAACATATTATAATCTTTGAAAATGGTAGGAATCTAGTAATACCAAGTTCATCATAACATACTTGAATCATAAGAATAACTCCTTAAACATATCATGATGTCAGAATTTTATTCATAAAAAAACACTTATCTAAAACATCTAGACCATAATAAACATGTTCATCGAAAATCATGGAAATTCTTCATAATGAGAATACTTCATTTTGAAGGAAACTTGTTTTTCATAAAAACATATTTAATATTGTCTAAAACAACCTTAAATCACAGTTTCTTAAATCATGATGCATGCATAATTCTCAAACATATTTTATAATCATAGATTAGGCATAAAGTATGGGTTCACGAGAAACCCATAAAAAACATATAATTAAGATCAAACATACATAATAAGATCATTGAGAATGAATAAAATCATAACTGATTGAACCCAATGAAAACAACCATCAAAACCCTAGGTTTTTGGAAGAAATCATAAAGTGAAGTTGAAGATTCTTTGGGACACCATATATGAAAAGGGATCCATGGATGAAATTTCCACATACCTCAATAAATTCTAGCCTTTAAATTGAAAGAGGAAACTTGAATTTTTGAACCCTAGCTTGCTTGAAGAAGAAGGCCTTGAGAGAGGATTTCTTGAGAGCCTTAGGAGTTTTGAGTGAATGAGAGGGAAGGGGAAACTTTGAAGGGTAAAAGTATTTATAGGACTTAGGAATATGCTTAAAACGATATAACTTAGGTATTAAAAGAATAGGAAATGATAGAAATTGCCTTGGGAAATAACTGTCGGAGGTGACCTAGAGACCCTAACTACAGGTCATAGATCACCCTACAGATCATGCAAAGGCTTTGTGGAACTGTGGGTTAAAATCAAGCCTTTGAAGTTCATCCTACGACACCACCTTATAGGTAATAGATGACCCAGTGGGGCCATAGATGACGCTACAGTCTGTAGTCCTTCTCGTCCTCTACGACCTCAGAACCCAACTCTCTGAATCTCCATCTATGGAACTACCTACAACCCGTAGACCCCTTCTACATTCTGTAGGACCTCTCATGGAACCAACCACTAAAAATAGTGTCTTTAAGTCTCACTCTACGACCTCTCCTACAGGCCATAGATCCTCATATGGTCTATAGGTTAGTTCGTAGGTGCTTACCTGAGACTTAAACATTTTTCCCAAGCATTGGACCTACCTAGCCAACCAGAGAACATCCTTTATCAACTCCCTCTTCCCTTCATCCATATGAGCTACACTCCCATAGACACCCTACTAAGTGCATCGGTAACAATATTGGCTTTACCCGATGATAATGTCATAGTCCTTGAGGAGTTCATGCCACCTCCTTTGCCTTAGATTGAAGTCCTTTTGAGTGAACACATATTAAAGTCTTTTATGATCGATAAACACATCCACATGTACCCCATAAAGGTAGTGCCACCAATTTTTTAGAGAAAACACAACGACCGCTACCTCAAGATCATGGATAGGGTAGTTACTCTCATGCACCTTACATTGCCTACAAGATAGGCTATAATCTTGCCATTTTGTATCAAAACACAACCAAAACCAACCCTTGAAGCATGGAAATATACCACGAACCCTTCTAACCTTTTCGGTAGAGTCAAAATAGGAGTGGAAGTAAGTCGATCTTTCAAAGTTTGGAAACTCCGTTCACACTTATTCATCCATAGGAACATTGCCTTCTTTTGGGTCAATTTTGTCATAGGAGATGACATAGAAGAGAACCCTCCGATGAACCTTCTATAGTACCCAACTAAACCCAAGAAGTTTCCAATGTCCGAAAGAGACAATGGTCTAGGCTAATTCCTCACCGCTTCCGTTTTCTTAGGATCAATCTTGATCCCATCACTAGACACTATGTGACCGAGGAACCCACCTCTTTCAATCAAAATTCATACTTACTAAATTGGGCAAACAATTACCTAGCCCTCAAGGATTGAAGCACGGCTCTTAAGTGACTCTTTATGTTCTTCCTCACCCCTGGAGTAAATAAAGATGTCATCAATGAAGACCACCACAAAAGTATCAAGGTAGGGTTTGAACACCCTATTCATTAGATCCATAAACACTATTGGTGCATTCGTCAACCCAAATAACATCACTACAAACTCAAAGTGACCATACCTTGTTCAAAATGTTGTCTTGGGAATGTCACACTCATTTATCCTTAGTTAGTGATAGTCAGACCGGAGATCAATCTTTGAGAAATGACTTACCCCTTGCAATTGATCAAATAAGTCATCTATTATAGGAATTGGATATTTATTCTTAATGGCACCTTATTCAATTGGCGGTAGTCTATACACATCTGAAGGACCTATCCTTCTTCCTCACAAACAACATGGGAGCACCCCATGGAGAAATATTTGGCCTTATAGATCCTTTTTCTAACAAGACCTTTAATTGTTCCTTTGACTCTTTTAATTCAGCAGGGGCCATTCGGTATAGAGGAATAGAAATAGGTTTGGTATCGAGGAGAATCTCGATACCAAAATCAACTTTCCTTTCGGGAGAGACACCAGGAAGGTCATCTAGAAAGACATCGGGAAACTCATTAACCATGGGAGCCGACTCAATAGAAGGACTTTTGGAGTCGACATCTCTAACCCTTACAATGTGATAGATGAAACCCTTAGCAATCAATGTTCGGACCTTAAGACAAGAAATGAACCTACCCCTAACTATCGAATCATGACCCTTCAATTCAAGAATAGGCTCACTTGGGAATTAAAACTTGACTTTACGAGTTCTACAATCTATAGAAGCATAAGATACATGTAACCAATCTATCCCAAGAATAACATCAAAATCTACCATCAAGTTCAATGAGATCACAAGGAACAACTTTGTGCAGGATAAACATGAGACAACTCTTATAGACCTTTCTAGCAACAACTGACTTACTAACAGGGCTAGATACCAAATAGGGTTCTAATAACATTTCGGGTAGCACATCAAACATATTAGTAAGGAATGATAAATGATAAATTAGCACCCGGATCTAACAATGCATACACATTAAAATCAAAGACCTTTAACATATCAGTAACAACATCGGGTGCTTCTTCAACTTCTTGTCTCTCATGCAAGGCATAAAATCGGTTAGTGTGTTGGCCACTCCTTTGAGTCTGTTGACCATGAGCAATTTGGCCTTGAGACCTACCACCACCTCTATAATCTCTTGTTTGATGACCAGTTTACCACACTTGAAGCATGCATCGGATCCGGCTAAGCACTCTTTTTTGTGAGTTTTCCCACACTTCATGCAAGCAGGGAAGGCTTGAGCACCCATATTCTCCCTTTTTACCATTGGATTAGCACCTTTGTCCTTGTTGAAACTTATAGGAGAAGTATTTATGGAACCCTGACCCATAAATCGTTGCCCACTTTGGCCTTTTTCACCATCACCATAACAAGAACTTTGGTGATTGAACCCTCCACCATCAACTCTTGCCTACTTGAACCCTCTTGACCTATCCATCAACTTTTCTTCCTTAATTTGTTCTACATAGGTCATGAGTCGGGATCCAAAATGGTCGTATTACATTCCTTAGACACCAAACTAGACACATCATAGATGAACTTGCTCATTATTGCCCTTAGATCCGAGATCATGAAAGGAGCATACTTAGACAATTTAGTGAATTTGAAGGAATATTCCCTCACACTCATACTTCTTTGGCGAAGGTTGATGAACTCTTAGATCTTTGCCTCCCTTAGCTCCAAAGGAAAGAAGTGATCTAGGAAGGCACCCTTGAACTCTTCCCACTCTATGGGTCCTATGTATTCACCTCTCTCAACAATACATTGCTCATACCAAACCCTTACCATGCCCTTAAGTTGATAGGTCATTAGCTTTGCCTTTTCATTTGGAGGCACTCCCATGATAGCCTTAATTCGGTAAACTTCCTCAATGAATTCCATAGGGTCCTCATCTACTTGTGAACCATCGAACTCGGGTGTATTCATTCTCTTAAAATCCCAAAACCTAGAGGCCGGAGTAGGCACTTAAGGAGGAGGAGGAGCAATGCCTTGTTAGCTTGGTTGGCTACGGCTTGGGCCAATAATGTGATAATGTTGCGGAATTTCTGATGTATAACTCCCACCTCATGATATGGAGCCTTGGAAATTGGAGGAGCTTGGTCCTCATCTTCAACCCTTGACCTAGGTGGAGGTACTCTTCTTGGAGGTATGATCTAGAGGGCATAAAACAATTTGTTAGTTAGAAGAAGTCTTAGGACAACTCTAAGGCACGACATGAATCATGAAGGAAGGGAAAACTTTCCTAAACATCTCTTAGTCTTCTATTCATAGTTGTGGAGTGCTTCACAACAATGAACAAGACCTTATTTGACGCAGTATGTTGGACTCCAAGGACCATTCAAAACCTCAAACTCTGATACCAAGTTTATCACGACCCAAGCCTAGGACCTAGCTGTGACACGACGAATAAGGAACCCAGAGGTACCTCACCCAAGACTCTTAGCATTCATTTAGCCCTTCATAGGTAATAACAATGATTTAACAAGCAGAAAACAAGGGGAAAAAGGGTCTAAGGGAAAACATTGTAGTAAGAACCTTAACAGTCAAACTTCAACTTATACATGTCCAATAATACCTGTAATCATAGATTTGGCGGGGGCTAAGACATGTCCCTAGCTCACCCTCAATCAATACAAAATGAAAAAAAATAGAATGTCTAAAGGTCTTAATATTTAATAAGCTAGAAAGATAAAGGAATATTGTCCCTGAAACATAGGAACTCACCCAAAAGTAGCCTTCAACAATCTCTACTAGCCACGTAAAGGAGAATGAGGAGGAACGTTGGTCCCTACATGGTGATATCATGTAGGCAAAAGAGTATGCGCTAGTACTTTGAATGTACTAAGTATGTAGGCATGAAATATACAATAAAATCATTAAAGCATCATAAAGTGGAGTACATGAGTAGAAGCATACATGAGACATCAAGCAACTGGCATTTGAAACCTTTATTTGTGAGAAGACGACTATAACCGACATTAAGAAAATGAGAGCTATTACATGGAATCCAACATAACCCCCTACGTTGGCACGGAGAGACTACTTGTCGGGTAAAACTCCATCAAACTTTATTCATTTTTTTAACTTTAACTTTAGATGTCTATATGTGGATCCACTAGCCTAAAATCCTACAAGGACTCCTATGTTGGCACATAGTTAATGAGACAAGGGGTTGCTACTAGGATTCCCTTATCGAATATCACCTCAATGCCCCATTCGGTGCTAAGTCAATCCCATAAAGTAATGTATCATTGTAACATAAACATATATATGCTTTTAGACATTAAATCATCATTTGGTAGGATAGCTCCTTAAAACCTTTGGTGATTCGGACATGCAAGAATTTTTCCTAATTCCATGATTTCATTATTCTTTCATTCCATAGACTCCCTTAATATCATAGACATTACTTTTATAAACGTCAATTTGGAGTTGAAAACTTTCAAGTCAAACCTCATTGAAAACATAGTAAAACTAGCCGGGCTCTATTCAATTCAACTTTCAAATAGTTAAAATCATTGCTAGCATGTATGAGAGTAATGGAATACACCAATTAAAACATACTTAAAATAACCCATCAATTTACTTTAAAACTCTTTAATGCCCTAATATAATTACCTTTGATAAATCAACCATTCCATAAAATTAAGAGCCAATATAAGCTAAAATAGATAAATAAACTTCAAATACTCAATAATCTATGCATTTGAAAATCATGATATGAAAACACATAAAATTCACAATTTGAAATTGAGTTATGAAGTTAGAGGATACTTGGGCTCTATGGGTGGAAGAACCCATGAATAAGGACCGACATACCTTGGAAAATAAAGCCCTAATGCAGTGCTTGAAAATGGAGACTTGTTTTTGATGAACCTTAGACTTTGCTTGAGATGAAGAAGACTTTGAGAGGAGCTTTGGGAGAGGAGGGTTTTGTGAGTTTGAGACTTAGTGTGAGAATGAGGATTTGGGATAGCTTAGGGTCCTTAGATAGGGTAGATTTTAATCCCAAAACGACCACACTTTGCTTTGGTTAGAACATGGGAAAGGACTAAAATACCCTTCTTAAAATCTAAGCCGGACAACCCTACAATTGGTCTTTATAGGCCGTAGAAGGGTCGACGAGTCGTAGGAATGACTCATTCTGTAGGGTTTGGGAAAAATTCTGGGAACTAACCCTCAAGACTTTCCCTAAGACTTGTTAGAGACAAGTCGTACTCCTTTTTAGAGTCATAGAAGGGATTCATCCTATAGGGTTTGGGAAAAACCTGAGGACTGAGTCTGAACTTCCTCTATAACTCGTCTCTACGAGTCGTCGAGGAAGGGACGAGTCGCCAACTTGACTCGTAGGGTCACCTCTCTTCCTGGTCAACTTTTCAACCTCAACATCATTTCTACAAGTTAGTCCTACGACTCGTAGAAGAACCTACGACTCATAGGTTGAGTCGTAGAAGCCTATTTAGGCAGTTTTCCAAAGTTTGTTCTTTCGTTTTGACTTTTCGACTTACCTTACACTCAACTTAAAAAACTTCCAAAAGAGTAAGTGTCTATTTGGGTTAGCTTATCTAAAACAACTTATATAGATATAATCTATTTTAGATAAACTAAGCCAAAAAAGCACAATTATTTTTTGAGGCTTATTTTAAGCACAAAATAATTTTAAGTTGACCAGCCAAACACTCAAAAAACTTGAAAACAGCTTATAAATTATTTTTAGCTTTTTTGAGTGTTTGACTGACCAACTTAAAGCTATTTTGTGCTTAAAATAACCCCAAAAAATAATTAGACTTGTTTGACTTAGCTTATCTAAGACAACTTATAAGCTGAAAGCAGCTTATAAGCCTAAAAATATAAGTTGGGCTACCCCAAATTAATTATTTTTTGGCTTATAAGCTACTTTAAATAAGCTAAGCCAAATATAAACTTATAAGTCAATCCAAACGAGCTTCAAAACTCACTCAAATCTCTCTCGATCATTTCAAAAAACGTGTCACCTATCCCAACACACCACAAACACTGTGCAAAAGCTACAAAAGGGGCAAAACAATAATTACACATAAAAACAAGCAAATGACCACAAGGGACATTACATAATTCAATTCAATCAAACAAATAAATTATCTCCAGATCATATAAATTTATGTCATTATACGATAATACAAAGCAAATTAAATTTAGATTTCGAGTATTTTACAAAGTAAGAAATGAATGTTTCCATAATTAATACCAACAATACTTGGAAAAATATTTCTGTATTAAATTACTTTATTACATTATTTTTTAAAAAAAATTTGTTGAGACAAATAAAATTTTGGTTAAATACTATTTAATATTTTTGTGAACAATCTTTTAATTTTTTGGTTAAAAAGAAAAAATAGTAGAAAAAATAGATGTTCTCTATAAGAAATTGATATTAAGTTTGTAATAATTAGAATTAGTTATATTGGGCCCGTGTACAGACCTTGAATTATCTAGGGGTAGTAATTCAAGAAAAAATAGTAAATCATTAAGAACCGATACACCAATATAAAAAAATTAAAATCGCAAACCATTAATACTGTATAAGTATATCAAATAAAATGATAACGATGGAGTGATTTGTGTTGAGGAATATGATATGGTATAATATTATGAATTGTAACTTAAAGATTTCTCTACAATGATAAAGAATTTTCGGAAGAAGATTTGAGAGATTTGTGAAAAGTAATAGGATAAAACATTTAGAAAAGTGAGAGAGAATTTGAAATTTGAAACTATTTTGAGGGATGAAGTTCTAGGTTATGAAATGCGAATCTTTTAGCTAGAGACATGAATATGAGCTACTTGGTGCCAAATTTGTGAACTTAAACTATTGTATGTCATTTAATGAGCTAATTTATCATACAAAACTATTTTAAAATTGCGTAAAACTTAAATAACACGATCCAATTGACCGTTTCTTTAAATTGAATAATTTTAAAAAATGACTGTACAAGTGGAAGATATTGAATTTTTGACACGATTTATCCTATGAATAACATTTTTGACCTTGAAAAATTATTATTCATATAGCAACATGAATAAAATATTCAAGACCATCCATTGTCAAGGGTTATTAAGCTTAATTTTGTACATGAACTTTCTTGTCACTTAAATCTATTGGGCCATAAATAAGACTAAGACTGTTTTAATTGATTTTTTTAAAGACATTTTAAAGTCAAAATCATTTTAAGCACTTGTATAATTTTGAATAAGATAGTAAATACTTTTAAATATTAATTTTAAAATAAATTAAAATAATAAAAATAAATAAAAAATCATAGATGCGTATGTAAGGGACTTTTTACCTTATAATAACTTAGGGGTTGTTTGGTGTGATGGATAAGATGAGTTACTCCTAAAATAATTTTTGAGTGATCTTTAATCCTTTGTTTGGTTGCAAATGTTGTGATAACTTATTCTAGGATTAACAACTAGTACTGAGATAAGTTATCCTTTCCTGGGGTGAAATAGTAATCTCAAAATAATTTATCCTGGGCTAAATATGTAAAATAACAAAAATACTCTGTTAAACTCTCTTTTATATACCACTTTTACATTCATGTTTATTAACATAATTTTTAACAATATTTATAATAATATTCATAACTTTAATTAGTTGTTGTTTTTATGACAATATATTTTTCTATTAAAAATATATTTTATAAATACAATTTCTATTTCTGAATATTTTATAAGTTGAATTTATTTATCTAATTCTTATATTTATTTATATTTTAATTTCTCTTAAAATATTCACTCCACTACTAAATTACATATTTTAATTAAATAATTTATTACTAACTTAAAAATTATATTTTATATATCAATCAAAATGTAGATAACTTTTAAAATATAGATAATTTTAATAATAAAATTTCTTTTGCTTTAATAAACTTAAAATGAAAGTTTTATTTTCAGCTAAATAAGATGAAAGTTTCATTTAAAACTTAAATAAGATGAAAATTTTATTTAAAGCTAAATAAGATAAAATTTTTATTTTAAAGTTAAATAGGATGAAAGTTTAATTTTTAAAAACACATGACACAATCATGGAAATGCATAAATAAAAATATTTAAGTTAAATAATATGTAAATTTTATTTTTAGGTATGAATAACTAAAACTTGCAAATAAAATGTAAAAAAATTTAAATAAGGTGAATGATATTTTTGTAAACAAACAATTTATTCATAGAAATTATGCAATGAATATAATTTTGAATATGATTAACTAAATAAGTAATAAAAACTACTCTCAATATAATTAATTATAACTTAACTTATTCCATTTTAACTTATTGCAAACATAAATAATCGAAGACACTTTTATCCAAACCAAACGAACCCTAACAACTTGCATATAATTCATAAGGTATAACCCATACAAACAGGCTCTAGACATCGGAGCAGTCACACTTGCTCCTAGGTTACCTCTTAAGCATAAACTCAACAACTCTCTCTCCTTCTTCCTCTCCCAAACGGTAATCTCTCTCCGTGTGTATCCTTCACCTTTTCAAGCAAGGGTCATCCCTATTTCTCTTTACCTCACCTCATGTCTCTCTCTCCTATGGCCACTGTTTTCTGAGTTTACATTATTATCAAAATTATACCCAAAAAAGGAAAGAAGGTCTGCTCTTTGTTTCACTGGCTTTATCTTACAACAGGACAATAATGAAAAGATTGAATTTTATGTTAAAGAATGAGGATTCTAATAGAATTTGTTCTATATATTGGTTTCTTGGATCCCCCATTTGTCGATAACTGAAAATGCTTGCGTCTCCGTATTATATTTTGTTTGTCAATTACTCTTCTTTTGAGTCTTATTTGGCTTCTTGACTATTTCGTGTTGTGGGTCGCCATTCTTTTTCTTCAAGGTGCTCTGTTGTGTCCATCTTTTAGGAATTTCATCACTTTTACTTGTTTTTATTTCATATCATAAGGAAATATGATCTCTTTCTTTTGCAGCTAACAACAGTACGAAGCTATTTTCGTTTTCTGGGGACAAATTGCATGTTTGCATTTTGATTTCAGATAATTATGGACTAATCCTGTAAACTTTGCTTGATATTAGGTATTATTATACCTTTAATAAGTTGCAATGTATGTGAGGAGAATAAGAAGCAACAACCAAAGATGGAATCTTGTATTTCAGCGTTTTAACCATTATGTTAGTTCTGGCTATAGAACTTACTCCCCTACACAATCTTCACTCGTTACACACATACCTTTGGACTGCAACTCTCTAGGCAGTGTGATAGGAAGAGCTTTCTTAGATACATCCAAGTCAATACAGACTGCTTCTCAACGGGGGAATATACGGTTGTTGAGGAATTCACCTGCAAGTTGTAGGTCGACACATTTAAGGTATTTTAGCTCTAAAGGTGATGGTAGGGATGCAAGTGACGATAAACATGTACACACAAGAGGTGGTGCGAGCTCTGATAAGGGAACAGTTCGGAAGGAAAAAAGTGGTCAAGATGTGAAACATTGTGATGCGCATACTCAGCTTGGTGAGCAAGAGCAGAAGGAGTGGCTCCGGAATGAAAAGCTGTCTATAGAGAGTAAGAAGAAAGAATCACCTTTCCTGAGTAGACGGGAAAGATTTAAAAATGAATTCTTACGGAGGGTTGTTCCATGGGAGAAAATAGCTCTATCATGGGATACATTTCCTTATTATATCCAGTGAGTTCCTGACTTTCAGATCTATTTTCTCTTGCTGCAAGTTGCAATTTTGGATTAATTTATGTCAACAACCTTGCAGTGAACATACAAAAAATGTTTTAATGGAGTGTGTTGCTTCCCATTTAACACACAAGAAGGTTACTGTGGCTTATGGTGGCCGCTTGAGTTCTTCAAGTGGGAGAATCATGCTTCAGAGTATACCAGGTAGAGTTTTCTAGACTGGTATGAGATGCCCGTCTGTAAGACAATGTACCTTTTTATAATTGCTTGTGAAGAAAAACATTGAAGTTTTGTTGTTGCTGCAGGGACTGAGCTTTATCGAGAAAGACTAGTTCGAACCCTTGCTCGAGATTTAGAAGTACCATTACTGGTGCTTGATAGCAGCATTCTAGCTCCATATGTAAGCTATTTATATATTTGTTTTGTTGTTGTATCCTTCTAACTAAACTAGTTCTACGTAACAGTAATATGCATTTATTCAAATATAGTCCTAAAGTTACTTATGCATAGGACTTTGGTGAAGATTGCTCATCTGAAAGCGAATCAGATGTAGAATCAGGTGAAGAGTGTACTTCTGATTCTGAAATAGAAGATGCCAATGATGCAAGTAACGAGGAAGAATGGACAAGCAGTGCTGAGACAAAGTCAGAAGCTAGTGAGGAAGATGTTGATGTTGAGGCATCGGTGGAAGCCTTAGAAAAACTTATTCCGTTCAACCTTGAAGACTTTGAGAAGGTAAATCTGAAAGATTCCAAAATTATATCTAGCAAGGAGAAGACATAGAATTTCGAAAATGGGTGAACATAATGCAGTCGACATCTTGGGTAAAAAGAAAAAAAATCTATAACGTGTGTTAGCTGTAAACAATTTGAATCTGGTACTTTGTTGGCTGTAAACTGTGTAATGGGCACAAACATATGAAATATGAGAACTTGGTAATTCAGTTGGTTGAGGAGTAGGAATATTAGGCCAGAATGTATAAATAACATAGTCTCGTTATTCTTCCGTATTAGTAGGCGCATTAGCGCACTATAATTTCTTGTGCTCTGACTTCTGTTATTATCTTTCTATTACTTTCTGTACTTTGATTACTCTATTTTATTTGTGTCGCTTTCGTTATTTGCGTTATTCGTTATTTGCTTTCCCATAACGTTTTGAACTTCTTAGCCTTATCTGACCTCTTTTTATGCTTCTTTTGAGTCGAAGATCTTTCGGAAACAGCCGTTCTACCTTGGTAGGAGTAAGGTCTGCGTACACTTTACCCTCCCCAGACCCCATGTTGTGGGATTTCACTGGGTTGTTGTTGTTGTTGTAATGTATACATAAGATGATCCACGAAAAGGGAATATGATATATTTCCTTGACTACTCTTCGAAAGAGTCAACCAATAGGTGGGAGTTTGGAGTAGGTTAGAGAATTGGATTTAAATTGTAAATCTTCTTTTCTCTGTTGCCAATGAATATCTTGTAACTTTTTTTGGGTGAACCCTTCTTGATTTATTATTTTATGTAATATGCCCTGGTTGAGATTACATCCCTATTTTTAGATTGTTACCGATTTCTTCAATATGTCGGTGATTTGTTTTTATATGTCATATGCCCTGGTTGAGAATACATCTCTATTTTTAGATTGTTACCGGTTTCTTCAATATGTCGGTAATTAGAGATCCATGAGTATGGATGTTCTATGGATTTCTCATGGTTTTGATTTAAACATTGCATGGATTGCAGAGAGTTTCTGGAGAACTTGAAAGTTCCTCAGAATCAACCCCGGATGTTGTTGATCAATCAGAGAAAGCTCAACGGCCCTTCAAAAAAGGTAATGAAGTGCTATGTTGCAGAAAAATTCTTCATAGGCTGTGCTAACATGTTTTTTGTTTGGTTTATCGCTTTCATGAAACTGGCCTCTTACAATATTTCAAGTCTCTTTGACCTCACATTAAGCTTTGTTTGCAAAAAATTCATTGCCTCTTTTTTTAGTATTCATTATGGCAACACCTATGAGAATTGGTCAAGTGGATCTAGAATGGTTCATGTCTGCGCTAGTCTATCCATGGTAGATTTTAGAAGATAGTGATCAAAAGATTTGTATATACTTGTGGCATAAAAAAGTCTTGATTCATTCTTTTTCTTTCATAATGAGGTCCCAAGTCCAACTTGCATGCACTCGACTATTCGACCACGTACGTGCTACCTCTTAGTAGTACTAGTACATGGACCGGGTAACTCTGCCTACCACTGCTTAGATAAATGGAAAAAAATACCTAGCAGTTTTTTTTCCTGTGGGATTTGAACCTTGGCCTTTAATATTTTCACCCACTTCATTGAGTGCCATGCCACACTGTTCGGTGCAAAAAAGTTTGTCATCTTCTCTTGTCAGTTTTCTAGGAACGATTTAGTAAGTTCATCTTCCAGCCATTTCATCCCGTTGCTCGAATTTCCTTTCTTATAACTTCCTTTCTTTTAGTCTTTTTTTGGCTCCCATTTTGTGCATAGGAGTTTCTTAAGTGAGCTATTTGTTAACAACTTTTTACAATAAATAACCCTTTGATTTTCCTGATTTTTTTTTGAGAAAGGTAACATTAATTCTATATATCCACAGGTATACTACACCAAAAAGTGTAGTTCCCCTACAAAAGTATTACAACTTACATCTTGTTGTTCAATTTAGCCTTACAGAATGTCTAAAACATCAAAAATGTCTTCTGTTTGAGCTAAAAATTTTTGCTCACACCAAAAATAAAATAGGCCTAACCAATTCATCTTAAGATTCTGTAAGCTGCTCTGTACTCCTTCAAAACACCTCTTATTGCTCTCAGACCAAACTGACCACCAAACACAAGCCGGGACAATCTTCCATCTCTCCTCCTTCTTACTTACCATGCCATCCTTGTTCCAGTATCTTAGTATCTTAGGACACCTGGTATGCTTCCAGATTTCACCCATCTGATCCCTTTTAGGCATATAAACATCCTCCATAGTTGGTCTGTCCACTTGCAATGCGAAAAAAAGATGGATGATTGTCTCAGTTTGTTCCCCACATAGAAAACACCTAGAGGTTAATTGATGACCCCTTTTACTTAGGTTTTCCTGTATCTTTTAGCCAAGAGCCAAGTGAAACAGTTGACTTTGTAAGGAATCTTTGGCTTCCATATAATCTTCCAAGGCCAATCTCTTTCCTTCACCACTGTCGAATTCAGCTCCTTGTATGCTGAGTTGACAGAGAACTTTCCATTCCTGTCTTTGCTCCCTTCCAGTTTATCCTCTCCTCCATTGAGGTTATTGAAGCCTACTACTGAAATTGTAAAATTTTGCAATTCTTTCTATTTCCTAGTCATTAAGATGTCTCCTTAGGAATAAGTTCCACCCCTGACCAGTCCACATCATGGCAATTGTGGCATGTTGCTGTTGACTTAATGTGAAGAGTTCTGGATGTTGTTTCATAGTTCCTTGGCCTGTCCATTTGTCATGCCAAAAGGATGTTCGCTGTCCATTCCCAATCTTCACCTTTGTTCTGACTGCATCAATGGCCATAGGTTCCTGATAGCTCTCCCGACTGAGCTCCCATAGGGTCTTGTTACATTCTTAGTCATCCATTTGTCTTCCATTCCATATTTTGCAACAATGGCTTCTTTCCACAACATTCCTTCATCAGTAGCAAACTTCCATAACCATTTCATCATCAAACTCTGGTTTTGCTTCTTTATGTTTTTGATACTTAGACCCCCTGCCTTCTTGTCTACTAATAGCTCCTCCCATTTGACTAGGTGGTATTTTTCTTATCTTCACTTACCTGCCAAAAGAAGTTCCTTCTCAGTGCATCTATTCTTTTACTTACACTGGCCGGTATAGGAAAAATAGACATCAAATAGGAAGGCAAAGTGTCCAGAGAACTATTGACTAGTGTCAGTCTGCCACCCCTAGAGAGATATTGACACTTCCAATTTTTAATCTCCTAGTGCATTTCTCCACTACCCCATTCCAAATTTCTATTGACTTACCCTTTGCATCCAATGGCATGCCGAGATAAGTTGTTGGCATCTCTCCGACCTTGCCCCCAAGTCTACTTGCAAGGTTATCTATATTATCAACTGTGTTGATGGGATATATGAAACTTTTCCTCCAATTTATGTGCAACCCAGAGACGGCTTCAAAAATGATGAAAATGATCCTCAAAATCAAGATCTGTTCCTTTACTGCTTCACAAAATATCAAGGTATCATTTGCATACCGAAGGTGTGTTACCTCCAAACTGTTTTCCTCTCCCATATGGAAGCCTTTTATCCATCCTTTCCCCTTGCTTTATTCAATAAGTTGCTCATTCCTTCCATAGCTAGTATGAAAAGTAAAGGAGACAAGGGATCACCCTGTCTCAAGCCTTTCTGAGATGGAAAGAAACCATTTGGTACCCTGTTGATTATCACTGAGAATCTGACTGTGCTTATACATTGTGATATCCATTTGATCTATCTATTCCCGAACCCCATCTTCTCCAAAAGTTGTTATAGGAAATTCCAATTCAAATGGTCATAGGCCTTGTGAATGTCCAGCTTGCAAACAATACCTGGCTTTTTACTACCCTGTCTAGAGTCTACACATTCATTTGCAATTAGCACTGCATCCATTATCTGCCTTCCTTTGATGAAGGCCATTTGTTTTCTATCTACCAAATCATGAATTACCTTCTTCAACCTTTTTGCCAAAAGCTTGGCTATGATCTTGTGCACCCCCAATTAGGCTTATAGGTCTGTAATCATTTAGTTCTTCTGCCCCTGCTTTCTTTGGGATCAAAGCTACAAAGGTAGCATTCATGCTTTTTTCAAAATTACCTTTCTCATGAAAATTTTGTACTGCTTCTGCAAGATCCACTCTTTCCCATTGCTTAAAAAACTCCATAGAGTAACCATTAGGTCCAGGTGCCTTGTCTCCTGCACAAGATTTTATGCTGTCCAAATTGTCCTGGGGTTCAAAAGGTGCCATCAACAACAAGTTTTCCTCATTAGTGATTCTGGGGAAATTCTCCATTTGTAGGTGTGGTCTCCATTCCTTTGTTTCTGTGTATTGTCTCTCATAATAGGAGACTATCTCTTTCTTCACCTCTCTTGGATCCTCCACCATTACACCATCCACCTTCAACTTATCAATAGTATTGAATCTCCTGTGGACATTTGCAGTTTTGTGGAAAAAACTTGTGTTTCTATCTCATTCTCTTAGACATGTTGCCCTGGATGTCTCCAAGCAATCTCTTCCTTTTTTGCTATGTCTTCAAATTCCATGGTGAGATGATCTGGAGGCGATCTCTTCCTCCTGCAAAGCTCTGTTTTCCTGTATCTTCTTGCCTCTAACTATGCTAAAACATTTGTTTCCGAGACCCTAAATTCCCCTGTCTTCTCTTACTCCATTCTATTAATTTGATTTTTAGAGCCCTCAATTTTGCCATTAGAATAAAGTCGGGACTACCTTCATAGTTGAATGAGTCCCACCATTCCTTTACCCTCTCCTTGAAGCCTTCTGATTGCAGCCACCAATTCTCAAACTTGAAGTAAGATTTTGATTTTTCCCATTCTCCACACTGTAGCATAAAAGGAGTATGATCTGAAGTAACTCTTCGTATTATAGTCTGCTTAATATGTCTGAAGCTGTCATCAATTTCATCTGATACGAGAAATCTGTCCAGTCTTGCTGCTTTTTCATGTCTATCACCCTTCTTCCATGTATACTTAACCCCCTTTTAGATCCAAGTCTACTAATTCCATATCCTCAATGAACTCTGAGAAGTCTGACATGGCTTTGTTTATTCTCCTACAGTTCTTCTTTTCTGATGGGTGTCTAGTAGTATTAAAATCCCCACACACGATCCATGGCCCTGTCAATAGCCCCCTAGCTGTCCCAATCTCCCCCCAAGTTTCTTCCCTTTTTTACCCTATCATTAGGAGCATAGATACATGTTAAATGCCAGTTAAAAATCTGCCTTATCCCTGAAAAACTGCATGAAACGGAGTACATCCCCACACTGCTCAGAATCCTTGTCCAATCCCTCTTATCCCACATGATGACAATGCCCCCCCTTGTTCCACTAGCCTCCAATTGAACATAGTCTACCCATTTATTCCCCCATATCTCCCTAACAGCTTTTGTGATGTCCCCCTTTAATTTAGTTTCTTGTAAACACAATATATCTGCTTTCCATTCCTTCATTATGTTCCCTGTGAGAGCTTTCTTCCTGCCACAATTTAACCCCCTCACATTCCATGTCACTACTTTCATAATCATTGATCTTTGAGTGCCAGATATCCCCCCTTACTTCTAGACCCATAACTTCAGAATTTACTATCTAATTCTAGCCCCTTCAGTTCATACATCCCTTTCCTCTTAGCTATTCCTTGTGCCCCTTTATGTTGTGACTTATTGTTATCTACCCTCATAAACATTTCCTTCGCCTTTTCTTCGCAGCCCTTGAAATTGACCCCAAATTACGTACTTAATTGCATAATGTACTGTTGAATCCACTCCTCAGTAGTGGTCTCATGTGCACATTCTTCCACGGGTAGATTATTCTCACCCGGGAGTTGCATGTTCAAGGGAATTACATCTTCCTCAACTCTCTATGCCATGCCCACCTTTTCTTTTATCTGCATATTTGCAATTTCAACAACTTCTTTGTGTGTGCATTGATCCTTCATCAATGCTTCTACATTTTGAGTCAATTGAGTAGCCTGAATCTCCTCCTTTTGATGTGTTGCCCTATTTGCAGGCTCGAGACTCTTTTGAGAGTTGCAAATATTTGCTTGTATTTCTATGTCAATTATATCCTTTTTTGGGGGCTTTACTATTGTTCTTTTATTTAATTCATTTGGGCCTAAAATTTGGCCCAAGTCCTTTGCTCTTTTGACGAATCCACCCATAGCACTAAGTGGGCCCTTCTCCTTCTCTTTTTCTCCATGTGGCCTTGGATTTGACCTTTCCCCACTTTTAGCTGTACCCATGTGCCCCCCTTTTTAACTTCTGAACCTCTGCCTATTATGTGTAAGACTTTAGACCTTTCTTTATCCGCTGGACAAAAGCCTTCGGTCTCACCTTTCTCTTTTTCTGATCTAACAGTGACCGGCGATTCAACCCAAATCAGAATTGTGTAAACAAAGACATCACTGGTCAATTCTATCTCTCTCGAAACTTCTTTCCCATCTCCGTGAACCTTAATTTGAGCCCAATGAAGATGGTTCTTTAGGGTTGTCTCCTCCTCTGTTTCAATGAAATCGCCGCACCGGTCCTCAATTTGCTTGAACATCTTGTTCGACCACATTCTTAAATGTAGACCTAGGATCCATATCCATACCCAGTCCCTTCGTAATTCCTCCGGCCAACAACTAGTGGTCGAATTCCACCAGTAGAGTTCCAGCTTCAACTCCTTCCCGATCCAAACTCTAGATTGGACATGCTTTGCAATTTTCCTTGAGGGTAGTTTGAAAAGAAATTGTCCATCATTCATTCCATAGACACAGACACCAAATGCTGTCTTCCATGTATTGCATACCCACCTTCTCACATCGCTCAAACTGGGAGTTGCTATGTTGTCTGGAATTTGCCGACTATGCATCTTCTTAGAAGGTCCTTTTCCGCTGTTGAGGAACCTCCAATGATTCTTATGTTGTCTGTACATTGACCTTCTTCAAAGCTTCAGTTGTCCACCTATTATTGGTGCAAGCTCCTTGAAAGATGAAGTTAACTTGGGTATGGATGCTCTCCGGTTCGCATGTGCTCTTATTGGCTCGTACAAGATCTTTGCCACTTTATGTGCTATATTCCCCTACCCTCCTTTGTGTGAACTCTCTGGTGTAATAATTATTGATTTACTTTGACCTTGTAAAGCAATAAAACTTATGTATCTCCCATTTTCGTTGTACTTCAGTGTGCAGAAGAACTCAGAAAAATGGTCCTTCATTTTCCGTCTCTTCACTGTATTCCCATGTATTTTTGATGCTTCAATAAATACTGAAGCCAACTACCTTAAAACTTTTCTGCTAATTTTAACTCTTCGCATTAAATATCTGCTATGTTCCACCCACCCGTACCATGATTCCTCCCCTGAGCTGCATATAGTGATTTCGTACGATTTGAAACCTGGGTTGTAGAATATTGTATTGTCTTCCATTCCTCTGACTCCGGTGAGGTCGCTGGGAAAAACAACTTTTAACAATTTGTTTGTTTTCTTTTTATAATCAAAGAATGAGGGCTAGTGGCGCATGGTTCGAAACTTGGTGGATAATGGGCCTGCCCCTACACCCTTCTCCTCTTAAATATCATCCTTTTATATATAGTAGGGTTCAAACCCGTGGCCTGCACCTAACCTACATATCACAAGTTGTGATCTTCCACTATATCAAAGTTCTGAGGGCAATTTGTTTGTTGTTCGTTGCCCAACTTATTTGGACACTTAATTGTGCTTTGTTGTTGTGCCTACTTTTGTAGTGCAAACCTTAGATGGTTAAATGTGTTGTACTTGAAAGAGATGAATACTTACATGTTACCCAAGCCAAATCGACCAATAAGTTGGTGAAGGTAACATGTTACCCAAGCCAAATCAACCGGTTAGTTAGTGAAGATGTATAACAAATGATATAATGTTTGGCCTTACTCCCAATTATGCCAAAGAAAAAAGAAGTGGTTGTTATGCTCCATCTGTAACAAATTGATACTTCATGCTTTGGTTGAAAAAAATATTAAGGAGAGTATAAATGTATATGTACAATATTTATCGAGGGAATGTGGAATTAATGGTTGCTTGCTTCTCAGTTTTTAGGAGAACACTAGTAAGAAAAGAGTATATGCAAGTGTTAAATTGTGGTACTTAAAACTCTTATGCTAGGCGGGGGGGGGGGGCATTTTAGTTCCCCTTAAATATCCCCTAAGGTGTCATTTTGACAAATAAGTTTCTTTGATACATTTGGTTACAATCAAGAATGAATAAGATATTCCAAGCACCACATACTCTAATCTGGTCCTCTTTTCCTTTTGCATCAAGATTGAGTCATAGGTCACTCTACTATCACTTGCATTTCCAATAATTTCTTACTTAAAGATTTGCATTTTTGATTGAAAAAGGATATTCCTCAATAGAGTTACAGAATGGTCATTGTAAGTGAGGTTGGAAAGGTAGTCATGTGGGGAAAGTACTGTAGAAGACTTGAAGGATTTCCTTTATTGTGAAATGGAGTTATTAGGGAAATAGGAGGATTTCCTTGAGTTGGGAATAGGGGCCTTAAAAAAAGTGGTCTGAGTAGTGAGCACCAGGAGAAGGTGGCTTGACTTGCAAGGATAAAATAATCTTTCTTAAAATTATAGCCAAAATCTTTTTAACAACAAATCTAATATTATTAGTATAAGTGAATGGGTAATCCTTCAGTTCTAATACCGGGAAAAAACCCTTTAGTTCTTTCAATATTATACCAGAAAAGTAACTGTACACAAGCATGTAGCCTGGCTATTGATGAAGAGGAATGTAGACTGTGAGAATATGAATAGGAACAAGAATAGTATATAGAATCCTACTTGGAAAAGGATTGTAATATAGTGTTTCAAAACAGGGTCTCAGCATAATAATGTAGATACACAATTCAATTATATATAATTAATGCGTAATGAAGATTATAGGTTAAAAATCACTTACCCTATCGAAGTTTCTTGAAAATCTACTTTGAAATCGCCTAAACCAAACTTGAGAATTTTTCTCTTTTATTTCTCACATGAGAGACTAGGATTCAAATTCTAGCATATGTGAAAAAGCTCAATCCCATTTTCCTTTCCTTTCCAATCGTGATGGGGTTGCATGAGGTTCGACTTTTAGCTCTTTTTTATTTGCTTTGACGATGGATGTTTGATGCAACACATTCAAGAGAAGGTGCTTTGGTGCATGTTATTTGCTGATGACTTTGATCTAATTGAGATGTGTAGCGGAGTTAACAACAAGCTGATGTGTGGAGACAGATCTTGGAGTCTAAAGGTTTCAGATGAGAAGGACTAAGTAAGTGTTTGGACAAGAAAACAAAAAAAATTCACTTTATTTTGGAATTTTCAAAATTGGAGTTGAAGTTGTGTTTGACCATAGTTTTTGCATTAATATTTAAATTTTAACTATATTTTTGTAAAAATATAAAATATTATTTTAACATGGAATATAATGTGAATGAAGTTATGAAAATAAAAAGTTTAGATTTTTTTTGAAAACAAAATAAATTAAAAATGAAAAAAGTAGGAGTGAAAACAAGGTTTTGGTTGTTTTCCAAATTGTTGTATTTGGAATTTTCATGGCCAAACATTGTTTTTTAAATAAAGTGAAATTATGTTCCAGAAAAAGGTAGAGTGTGATAGGAAGGTGCCACCTACATTTAAAGGTAAGTTTATAGAATGGTGGTTAGACCATCCTTGTTTTATAGGGTGGAGTGCTGGCCAACCAAGAACTCGCATGTTAGAAGATGCACGTTGCGGAGATGGAGGATGTTGAAATGGGTGTGTGGGTATACTAGGAGTGACAAGATTAGGAATGAGGTTACCAGAAGGTGGGAGTGGCCTTTGTGACAGACAAGATGAGGGAAGTGAGACTGAGATGGTTTGGGCATGTAAAAAAGAGGGTAGGCCGAAAATGTATTTAGGAGAGGTGATTAAACAGGACACGACGTAGCTTCATATTACCGAGGACATGACTCTAGATAGAAAGGAGTGAATGTCACGCATTAGGGTAGAAGGTTAGTAGAGGTAAAATTTTGTTTTGTCTTGCAAAGGTTTAGGCTTGTTAGTGCCTGTCATAGTACTAGTCGTTTATAGTTCTTGCCATATGTTGTTTATTGTGTTTTGATTATCACACTATTTTGTTGTTATTACTGTTTCTTCTTTTGTAGACTTTACACTGCTTTTCTTATTAACTATTATGGTTTCTTCATTGTTTTCTCTTTCTTTTACTTGAGTTTGATGAATTGGAGTCGAGGGTCTTTCGAAAACAATTTCTCTATCTCCACGAGGTGGTGGTAAGGTCTACATATACTCTACCCTCCTCAGACCCACTTAGTGGGATTTCACTGGGTATGTTGTAATAATATTCCAAAAAAAGTAAATAATATTCATGACCAAATGGGTTCCAAGATAGAGTACGCGGAGTGCAAGTTCAATGAGGTGCCTCGTGTAGCTGACGTGGAAGTGAGGTTGGTTCCTCAGTCATCTCCAAGAAAGGGAGTTTCAAGTACATGGGGGTTATTATCCAAGACAATGGGGAGATCGACAAGGATATCACACATCGTATTGGTGCGGGTGGTTGAAGTGGGAGGCTAGCATCTAGTGTCTTATGTGATAAGAAGGTGCCACTAAGACATAAAGGTAGGTTCTACAAAGTAGTTGTTTGACCGACTTTGTTTTCTGGAGTGGAGCGTTGGCCAGTCAAGAACGTTTGTGTCTGAAAGATGAAAGTTGTGGGAATGAGAATGTTGAAATGGATGGGTGGGCTTACTAGGATATATATGGGCAGAAATGAAGATTTTCGGGCCAAGGTGAAAGTGACCTTTGTGACGGATAAGATGTAAGAGAGGCGAGGTTGAAAGGAGATGCAAAGACGTCCTAGTGAGGAGATGTGAGCGGTTGACGTTGGAGGGTCTAATGAAAGAGGTAGAGATGGGTCAAAAAAGCATTGAGGAGAGGTGATCATGCAGGATTCAGGATATGGCAAGCCTTCAACTTATCGTAGACATGATCCTATATAGGAGGGTGTGGAGGTCGAAGATTCGAGTAGAAGGCTAGTGCTACATAGTTTCACTTCTTGTCTCTCCTACTAGTAGTATCAGTATTATTTTCGGTATTTTTATTATTTTACTATTTCTGTATTGCTCATTCTTTGTTTTTTATCACTACCTGTTGTTGTCTTCTATGCCTTTATTTTCTTACTATCCTGTTGTTGTTACTGCTTATCTCTTGTAAATGTTGTGTTCTTGCTTTCCTTGAGCAGAGGGTCTACCAGAAACAACCTCAGGTAGAGGTAAGGCCTGCGTACACTCTATCCTCCCTAAACTCCACTTGTGGATTATACTGAGTATGTTGGTGGTGGTTGATAAGAGTTACTCAGTCTTGTAATGGTGGGATGTTGGTATCCGATGGGATAGGAAGTATGCGCAAGCTGGTCAGGGTACCTCTACTGTGTTTATATATGTCAAAATGGAAGTAAATTAATTAGTTCCTTTAGATGGGTAAATAGAAAGATAGGTTTTGATTAGGATGGAGAGAACAAACCTTGTCACTAGAGAGGTAATATATTGCTTGATTTGGTCAGTTTGGTTCTAGAAGTGATGCTAGTCTTATCAATTTTTGTTGTAATTTGGGTTGTTAAGTCCAATCCATCTAATGTAACAATAGGCCTCCTATTTGAATATTACAATATATCTCCATTTTTAACCAAAGAAAAGGTAAGATCATCCAAATAAATAGTGAATATGTGGTGTTACTGATTTGGGCATGCAACAATCTTGATTTTGAGAGGCATGTGAGACGGGAGAGTATTATCTGGAGTCTATCCAGGAAACTTAATTATGAAGAAATGTGGGGATGATTTGGACGAAAAACTTTTCTGACCAGATTTTCTCACTAAAAAGTACTCCCCATCCTCCACCTTCTCTCCTTGAAACACCTTAAGACTCTCAAACTTCCCTCTCTCCTACTTCCCATGAGGGTGGTTCAACCCTTTCCAGCCTAAATTTAGTCTGGAAACACCTCTTCTTGACCCTAAGCTATCACATTTTGTGGTAGTTTTCAACCCCCCTCCTTTTTTTTTAATGACAAGGGAAACCCGCAACTGCTACCCTTTGGGTGCGCACAAGGTAAAACCCCCGCTCCTATGCAATAGCTTGCAAACCTCTTTCTTTCTTTGCATATCAGCCTGAGCCTTTTGTGCTATTTCCATGATGGAGGAAATCAGAATTTACTCCAGGCTTCAAATCTAGACATTACTAGATGGGCAGTAGGTAGAGACACTTGGAATGAATGGATGGAGAGAAGCCGTAACATGATGGGAAGATAACCCATGAGTATGAAGATCATGAGATGGACCTGCACTGTACTCAAAGAAGCATCCAAAGATGAGAAAACTATGATCAGGAGGTGGAATGAGAAGGAGAAACTTTCAGAGTTTTTCTGCACAAGGAAAGGGAATGAGAATGGTAGATATATGAGCATTCTCTCGCTACATGGTTTGGAAAGATCAGATATTATTATCCCGAGTTAGCCTAAATGCAGGGTGGAACAAGATAGCATTTAAGATAGATAGGTCCTTTCAATGCTCCAATCTTAAGATGCTGGCAGAACATCCAAGATCCATTAAGTAGCTGGTGAGAGTTAATGGCACTTAAATACCCTTCGAGACTCGACAGTTACCTCTTCCAAAGGAGACATTAGCAGCATGATATCCCATCGAGTAAAAGGAACTGGCTTGTTTAACAGATGCATTGTTGCATCCTTTATCGAGGGAGAAACAGAGATCCCCTCACTGTCAGACATCAGGAGATGGACTGCGATAACGTGGAAAGTAGTATTTGGGATCAACATTTATGATATGGCTAACATGATGTTCTTTTCGAATTTCCGAATAGAAATATGTCAGAACAAATCATTCTGGGAGTGGAGATGGAAGAATACCAAACTTAGTCTCCAATGGTGGAACCCAGTTGCCGGATGTGTTAGTCTCCAATGGTGGAACCCAATTACCAGATGTGTACCAGCAACACAAAAATTCAACACCACTTGGATTCGAGCTTTAGGGGTGCTGTTATAACTCTGGTCTCAACATACCTTCAAAGAGATCAGGGATCTGTGTGGAGGCTGGGTTTCAACTGAAGAAGCGACAGATTTGAAGAAGCATCTGAAATGGGTAAGAATCCAGATAATAGGGGATGTTAGCAATTGCCATGGTGAGGTTTTTATTGAAAGAGACGGAATTAAATTCGTCATTCCCATTTGGGGCGAGAAAAGTGTTCAATTTCTGAGAGCTCTCCGGAGATGGATGGTAACAGTGAAAGATCCAAAGGTCTAAAGAACCCTTTGGACCTCTGTGTCACTCATTGAGGCATACAGCTTACCTCACCACAAGAAAATCACCTTGCTCACACTTGTACCTTCTAAAACATTGTTATTATTAGTAGTAAGAGATCAGTAGTTTGCGGTAGTGGCAGTTATTAGTTGTGTTGGTTCTGGATATATTCATGTTATTTGACCCCTTCCTATTAACAGGATAATTGCACTTTTAGTCCTTCCGTTAATGATAGATTCCGAATTTGGTCCTTGCAATATTTGGCTAAGTACATTTAACATTCAATTAACTACGATGTGTCATTTTGGTCCCTTAATAGGAAATATGTTATATTAGACTATTTCTAGAATTATTTTTTCTTCAAATGTGGAGTAACAATACAAATTTAACATAACACATTGTTAATCAAATGGTTTAGTACACTTTATCACAAAGTAAACGGTTTGCACTTGATAATTCGTTACATTTCTAAAGATTCACATTAATAGGGATCAAAAGTGCACATATCAATTGATTGAAGGTTTAATGTGTTTAACCAGAAAGCACAAGGACGAAAATAAGAATCTGTCAATATTTTAGGGACTAAAAGCACAAATTTTCCAATAGTAACTCAATTGGAAGATGATTGATAATCATTAAAGAGTCATTTGGGAGCTTTTGAGTTTGACACTTGAAATAGCAAACACAATATTCAATTTGGCTAACTGCAAAATTTACCATCTTTTGAGGAGTAATTGTTTTACTTTCTCATGGTAGTTTCCATTGTTATATTTACATTTTAATTTACATACAGGAGATCGAGTTAAATATACTGGACCTTCTGGTGTTGTTAAAGCCGATAACAGGTTAGTCCCTTACGTGGCACATCTCTCAAGTATTTCTTTTCTTAGACTTCTTAAATAATCAAAATCTTACTGCTTCAAGAGTGTTAACTTTTTGCCAGCTGGTAAATTTTATTAGAGTGGATTAACGTTCCTTCCCGATTTTCTTAGCCAGTTCATCTGTATTTTCATGATTTCTATTGCATTAACTTGTGCTTTAATGTTACCCTCCAACTTGTGTTACAGGCTTACAGCCTTTATGGATTAAACCATTTTCAATAGAGATTGTGCAGAAGTGCCTGTAATACCTCTCCTTAAATTGGGTAGTTTGGAATTGTTGCATAACCTATTAGGCTTTGCGTTCTCTGCTACTGTGGACTTATTAAGCTTTTAAAGGAGCAACCAATAACCCAATAAGCTGTCTTGGCTGGTAGTTGAACCCCGAGTGCAAAAAGTAGCATTAGAGCCGGTTATGTGTGGATTCACTGTCCATTATCATAAATAAAATTAAGAATTTATTGTCGCGTCATATCTTAGACCAGGACATTGATAATTAAACCTTGAGAACATATGGTTTTGTAGGAAGAATCTGAATACCCTGTCTTCTGAATTTTTTATAAGACTACTAAATCATTTTTTTGTAAGACTACTAGTTCTCTAGTACTAAACTAAGCGGGCTTAATCTTTTGATCTAGCATGGATTGAACTCAAAAGAAGTTGTCGATAAGCTACTCTGACCATTATAAAGATATATTTCCTGGCTTCTACTTTGAAGTTGATCCACACCGCCCTGTCATATCTTGGCCGTGCCTGACTAGGAGAATGTAACAACAAGACTTCATAAAATAAGAATGTAACAAGCATTGCTTACATGTGCAACATTGTAGGAATTCTTAAGAACTTCTATGATTCTTGAATACACCACCACAATGGGCTTTTTTGATTGTGTAAGAATAAGGGGGTAGAACCTACTTTTAGGTTCAACCAAATCAGAAAAATTGACCAACCTAAGATCTATGTATTGGGTATATTTTGTTGGTTAACCTCCTGATCCAGAAGACTGCTATGATGTTTGGCTGAAGGGTACCTTTGTTAAATAATTTCGTGTTGTCATATAGAAAGAGGTGAAGCGTAGTGATTTATACTATTGGAAAAGTTTCGCTACCTGATGGGAAACAGCAGATAGGTGCAAGCAAGACTAGTAATTCACAAGGCTTTCCACAAATTAATATTTGGCTGTAGAACGATCAAATTGTACCAATCCTTGCTTTTCTTTCTGTTACTTCGAAAGTAGCTGTATCAGTTTCTTCCACTTGAATTTTCGATGTACCTTTTTATTTCTCATCAAATGATGACATCTTCTTCTGGAAATCCTAGCTGCTGTTAGGATCAGATGCGAGCTAGATTTCTGTCAGTTGCTGAGATGTTCAATCGACACCCTGAAAGAATGATTCACCCAAAAGATAATGAAGAACACGGGGAGGAAATTCTCTCAATGTAGAACAAGGAAAGTAAAAGTGCTAAACAAGAAATTTGTGAAGATCCTTTTTAGGTCTCTAAACACTATCCTGAATCAATCCTTCTGCGTATTCATGGTGTCACCTTTAAACTATCATTTCCCAAACTGAAGCTGAATGCAATCTTATATATGATACCTCGTTTCACAGTGTTATATGTGGAGGAACCCATTGTTAATAAGATGAAATGTCAGCTTTCTTTTCTTCCAATATGAGTTGTAGTGCTTAATAATGTCCTACATAAATTTGATTTGACAACAAATATACTGGCATTTCATTCTTTATCTCAGGAGCAGATTATTTGAAGTATCTGTCATACTTTGTGCTTCACACTTCAGATGCCCTGTATATACTAGTGAAAATTAGGACACAAATATTGGAATTGATAAATGTCGTGATCATTTGGTGAACAGATATCATAGCAACGCCAAAACAGTATAAAGTAGATTGTCACATATTTATGGAAATTGTTGGAGTTGGGTAACATTAAATGGATGTCTGAATTTCTTTGAATTTTATGGATTTGCTTTTGTAGGAAACTGTCGAGAGGAAAAAGGAAGTGACAAAGAATTAGGAGATGCATCATGTTTAAAGCTTAGGAGTTAGAAAGCAGTCTTTACTTGTTTCATTTTCTTTACTGTGCTTAAAACAATTTTGGGTGTCTTATCGCTTTATTTAAGAAATTGTTACTCTCAGAAAGTCATGCAGGTTTATTGTTTTGCTTTCCTGTCCGTGCTTTGCTTGCTAATAGAGCTGAGAGTTTTGTCGTAGAGCGGAGATCTTAGCATTAGCATAACCCATGTGAACTTTGGATTAAGCGGCATTTAGTAATTGACTCCAATTCTCACAGGATTTTATTGGGGAAGATACCTACATCTGGTGGTCCAACGAATGCTTATACTGTTATTCATGGAAGGTGGGTTGGTAAGTCGTCACAAGTGCTATAGAGAAAATTTTCTCAATTTGGTGCTTGGACGCATGATTGTATCTCTGACGTTCCATCTCACTGGAAAGATATCTAATATTTGGGATGGTGGTGGGGCTTTTTTGCTCATCATCCACCAGGATTCCTTCTGGCTTCTCTCGTAATGTTCTTTTGATGTTCATAGTGATATAGTCCAATATTCTTGTGCTAGTGCAAGCTCTCGGTTTTATATCTAAGATATGAGAGAAGTACGAAGGTTCTGCAGTTGGTCTAGGCATCTGCAGTGATTTAAGTTGTGTTAATGCTTTTAATCATTGTTGTTGCCATCATTGTCAATGTCCTGATCGTTTTTGTTATTTGTTTGTTTTTCTCAATGTTATGGCCAATATCAATGTACCTATCTCTTTTAAGAGGTTTAAGGCGCTTTAAATTAACTTTGAACCATCTATTTAGTAGTTAATATAGTTTACAAATGCCATCTGCCTTAAAGTTATTCAAGTAAAGAGTTGCTTAAACGTCATGTTTAACAGAGGCATGCATGTAAGTTGTTACATCTGATATGCTTTTGCAGGTCCATGTCCAGTGGTCAACGTGGTGAGATATATGAGGTGAATGGTGATCAGGTTGCTGTAATTTTTGATGTTAGTGAAAAGCAAACCATTGAAGAAGAGAAAGACGAGAAACCCAAAGCACAGGATGTGAAACCATCAATATACTGGATTCCTGGTATGTATTATTTATCTGGATTGCGGTGAAATTGGTGATAAAGTCATATTCTTACAACCAAAAAAAGAAGATAAAATTATTTGGTTATGGTATAACTTGTCGGCTGCTAATTGTGACTTCACATTGGATGATCTAAAAACTCAGTCTTAATAGACGACAGACAATTGACATTAATATTGGTGGGGGTACTTTTATTTGACCTGTCAACTTTTTTTTTGCTTTTTCGGATAGGCAATTCAACATGAAATTATTTGTCATAAAGAGATTATACATTTTCAATTTTCATGTTTCAACACTCTTAGTCTGTAGATTGAGTAGGTACAGTGGTATTTTATATCTGAACGTACATGCATAATTAAAATAAATTCATTTTTTTACCGTCTACTATGTTAACAGCCAACGAGATTGAGCATGATCTTGATGCTCAGGCTGAAGATTGCTACATTGCCATGGAGGTACTATGTGAGGTATGATGCTTTCATTGATCAATAGTCTTTATGTTCCTTTACCACATTGATTTTAAATCAAGTTTTTTTTTTTGAGACCATTTAATTTTGTGCAGGTTTTGAAGTCTGCACAACCTATTATTGTGTACTTTCCAGATTCTTCATTATGGCTGTCTAGAGCTGTTTCCAAGGCAAATAGAAAAGAATTTGTGCACAAGGTGCAAGAAATGTTTGACCAATTATCAGGACCTGTTGTCTTGATCTGTGGTCGAAACAAGGTTGAAACGGGGTCAAAAGAAAAAGAGAAATTTGTAAGTCCATAAATTGGCTTGTCTTATTCCTCGACACTTTGTTATTATGTGTTTTAACTTCTTTTTATCTGTCAACAGACCATGATTCTTCCCAATTTGGGTCGCCTCGCGAAGTTGGTAATCCTCGTGATCTTTAGTCAAATTATATGGCTGTTTGAACTTTTTAAGGTCCTACTATTTGTTTTCCGTTGTGTGATGGGTACTTCATGACATAAATCATTGTGGCATCTGAATAATGGCTTTAGCTGCTTATGAGTTGGGTATTGAATGATGACCTTCCTATAATAGATGATATTTCAGTGACTAAGTGCTGATATCAATTTTATTTACGTAGTGGTGACTAGTTGGTTATGCTGTAAAATCATATCCTAGTTTGTACTTGATATCTCATTTCAAGTGTGCACTGTCTTTTACTCTATCATTTATAGGAGGCGTCTTCTATGGTTTCCTTGTAAATGGGGTTTTCAATATTCACCTGAAAATTTGTTACATTTTGTTGATATATTTTCCAAATATTTTATGCACTAGTTTTTTCAATATTTTGTTTTTGCAGCCTCTTTCTCTGAAACGACTAACAGAGGGATTAAGAGCAACAAAACGTTCCGTAGACGATGATATACATAAGCTCTTCTCTAATGTAATGAGTATTCATCCGCCAAAGGTTAGTTTTTTTGGTGCTTATTGCAGTACTTAGATTTTTATAGTAATTTGTTATGTATTGGCTGCTGCTGGAGCCACCAGCGGGAGGAGATGTGCTTAGAAACCCCATCTGCCTTGTCTTATTTTGTACTGACTTATAACCAAAATCTTTCTGCAGTGTCACTAGTTGATCAGATGATTTTGTTGTCTTTTCTGTGTAGTATGGAAGCAAGTTTTTTCGCAATATGTAAATTTCTCCAAATGTGATCCATATATCCAGGAGCCAATTATCTGACTATGTTTTTTTTGAGACAGTAACCCCTTGTTTGGATGGTTGTTACCCGTTGTGTTGTATTGTATTGTATTGTTAGTCTAAATATACTGTTTGTTTTGATTGGTACTTAAATTATATCGTATCGTATCGTTTAAATTTATTGTTGTAACGATTGATTTAGTGTGATCGCGTCGTTATCTTAATATTTTCTTCTCATTTTAGTTTCACTTATTATTAAATAATTATATTTTATCATTTACCTTACCTTTTCATAGTAATTCTACCCTGTACACTAAAATTTCTTATACGCTTATCATTCAAATTATGGATATGTCACATTATGTAACGACGGAGAATGATACAATCAATCCAAGCGTTGTATTCATTAAAACAATACAACACAATACAATACGATACGATACATTATGAAAAAGTACGTAGTAATCATCCAAACAAAGTGTAACAGTTGTATTCAGTAAAAACTTAGCCACCCCAAAAAAAGGTGCCAAGCTGTAAACTTTACAAGCATTGAAGGGGTGCTTAAACCCCTGCCTAGAACCCTATACAATTATACATTGCCAATTCAATATACTAACTCTCCTACTTCCCCACATATATTCTGTTTACACAAAAAAAGGAGCAATCTAAGACTATTCATCCTAATTTGCTGGATAAAACTGCTAGTGCCTTCAAAATGTCTACAAGTTCGTTTCTTTCCACTGTCCACCATGTACAAGCAGGAATGATCTTCCACCTGTTCTCCTCCCCACCTCTACTTCCAATACACCAATTGTTCAGCAGTGCCAAAGTAGAACTAGGTATTACCCAAGTTATTCCCAAAATATAAAAGAACATGTGCCACAGATATATAGTTGTCCAGCAATGTAGGAATAAGTGTTCATTGTTTTCACCCTCCTATTCACACAAGACAGCTTGAACAAATTTGAAGACCTCTTCTTTATAGCTTATATTGAGTTGGGCAAGCTTTCCTAATCACTAACCAGACAAAGAATGACGCCTTCATAGGGATATTTATTTTCCAGACTTGTTTGCAAGGTCAATTCTCCCTTACAGGAATTCGTTGATTCAACTGCCAATACAGTGACTTTACTAAGAAGGACCCTTTTACTGTTTAGTTTCCAATTGAGTCTGTCTGTAGAATTAGTGCATCCACCAAAAGTTCCCACTATCAGAAGCAGTGTGAGGAAACTCTCTACTTCCCAGTCATTAAGAGCTCTTTTAAAGATAGATTTTACCCTTGTTGACTCCACATTTTGTTGATCATGTCATGTTGTCTGACTATGTTTTTCTGAGTATAGGTTTCTTTTTTATGCTAGCCAAAGGTTTGCGAATATTTCAAATTATAAAAAGGTTCCCTAAGAGACATATCTGTTGTCTTTGGTTAATTTTAACGATAAGACCAAAGGGAAGATGTTGAAACAGGATATATACCCCATACCTGGAGTCTGGAAAAGAATTCGCTCCGTAATTGTGTGAGATTTCTCATATTTAATTTCTTCCCCTATACGTCTAGCTCAATAGCATACCCTTATCATCACCCATTCTATCTAGAAAATTCCAAACAGCTCCACAATCTGTTGGCAAACAGTGCAAAAGCAAATGAATTATGTCCTCTAACTTCTGAGATGTTATGGGTCTGTGGTGTGTTACCAGAAACAGTGCTTATAATTTCATAATTACTTTTTTTTCCCATACTTTTAATGAAACAGCTCTTCATTGCTAATTTACTTGTTCATATTAATCAAAGATTTTCTTGTACTTTTGAAACTGTGCATTTAAGCTAAATGAAGTATCAAGCCATGAAAGATGGAATGATTTAGTCACTTGAAGTTGGTTATTATGGCAATATTTAAGATTTTTTGTTTGGGCATACATTTGTTTAAAGTCATTTTTATTCCAGTGAAATTGAATTTCTCTGTGAGATATACATTTTTTGCATAGTTTTTTTAACTATAGGAAATGTTGCGTGATATCATTTCATTTTGTTCTCTTAATCAATTATGTTATTTTGCAATATTTCTGGTGTTGGAGTTGGCATCGATTTCCCCCCAGAATTTAATGGTTTAAATCTCAATCCCTAAAATTTGATTGTTTAGATTTCAATCCCCAACTCCTTTCTGTTTCTCTTTCAGTGGTGGTGATTTAGTTTGGGAAGTACCTCAAAATATATTATCTGTTCCTGCTTGTTGCATCAAGATGCTACCCCCTGATGGTTACTGATAGGATTTTTCTCTGTACAAACGCCTGTTTGAAGTTGTACAATTAATTGAACTTGGTGGATCCCTGAAAACGGAATGAAGATTTTCAAATTTTAACCAGCCTATTTGAATTAATAGAAGATATAATATCTGATAGCTATCTCTGCCTGTTCCTCTTCTAAAAATTCTTGTAGTGTGTATCTTATAAATCTAGCAAATAAAACTCCAATTGAGGAAGTGATCTTTCTTTTTTCTTCTCTTTTTAAGTATTTAGTGGAGAGAAACAATCAGTTGTAACACTAGAATTATGAAGTTAGGACCTTGCATTGATTAGTGATTACCTAGCCCATCATGAAGTAATTTCTGGAGTTGCTGGTCTTTATATTATCCGTCCATCTCCTGTATCTTTCGGTTGCCCATGCAGACCCATGGCCAGCATGCATGCAGTGACTCTATAAATAGCACTTTTTAATTCTGAAAATGGTAAAATAATTAGGCATAGTCGACTTTTACGACCTTACATTGATGAGTGATTACCTAGCCCACCGTGAAGTTATTTTTGGAGTTGCTGTTCTTTAAACTATCCCTACTCCCATCTCTATCTCTCGGTCTCTCATGCTGACCCCTGTGTATGCTAGCATGCAGTGACTCAAAAATAACTCTAAAAAAGTAATGATCCATGTATAGCTTCTTTTTTTTATCCTGAAAATGGTAAGATATGTGTGTGAGTGTGTGTATGTGTATGTTGTCTCCTAACTTTTTACATGTCGAGACTCAAGTGACGTGGGGACTTTCCAACTGACCATAGTGGGTACCATACTCCCTGTAGCTCTAGTTTCTTTAATCTTGCCAGGCGGATAGAGAAGAGAGATATTGTGACTTTCACTTCCTTACTCTTAGTGTGAGCGGAATATACACCGACATTTCTTGCTTCAATATGCTTGACATGTGGGACACTAGTAGGTTAAAACATATGAATTTCTTTGTCACAACACTTACTTTTTGATGAAGATTGTCACAACACTTTCTTTGTGCTGTTGTTCGTAGTTATTTGAAGTTATTCCGTTCGTGCATTTATCTTCTTAAGCATTGTTTTCAGTTCGGTGGTTTCTCATCCTACTGTGGTTTTCCTGTTTGCAGGAGGAAGATCTTCTTAAGACATTTAATAAACAGATTGAAGAAGACAGGAGAATTGTAATAGCTCGTAGTAACCTAAATGAATTATACAAGGTATAGATAAAGATATGTTGCTTTTGGATGTATTTTATTCTATTTAAGATCTTGTAGACAAATGGTTGGGTACCTCTATATGTTCATTTAGTTGTACATTTTATTGTCTCTTTATTGTTGGTTCTTTTTGACTGATGGAGTTATCACATCTTTTATCTATATTTCAGGTTCTGGAAGAGCACGAGCTTTCGTGCATTGATTTGTTGCATGTAAATACTGATGATGTAATTCTGACAAAGCATAGTAAGTGTAATGTGTGAAATCAGTTTGTTCTTTAATTCTTTTAATTGAAAAAGTCAGAATAGATTGTTCAGCTCACTTGGTCATAGATATACTTCTATTGGAATTCAACTTGTGCCTTTCTCCAGTTTCATAGGAGGGAAATATAGGCTTAGATAATATTGAGATTATATTATTGTTTCTTTGTGTTATCTCTAAAATAGTACTCCCTCCATCCAGAAAAGAGTGACAGGGTCCAAAGCACTAGGTCAAAGTATCTAAACTTCATAGAACCAGGATATTGATCCTCTAATTTTGCAAATATGTAATAATCAGTGTTATTAAGAACCACTGTGATGCAAAGCGATGGAACCCACGTGCTTCAGAGAAGTGTGCGCTTCAAATGACGACGTGCAAAGTGATCCTGACGAGAAGTGGTTTGCCTTTTGAATCTCAAATTTGAGGAGTTGGATTAGTATCATTTTAATTTAATCACTATAGTACTACATCCATATAGATTTGGTAGTTTTTAAGTTCATGAATTCTATACTTCACTTCGAGTGGTGTGCACTTGAATTCTCTCTTTTCGCGCCAAGGCTCATTAATCTTGTCACGTTTTCTGCTTTCGCTATTAAAAACACACTGTTAAAAGTACTGTAAAGTTCAATTTTTATAATTGAAGATATTTGAGAAATGCTTGAATCAACAAAATATGTTTAATAAACGATTGAAAAAATTATCATAAAAGAAAAAAGTGTGATTCCCAAATAGTAATAGTATCATATGAAATGGGGCAGTCTAAGAACCTGCATCAAAATAAAGAATATTGTTAGTTTATATGGAAGGTAAAGCATTATTTCATAAATTTTAAGGGGAAGCTAAAAGATTTTGCATCAATCTTTGGTTTTTCTTACATCTCCAGAAGCTGAGAAAGTTATTGGTTGGGCCAAAAATCATTACTTGTACACATGCGTCCATCCATCTATTAAAGGGGATAGACTTTATCTGCCTCGTGAAAGGTAATTCTGTTTTTACTTTTCTGTTTGTGTACATCATCTCGTGTTTCGCACAAGCTTGAAGCTCATTTCTGCTGTTTATCATGCGAAGCATTGAAACCGCAATTTTGAGGTTAAAGGAGCAGGAAACATTGTCAAAAAAGCCTTCTCAGAATCTGAAGGTATTATCCCCTGCTTTATTGCTATAAAATAGGCAAAATAGATTGGGCCCCCCCCTGAACTTGATGACTTTTGTTCAATGCGCACACCTAAACTTTACATTGGCCTAATTACCCCTGAACAAGACATTTTAGTATCCTCCCCTACACAAACTCAACCCATGGAAGTGTTACACATGCACTGTGACACAATTTTTTTTGTCCTCGTGGCATTTTTAGAATAAAATATGTATTCTTACCTTTAAAATACACAAATTATTTAGATCATATTTTTTGGGCCAAATCTGTAAAAAACACTTGGAACAACGTTATTTTGTCTACAAACCTTTTTTTTTATATTGGCTAATGATAATGATATTCAAATCAAGTTGTTTCTACATAATTGGCCAGAAAGAGAAGAAATACATAGAACAAATAATCATTGCATGAAGAAATACATTGTTAGAACAAATCATCATTGCATCTGAAGAAGTAAAAGAAATATGCAGTTGGAACTGCATTATTTTGGATAAAAATAATGAAATTCCAACCAAATATTTTACAAATTTGACGAGAAAAAGAATAAATGCATAGTTGAAACATATAATCATGGCATGGAAAGAAGAAATACATGGTTTTTCCCTTCTCTAGAAAATACACCGTTTGAACTCCATTACATTGGCTAAGCCACCTTTTTAAAATTTGATTTTAAATAATGGAGTTTCAGCTAAATTTGCAGTCTGGAAAAAGAAATGAAACAATTAGTCATTGTTTTTAAAGAGAAAAAACATAGTTGGGATAAAATATGCAATGTATGTTAAGAAGAAGCAAAGATAAATACAGTTGGAACGTCAATTTCGAAAATAAATAAATACAGTTGCAACAAATAAATCAATGTATTTGATTATGTGGTAATTAATAGTTGGAAAATACCCCACTAGGAAGCTGATTTTTTTATTTTCTTCCCTCCCCCACTCCTAAAAGAGAGTATTCACCCTCTTTGTCACATCAGCGTGCAGGGGGTTGAGACTATCAAATTGTCAATTTCAGGGGTAGTTAGGCTAACATAAAGTTCGGGTGTGCACTAAATAACAGTCAAATTTAGGGGGGGGGGGATCCTGATAAATTCTGCCTATAAAATAATATGTTCAGGGATCTAGCTTATTACCATGGAATCACTTTCAAATTTGTAGAATCTTGCCAAGGATGAGTATGAGAACAACTTTGTGTCAGCAGTCGTTCCACAAGGTGAAATCGGAGTCAAATTTGATGATATCGGTGCTCTTGAAGAAGTAAAGAAGGCACTGAATGAACTTGTAATCCTACCAATGAGGAGACCAGAGCTTTTCTCCCGTGGAAATCTGTTGCGGGTATTTTATTCTTCTGGCTAGTATCCCCTCCTAAAAAAGAAAAATAGGACGGTTTAGGTACTGTTTAGTTATTTAATCTTTTTCTTAATCAGCCTTGCAAGGGGATTTTACTCTTTGGGCCTCCTGGAACTGGAAAAACTCTTGTTGCTAAGGCGCTTGCAACAGAAGCTGGGGCTAATTTCATCAGTATTACTGGTTCAACCCTTACATCAAAGGTAAGTTGAGAAAATGACTCGTCTTTGTTTTCAATTCATTAGATCTTGCTGGGGAAATCTCCTGTTAGGTACTTTGTCTTGTGATTTTTGTTATCAGTTATCATCAGAGAAGATTAAAATTCTTATTTAGAGAGCAGAGCATAACTCAGATGTTAACATATTTTTATACTTCAAATAAAAAAGGGGATTTTTTTTCAAATATATATAGCCCAACACAATACATTGCACCCATGTAGCCATATTTTCAGTTTTACACCCATATAGCCAACTTTTTCCGCAATAGTGTTTATACATCTAGTAAGCAATATTATAGGATATTATACACTTATTGCAAATAATGTGTCAGTCTGGTATAAAAGTGTATAATAGTGTATTAAAAGATGTTTACACACTTTTTTTCTGTTATACAAAATTATACAAACAAATACAAAAAATGAGTTTCTTTTCTTACGAATTTCAACCTACCAAACTCCATTCAAAATGGGTCAAAATAATTACCAACTTTTGTACTGTATTGTAAATTTTGTTATCAATCATCATCATCAGAAAAGAAGAGCCTGTTTGGATTGACTTTTGTTTTTTTGACATGTTTCTAGCTTATGACTTTTGGCTTATTTTTATCATTTAGCTTAGAATCAATTGCATATAAGCACTTTTTTAACTTGACCAAACACCCCAAAAGAGCCCAAGAACTATTTTGGCTTAAAAACACTTAAAATAAGCCAATCCAAACATGCTCTAAAATTCTTATTTAGAGCAGAGCATAATTCTGATGTTAACATGTTTTTATACTAAAAAAAGGGATTCTTCCGAAAAAACATAGCTCAACAAAATGTATTGCACCCATATAGCCATGTTTTCAGCTTACACCCACATAACCAACTTTTTTTCGTAACAATGTTTTTACACCTGGTAAACAATATTATACACGTGTAAATAATGTAAGTCTGTTATAAAAGTGTATAATAGTGTATTAAGAGGTGTTTATATGCACTCTTACACTACTAAACAAAATTATACAAACAGATACAAGAATTGAGGTTTGTCTCCTACGAACTTCAACCTACGAAACTCCATCCAAAATGGGTAAAAAACATCACCAAATAGCTCAAATCTTCATGGAATAGCTTCAAATTTTAACCACAGAGCGACATCCCCAACCAACCAAAGTCATCAATATGTCAAAAATTTCAATAAATCTCAAAACCCATTTGTGAGTTTTCAAGCTTTTAGAAACACCAACAATGAGTTTTTAAATTTTCACTTTAATTCACCCAACAATGTTTAAATCTATGATGATAAACATTAGTATCATTCACAATCAGTATTTAAGCATAAAAAATGGAAATCATAATTACAAATTAAGGAATTATTGCCTTTTCCCAAGTATTGAAATTATATGGAAAATGGATGAAATAGGGTAAGATTCTCATTTTGGTTATACACTTGGCCAAGTGACATAGAATGTAAAAATATATGGGTAATACAGTCATGTGTTTGAGCCAACCTTGCCGTAGACAAAAGCCCGGTATGTGAGTGGAGAAGGGTTGAGCGGTGGATCCATTACCTATCGACTTTCAGACTGTGCATCATTGGGTCTCGGGGTTGTCTCAGTTATCAGAAAAAAAGAAAAAGTAGGGATAATCAAGTCTCCTGTTATCTGTAGATGGGATAAAATTAATGGTGGGAAATTCAAATCCTTGTTGAAGGCAAATATGACACACTGGAGCCTAGCTAGTGTTTCTGGAAAATTTAAAAAATATGACAGTTATGAAACGAGCTTTAACTTTTATTATTTGACCAAACATTCCAAATACTTAAAGCTATGCTCGAACTCATTGGATGTATAAACAAATTGCATGATATCACTGCTGGAATTAAGAAGTGTAAAATGAATGTCAATGTGTCCCTTCTGTTTCTTCACATTATGCAAAGTCTGACAATGAAATCTTGTTAAGTTAGCATTAAGTAATACCTAGTTAGAAGCTAACTTTTCTTGAACTAAAGAAGATATAAGTGTCTTAGCTACAAGGGGATTTTAGTCTTTTTAATGGATGATAAGGGAACAAGGGGGTAGATATTACAGTTTTGGTGGAAACCAAGTTAAATGGGGCAGTGGGGGATTATATACATCATTTAGGGTTAAATAGGTGGATGGGGGGAATATGGTTGGAAGCGATTGGCAGTAAGGTTGGGATTTTAGTTATGTGGGACAAAAGATCATGGAAAGGGGAGATTGTGGAATATGGGAACCAATCGATTACTTGTAAATTGTGCGGAATGACCCAAGAACTAACTTGGTTTCTCACAGCAGTATATGCAGCTTGTGATAGAAATGAAAGGAGGGAGTTGTGGGAGGAATTAGGAGCTATGAGGAGTCTGTGTGAAGGGCCCTGGGTAGTATGTGGGGATTTCAATACTACTAGGTTTCCTTCGGAGAAAATCAACTGTGTTTGGCTTTCTGGAGACATGATGGATCTGTCAAGATGTATTAGTGAATTGGAGCTGATTGATCCCCTTTTATTTGGGGGATCATACACTTGGAGAGGAGGGGCAAATAATAGAAATGCCTCCAGGATTGACAGATTTCTGTATTCATTCCCATGGGATGAAATGTTCCTTTAAATTAGGCAATGTACCCTGCATAGTTTGGGTTCTGACCATAACCCCATCGTCTTGACATGTGGGAATGAGGCCTTCAGGAGATCTTATTTCAAGTTTGAAAAGTGGTGGCTTAATGTAGAGGGTTTCAAAAGTAAAGTACATGAATGGTGGAGCTCTTTTGAAGTGTCAAGTAGACTTGATTACAAACTAGCTACTAAGTTGAGGCTGCTTAAAACAAAGCTTAAGGAATGGAGCAGAGAGAATAGGGGGAACTAGAAGACAAGAAAAGAGCAAATTTTGAGCCAGATAGGGGACATGGATGCTATTCAAGAGGCTAGACTTCTTACTGATGACGAACAACTACTAAAGGTACATCTGGCCATGGAATATGAGGAGGTTGCCTAAAATGAAGAAATATTCCGAAGACAGAGGTCCAAAATTCAGTGGATCAAGAATGGAGATAAAAATACAAAGTACTTCCATAGAATGGCTACAGCTCACAGGAGAATCAATACCATTGAGTCATTAATGATCAATGGAGAGTTATCTTCTGAGTCGGTGGAAATTAAGAGTTCCATTGTGGATTTGTACAACCCTCTGTACAAGGAGGCAGAAAACTGGAAACCCTCACTAAATATTCTTAATGTTCAGATAATTACAATGGAGGAACAAAACTGGTTATCTAGAGAATTCAGTGAAGATGAGGTGCTAGAAGGGATCAGAATGTGTGCTTGTGATAAAGCACCTAGGCTTGATGGGTACACCATGGCCTTTTTGTAGGCATTCTAGGAAACTATAAAGGAAGATCTGATGCAGACCTTCCAAAACTTTCACTGCCATCAAAGTTTTGAGAAGAGTTTCAATGCCACTTTTGTGGCTTTAATTCCAAAGAAAGTGGGGGCAAATGATCTAAGAGACTTCAGACCAATCAGTCTTATCACTGGGGTTTATAAAATAATTGCTAAAGTGTTGGCAGAAAGGCTGAAGAAGGTGATAGACTAGCTAGTCAACAAAAATCAAATGGCTTTCATTAAAGGGAGACAAATAATGGATGCTGCTCTAATTGCTAGTGAATGTATTGATACTATGAGTAGAAGAGATGTGTCAGGGGTTATGTGCAAACTGGATATTGAAAAAGCCTATGACCATCTTAACTAGGACTTCCTGATCAACACTCTTGGACAAATGGGGTTTGGCCCTACATGTCTCAAGTGGATTGAGTTTTGTATTAAAACCACCAGCTCCATTCTAGTAAATGGTGAACCTGCAGGTTTTTTTCCTGCTGAAAGAGGACTAAGACAAGGGGACCCTCTGTCCCCTTTCTTGTTTATCATTACTATGGAAGGGCTGCACAGTTTGATGTGGAGAGCTTCTTTAAACAATTGGATTAGGGGTATGTCTCAAGTGGATTGAGTTTTGTAGTAAAACCACCAGCTCCATTCTAGTAAATGGTGAACCTGCAGGTTTTTTTCCTGCTGAAAGAGGACTAAGACAAGGGGACCCTCTGTCCCCTTTCTTGTTTATCATTACTATGGAAGGGCTGCACAGTTTGATGTGGAGAGCTTCTTTAAACAATTGGATTAGGGGTTTCAGATTAAAAAAACAGGGCTAATGAGGTGATGGATATGACTCATTTATTGTATGCTGATGACATAATATATTTTTGTGAAGCAAAGCAGGCACAACTTTGTCACATCATAATTATTCTGGTAATTTTTGAGGCATGCTCCGGACTAAAGGTTGATTGGAGAAAAAGTAGCATTTTTCCTATTAAAGAGGTCCAATAGATTCAAGCTTTGGCTAATATTTTGAAGTGCAAGATAGAGAGGTTACCTACAATTTATCTAGGTTTGCCACTGGGTGCTAAACATAAAGCAGCTAGTATCTGGGATGGTATACTGGAGAAATCAGAGAAGAGACCGGCACTTTGGAAATTCCAATATTTATCCTCGGGGGGAAGAGTTACTTAGATCAATTCTGTCCTAGACTCTTTGCCAACATATGCGATATCACTTTTCCCCATTCCCAGCAAGGTAGTCGAAGCAATAGACTCATTGAGGAGAAATTTCCTTTGGCAAGGTAACAAGATTGAGAAGAGCTTCAACTTAGTTAAATGGATGGCAGTTCAGCAAAGCAAAAGATATGGGGGTTCGGGAGTAAGAAACTTAAAGCTACACAACAACTTACTTACCAAATGGTTATGGAGATACAACTTGGAAGATCAAGCTCTATGGAAGGAAGTCATTCAACACAAGTATGGTCAGGAAGGTCAGTGGTGTTCATAGGAAGTGACAGATACATATGGTGTGGAATTATGGAGAACTATAAGAACCCTATGGCTGGCTTTCAGAGACAATGTAAGGATAGAGGTTGGCAATGGGAACAGTGTAGTAAAAGGCGCGCTTAAGCCTTGAAGCGAGGCTCTCTTTATGTGCACTTCAATGTTGTCATCAAGGTTCTAAGGCAAACTTTTCCTTGCTAATGAGTCTCTTCTTAAGAAGTGACACTAAACAATTGATATTTCACTTTATCATAATTTGTTTTGAATTTCTTTGGGCATATATTTGTCAATTCATTTTTATAATTATTAGTCTTGGACTAAACATATATATTTGTATTTTTTTCTCCCTTTGCGCCTTTTTTCATTAAAGTCCACGCTTTATTTGTGCTTTATACTTAAAGCCCCGACGGACCTTAGAGCCTTTTTGCGCTTTTCGCCTTTGATAATACTGAGTGGGAATAAGGCTTTGTTTTGGAAGGAAGATTGGATTGGTCAAGGGTCCTTGGAAAATCTATTTCCTGGGTTGTTTTCAATTTGTCTAAATCCTGACAGCAAAATACAAGAGGTTTGGTCTCCACAAGGATGGAGTTTGATTTTTAGGAGATCCCCTTAAAGGAGAAGCCCAGTGCACTAAGCTCTCGCCATGCGCATGGTCCAGGGAAGGGCCCAACCATAAGAGTCTATTGTACACAGCCTTACCTTGCATTTCTGCCAGAGGCTGTTTCTAAGGCTTGAACCCGTGACCTCCTGGTCACATGGCAGCAACTTTACCATTTACTCCAAGGCTCCCCTTCTTTTAGGAGATTTCTTAATGACTGGGAAACAGGCTGGGTATCAGATATGCTAGCTTAAATGTGGAAACAGATAAATTGTTGTGGAGGCATCATATTGATGGTCAATTCTCTGTGAATAGAATGTACATAAGAGGGATCTAGCCACAACTGCAGGGAAAAAATCAGGGCCATGGAGTGCTATCTGAAAGTGTGTTGCCCCTACTAAGGTGAAGTGTTTCACTTGGTTGGTAGCCTGACACATGATGCACTTCAAAAGAGGGGAAAAATTATTGCCTCAAGATGTTATCTTTGCAAAGAGGCTCTAGAAACCAATAATCACCTGTTCCTCCACTGCAATTTAACAACACAAGTATGGTCTCTATTCACCAGTTTAGCTAGCCTTAATTGGATTATGCCAGAACATACAACAGATCTACTAAGTTGTTGGGTCAGAAGGGGAGGTAGCAAGAGCCAAAAGAGGTGGTGGAGAATAGTACCAGCTAGGTAGTTGTATCTGGTGGATCATATGGAAGGAGAGAAATCAGAGAATTTTTGTAGGGAAAGAATGCACTATAGAGAAGATTAAGTGGAAAGTAATTACCACTTTAGGTTTTTGGTGTAAAGAAATGAATATAGAAGAAGAAAATCAACTAGTGAATTTCATTGGAGCTCTGTAAGTATTCCTGTTTTTTTTTTTTGTTTCTCTGTAAGTAACACTTTTGGAGGTGGAGCATAGCCCTTAATGCTGTGGAATACAAAGTTACCAGTTTCCAAAAAAAAAAAAGAAGCTCCTTTTGTCCTGGATTACAGATGTATGTCTGTTTAGCCATTTTTTGGCCTTTCCTACCTTTTTGAAGTTCTTTATGGGTAATGGTGATGTGAAGGAGGTGGTTGGTTTTGACTTAAGAGTCAAATCAATTTTTATTACTTTCTTATCTTATCATAGTAATGACATTATTAGTTAGAGACTTCTCTTGAAGGAAAATCCAGAGTTGCAAGTACTAATGTTACTGCAACTTTTTTTCTTTTATTTGGCATAATACTCGTCTGTTTGAATTGATTGACTGAAATTAGTTTGTATTGCACAAAGAAAGGAGTCTTGTTTAAATTTTCTAGATCATCAGTATTTCAATCTTTTTCCCGGTAGTTTATTCAGAAAAGGTTGAAAGGATGTTTAGTGGTAACTAGAAAGTTACCGGTTTCAAAAATGTTTAGTGGTAACTTGAACATTGTTTGCGTTTGCAATTAGTCTTAGTTTGCAATTCTTAGTATACAAAGGTATATTTTGACTGGAACTCTGTTTTAACTTTTAAGCATGTTACATCAGAAAATTCTTGTTACCTATCAAAACAAAATTATAAAGTATTCATGTCGTCAATGTAGCCAACCCAAGCTTGTTTGGGACTGAGGCATTTTTATTGTTGTCAATCTGCCTCTTCCTCTCAAGGATGTGTGTTGGGTCTCTTTTCGATGTTGCTTACAGTCATATTTTCTGAAAGCTTGATTGCTTCCTCTTAAACTTATTGAACTACTTTTATATTTTACCTAATTTCTCCTTTCGCAGTGGTTTGGAGATGCTGAAAAGCTTACCAAGGCACTCTTCTCATTTGCCAGTAAGCTGGCTCCTGTTATAATTTTTGTTGATGAGGTAAAACGCCTAATTCGTGTGATGCCACTTTTACTCATTATGCTTAAGCATCATTTCCATGAACTGGATGTTCGTTTCATCTTCTTGACAGAATCCTAGTGTGCTTGATCCTGATTATTTCTTTGTGTCAGCATTCAGTTACTAATGTATTTTGAACTGTAGAATTATATGCTTACTGCCTCTAATTATGGGAGCAATGGATTCACATTTGTTTATTTGTAGTTCAGAAACTACACGAGGGTCTAAAGGTGAACATTTCTTATGTGAGACATGGTGAGCCCAGTTGTATCAATATAACTATTACTTGGTCAGCTTTCCTGTTGATCATTCTATAAAGCAAATGTCTAAAACTCTCAGTTCTGGTTCAACCATTCTACAGCTCAGACCAAAATGGTTCGACACAAACTGCTCAGTTCACCTGTGACGACAGAAATCTAGAAACCGTTTCTGCTGGTTTGGCACACTGTTGCCCCTTAAAATTAAGCTTCTTTCTCTGTTAAGTCTGGATCTTTTATGCCAGAGTTGCTTTATTTCAGTCAAAATGAAAGCTTCTACTAGAAGGTTTTGCAACAGTAAACATGTCTGGCTTTGTACTTGGATGTGATATAAGGAAATAACTGATTTACTATTGTCGCAGAGTTACCTGATACCTCTACTTGTGGGGAGGATCTAGGTACCCGGTGTAATAGTGAAGGTGAGCAAGCTGGCCGGATACCTATACTTGTGGGAGGATCTTTTATGGTGTGTTTGGATCATATGGATTCTTCATTTTCACCTTGACATATACATGTCAAATGGGTGTGATAAGCATGTAGATACTTGGTGCGGACACTTTCAAGTTCGATAAAGCTTTAGATAATCAGAGCCTTCTTTTATTATTTTGATAATGATGGTGTTTGAGTTAGCTTGCACGTATGTTGACTATTCCGCCCAGTACCTATTACCTCATACCATCATAGGTATGGGGTAACACTCTATCCTTAAATTCTTAGGCCGATGAGAAGAAATCACCTACTGTTTTTGTCAAGATTTGAACTCTAGTCTCCAAAGTTTGTGAGAAATTAGAAGGAAAGAAAAGAGAATTTGGGAGTTAATTTCTTCATTATTCCCTGAAGCTAATTGTCACGCCCTGAGTCTACATTCTAGGCATGGCCAGCCCTCAAAAACCGTTGCTGGTCCCAAGTGGACACTTGGCCTGGCTGAATACTTAGGGAAGACTAAACTCAAATAGCAACAACATTTAAAAGGTGAGCATTTAAAACACTTTAAAAGTAAACTCAAGTTCTATTTGAAATAATCTCTGAAATGTAATGAAAATAATGTCAAAACACACTCTGAAAAAAAAAACTAAACTGATTCAACTCTATCTATGAAGCCTCTATAACTATGAATTGGTGTCGGAATAGGTCCACAGCTACCTCAAAAGAACCACTAATACTAAAATAAATAACTGTGGAAGAGTCTTTCGAAAGCAAGGAGGTCTTACCAAAAGCTGATGAAGATGTGATCTCATCGGAACGCCAATTGATGATCTCAAAAACCTGTATCTGCATCATGGAATGATACAACATCGAAAGATGTCAGTACATGAAATGTACGATATGTAAATTGGCTGAATGAAATGACAACTGAATTGAAAGTAAACAATGATAATAACTTGACTGAAATGTAAAGCATGAATATAAAGTGAAACATGTAAAACTTCACAGCTAAAATAATGCATTTTGTATGTAGAATTTGAAAATAAATACTTTACTTCTTGGAGAGTTTCTCTAACCGACGATCATCACTGTGAGCCTCGTAATGATACGATGTCTTGCCCACATTGCCAGAGCCATCCTATACCTTGCTAGAGTATAGGACAACAACTCAACTTATGGATCCATCTAAATAAAGTCTTCTTTTGGGACTGAAGTGAGGAGTCGCCTAAACTAACGACACGATCGTATCTATGCTGCGGTGCAGGTTATGGGATTTGAATTATTATAACTCTTACCCAAATCGGTGCTCAATACTTCTCCAAAAACATGCATTAATGCTCATATAATAACTGTGAGTAAAATACTCAAAATGCGTCTCTTAAGTCTCATTGAACTTTACTTTGACTGGCTCAAACTCATTCTCAAACTTCTTCTCAAAATAAAAATAATTTATAATGCTTTTCACTTAAACTCTGAAAATCATGCAAAATAATTAGTAATGCAAAGCTTCAGAATTCAAATAATGCACTTGGGACACTCGAATTTCCTTAAAATTCTTCTTTTACTCATGGCTTTGAAATTCTTTCTTTAACTGAAACGATGCATAATATGAAGCAATGTAACAACTCGATTAGGGTTCATGTGGAAATGAGCATGAACTACAATTCAAGGATCAGAATTATATAATTAAACACAATCCCAATAAACATACATAAAACTCAATGAAAAGAAGCATGACTCATTTGAAAACTCAATACGGATTGGGTGAGAATCCTAACTTAAACTCTTACTGACTGAATTTAGATGTGGGGCATGGAGACGAACTTAGTCCAACACTATGAGTAGCCTTACATACATAGAAGAACAATGTTTTTGAAGAAACTTGACGAATTTGATGAACGCTCTTGAAACCTTAACTTTTCTCCTCTTGGAACCTTGCTCTAAGTCTTGAGAGTAATTATGAGGAGAAAAGGGTTGAATGACATTGATAAGGGACTTAATTAGGCCCCAAAACATTGAGGCTTGGACTGGGAAAGGATGGTAAAAGACCCAAATACCCTTCATTAAATCTGATAGAAGCCATCTATGGGTGGCCATCTGCGGCCTGTAGAAGCTTGTACGGGCCATAGAAGTCAACCGTAGAAGGCCTACTGGAAAACTGGTCTCTGAAGTTTGGGTCTAAGGGACATTTTACGGTCCTTAGACCCGTCTACGGGTCGTAGACCTTAATCTTAGAAGGGATGCTGGTGGGTATATGGAACCTTCTATGGTCTTTAGAACCTTCTACGGGTCTTCCTGATCGCTCATATAAATATTATTGAGGGTGGGGTTCGGGACTTTGGGTCTATGGGACCTTCTACGATCTGTAGACCCTTCTACGAATCGTAGAAGCCCTCCGTCCTGCACACTTACCTTCTGCAAAACTTAACTTTTTCTCTGGGGCTTTCTGGACTGATCTAAGTTAGAATATTTTGGGGTGTTACACTAATGGGATTAAATAGTTCTTGTTGTTATAGAGAATGTAAATAAGGAAACTAATTAGAATATTACAGAATCTTCTAATTATATGATTGGGGAATATTCTCATATCTACACTATCTAATTATAACATATTTAGCACCCCCCCCCTTCAACCTGGAGCATACAAGTCATATGCTCCTAGCTTGCCACTATATAATCAATTCTGGATTCTCGAAGTGATTTTGTGAACTTGTCTGTCAGATGAGCTTTTGAGTCGTCAAAACTCGTGACGATGTATCCAGATTCAATCTTCTCTCGAATGAAGTGACGATTTATCTCAATGTGCTTCGTTTCTTTCATTAAACATGACATTAGAAGCAACATATAGTGCAACTTGGTTATCACAAATATATTTCATCGGTTCAACTCCTCCCATCTCCAATTCTTGGAAAAGTTGTCTCAACCATATAAGCTCACATGTAGCCAATGCCATAGGTCGATACTCCCCTTTTGCGCTTGATCTAGCCACAATATGTTGCAATAGTCATTGATTCATCAGCCAAAGTAACAATAGAGAGGATAGAAGGGATAGTAAGAGTAGAGAGAGTATTTTTGTTACCAGAAATATGGTCAAAATCAGTTGATGAATGTTTCCTTGATGCTTGGTATTGAAGGTAGTAATTGTACTCTGCTCTAGTTAAATAGATTGAGATGATCCATCCCTGATATCAGGTATTGGTGTGGGCAAAATACCATCTCCATTATGAGCCACATTTATTGTATTTTGAGGACGATCATTATTGCGTGGAGGCTTACCATGAAGAAGTGGACATTCCTCTCTTAGATGTCCTCCCTTATTACAATGGGTGCAATGTATGAGGAGAACCCAACATTGCGTGCAATGTTTATTGTTCCTCCATTTTCCTTCTTTATATCGGCCTTGAAAATTGTTAGTTTGAACAGCCATGATAGATGCACCATAGGAATTTACCTCTAGTGGTGCAGATGTGATGCACAGTAATCTGGAAAATACTTCTTCCTAGGTAGGAACAGATGGACTAGAAAGGATTTGGTGATGAACTGAGGTGAGATCTGCTCTCAACCCAGTCAAAGCCAAAACCATAAAGAACCTGTCTATTTGGTCTCCTGATCATCCATTTTCTCTGTAAAAGGTATAAGAGAATCAAATTTATCCTTCGATTCTACATGACCCAAATAACTTGCCATGTCTTGTTGATTCTGTTGTCTATGAACACTATCTGACACAACTTTGTAAATGGGTTGTATGTTATTTGTGTACAAAGTTTTGGCTTTGTTCCACACGTCTTACAAGACTGAAACAAAGTTAACGACTTAGGATCAAGTGAATTCCAAGGAAGACTACACAATTGTGCATCTATTTTAATCCAAATCAGACTTTCAGTTGATGCAATGTCACTTGTCTTTCGAATTGTAGCCTTAAATTTGGATGTTTTGATTCCACAAGTTGTTAACTGTTGACAAAACAACTTAGGAATATTTGAAGATGTCAGAAACTTTGTTTACATTTAGTTTTGTAAACATTTGAGGGGAAGTAAGAGAGTTATTATATTGAATTGGCAATATATAATTGTATAGGGTTCTGGGCAGGGGTTTAAACACCCTTTCGATGCTTGTAAAGTTTCCAACTTAGCACCTTTTTCTAGGGTGGCTGCGTTTTTATTGAATATAACTGTTACTTGTCTCAAAAAAATGTTTTGTAAGATTATGATGTTAGATGCTCAGCTTTGTTATATCTCCTTACAATCATTATTCAATCCACATCATTTACATGTGTACTATGTTGAGTGGGTCCCTTGTTTAGCGATGGTTTCCCTCCCTGCCACAACAAAGAACCTTACAAGGCCCTTTCCCTTTGTACACATTCAACTTTCGTATCTATCCAGATCAGAACCGTTTACTCTTTTAGACACTCAAGGCCATGATTTTGTTACCCGTTGCAGAAGAACTGAAAATATCAAACTTAGGGTGCTTTTGGCATTCACATAAAGCATGTGCTATTAGTGTAGTTGCTTGTGGAGATGTTTATTAATGAAACATTCCCAATCATATAAAACTCGTTAAATGCAAGATATAAGTAATCTAAACAAAGCAAGTACATGGTGAAATTTTTTAATCTTTTGCATAGCATTAATGCTCGGCTGAAGTATGTAGTCAGTGTGTTTCTTCCTCTCTTAAAACTGGATCATACTTCTCAACATAAGATGTTTTAGGTGTGTTTTCTTCATCTGTTATTGTTGCGTGGGATTAAAACAGGTTGACAGCTTACTTGGTGCTCGTGGTGGTTCATTTGAGCACGAGGCAACTAGAAGGATGCGGAATGAGTTTATGGCTGCATGGGATGGCTTGAGATCAAAGGAGAACCAGAGGATCCTTATACTTGGTGCAACAAATCGTCCCTTTGACCTTGATGATGCTGTTATTCGCCGTTTACCTAGAAGGTATCTTTTTGTTATATTATTGCAAATGGTTACTCAAGCTTTGTAACCACAAATTCATATGCTTCCTCATTTAATCTTGTGCTTCACTAATACCAGATGCATCTAGTATGGATCCCTTTCCAAGAATGGACTCATGTCAAATCTGAACTGGAGAAAACCATAACTAGGCTTAGACATAAAGCTGCTGATAATTATGGGGTTATTTTTCAGGATATATGTGGACCTACCAGATGCAGCAAATCGCTTAAAGATACTAAAGATAATTCTTGCTCGGGAAAATTTGGAGTCGGAATTCCCCTATGAGAATCTTGCAAATGCAACTGAAGGTTATTCTGGCAGTGATTTGAAGGTAACAGATTATCATGTCAAACTATTATATGCTGGCATGTTTTTAATGTGTCTTGTACATCACCAAATTTGTTTGCTCTGGCATCATCTACAGAACCTGTGCATTGCGGCAGCTTATAGACCTGTTCAAGAGATACTAGAAGAAGAGGAGGAGGTAAGTCCAATCTGTAATTGGTTATTGCTGTGATAATATCTAGCACTTTTTCAAGGGCTGTTTGTCCTTTGTCTTGGGGAAGTGAATCCATATTAGGATAGCCATGTATGAGTTTTATGATGCTGCATGAAAGCTACTGTAGTTATGGTTGGTCTTAAATTTGGTGTTAATTGTTTCATCCTTTCCGAACCTTCAACTTTGATCTCTCATGGTGGTGTCAGAAAGTGCCCTCCAAATCTTTACCTATTTAACAGTGAATATTTTTCTCAACTCTGGCAATTAAATCATGTTATGTGTTGATGAGAGTACACTGTTATGTCCTTTTTCCAAACCACGTATTTTAGGTGCGCATTCCTGCAGTTCAGTGTTCTCATCCTGCATTAACCTGAATAAATAATGGATGATTAAGTTTGGGCCAGCGTATTTTAGGTGGCGATTCTACATGGCCTTTTTATACTCCTTTATATGTGTTTGTTCTTGTCAAAGAATTTCTTTTTCTAAATGAAACTTTTCCACGGAGATATATTCTGCCATTTACTTTTTAATCAATTATGAAAAATTGTTGTTGTCATGCTTCTTCTAATGGCTTCCCATTTCTTTTCTCAGCCTGAATCACTGGGAAGTAGAAAAGATGGAATTCCAGTGTTAAGACCTCTCACTGTAGACGATTTCATTCAGTCAAAAGCGAAGGTAAATGATCTTAACTGGGAATTCTAACTGAAGGGACTGAAACTAAATTTATAAAGCTAGATTTCAATATGTTCCTCAATAAAGTGTCAATATTTTGTGCAAAGTGCTATTAACAGATATGGCTCATATTACATGGTGCAAGCATTGTATCTGCTGATCTTATTTATTAGCTCTCTGTTTCCATCATGGATTTTAACAGTTGGTTTGTAGCGTGATGATAAGATCATGAAGGTGTCCTGAAGGTTTTCTAAAGTTGTTTCATTTTCACAATACTCAGGTGGGGCCATCAGTTGCATATGATGCCGCAAGCATGAATGAACTGAGAAAATGGAATGATCAGTACGGTGAAGGTGGAAGTAGGAGAAAGTCTCCATTTGGCTTTTGAGTCCAATATTAACTGGCGAAGGAGGTAGTTAGTGAGTCCACCATTTGGCTTGCAACTCTAAATTAACGGAGTACATTGTTGTTAGAATTGTTTTTAGGTAGAGACATGAATGTATAATTTTTTTTGGAGGGTTTATATCTTTTTTTACCCCAAATGTTACAATGAGTGGCTTTACTTCTTAAGGTTTGTTAAGAGTAATCTAGTAACAAAGCAGGCAGAGAAAGGTTTAGGAACAGAGCTATAGAAGAAACAGGCTTTAGAATGGCAATGTGTATTAACATAAAGTTCAGTTTTGTAGTTCTTGCTCTGTTGCAAGGGAAAAAATGAAATGTCAAACATCATAAATGTCTCTTTTTTTTCTGCTGTAATTTAATGAGGCCTTAATTTCTATTGCTAGATGAAGCTGTGGAACATAAAAAGCATAATTTGTTCTCATTTGGATTGTTGTGAATACTTCGGCAATTAGTTGTTGAGGTTTTCTTACACAACAGATTTCTTATTTCCTCTTTTTTCTTTTTCTTTTTTTTTCTTCCGTTTTGAATATTCGTTCGAAGCCATAAATGGAATCTACACGTTTGAATGTAATGCCATGTTTTAGGTAGTATAAAATAGATTAGCAAATGTAATGCCACCGGGAATGGTGCATTTGTGAAATAATATGGTACCTCGGTTGACAAATTGTTTGTGCAACTAACACCACTTTTGGAACTACCACCTCCATATGTCAAATTTAAGAGGAATGATGACTCATGAATTACATGTATAAGTAGGGTTAGAAGTCCCATTAGTCTTCTATACATATAAAAGGGTTCATTTTTCTCTCTTGGAAATTTGGCATCACATATTAACGTAAAATTTCATGAGGTGTTCTATTTTTGATTGCCCAATTTAACTAGAAAGCATTTAACAAGTTTGAATCCCTATAAAAACTCCATTCCAACAATTTAGCTTGAAAAGAAAAAAAAATGGGGTAGAAGTTAAGTTTCTATTGAATTGAGTAAGTCCTTTTGAATATAAGATGCCCATGAAAAGTTTACACTAGGTCAAAGACGTCTCTCCAGCGGCTCCATTCCTTCTTACTGTACTTCTGGGTCAATCCAATCTGAATGGGAAGGAGAGGGTCAGTCAAACTGCAGTCCACTTTGTACGTTTGTTGAGCAAACCTTCTCAGGCTTTTAGAAAAGTTAGGGAACTTCTCACCCCGAGGGAGGCAGGAAGCTACCGTTTCTAGAATGGAAGCTTCTCCTTTACTCTTTTAGAGCGTATCACTATTTTTGAAATAAAAAAAAGGTTTATGGATGAAGTAATCGGAATGATAAGTGGTTACGGTTGCGGAAAGCGGAGAAAGTCAGAAACCGTCGGTTACCTTTTGAATCAAAATAGTGACAAGCCGAGTATTATGAATATTAGATTTAAGAAAAAATCACATGCCTCTATTCTACCTTTTACTGTTTCTATGTTTAGACGAACATGTTTGAAATTTTAACAATTTTTAACATGTGTTGTTGATTGAGTGTAGACGTACATGATTTTATTTTTTAAAGTGTTAAATAAGTAAATTAGATTAGTTGTTAATATGAAAAACTGATGATTGTGGTTTGTTCTTTAGGTACTTGGAACTTATGTTTCACATTCAATTTTATAGGGAGTAGATTTGAGTGTTGAAATTTAAATAATAAAATTATTATTTTTTTGGCAAAAGATTTCATACGCACACGCTTGAAATTTTAGCTAGTTTTAACATGTGTTTCGCTCATGTATTATTAAATGCAATTGTAAATATAAAAATTAAAAGAGTGCTAAATGGATTTATTAGATTTGTTGTCATTGACAAATTGATGATTGATTTTGTTCTTTATGATACATGAAATCTGTGTTTCAAAATTGATCTTATTTGAACTAAATTTGGCTGTTGAAATTTAAAAAATAAAATAATTATTACTTTGACAAAAAATTTCAGGTGCACACGCTTGAAATTTTAACCAGTTATAACATGCGTTCCAATCATGTATAGCTGAAACCCATACATACATGAAAAATAAAAAATTAAAGAGTGCTAAATGAGTTTGATTGAGATTTAAGATAATTTTTAATTGGCCGTTAAACACAATTTTCAACCTGCCTATGATTGAATTATTCCAAAAATTGGGTTAACTTGTAAAAATTATATTATACAACGGACATTAATTAAATGTCTGAGTCCAAAAATAAATATCTGTGCACTTTGCCCGTTCGCAACTAATTAGTATAAAGTAATTCAACTTTTCTGAATTGGAAGCTATATCCCAAATAATCATTTTTTGAGCTTAATAACTCATTGGACTTTAGAGTTAATTTTCGAAAATAAAAGCAACAAGTGAGAAAATTATGTAACTACTACTACAAAGACCAACATGGATTCTGAATCTTATACTTTGGTGAGAGATTTTATCTACAATGATATAAGACAATTTCCTTAGTCTATCCTTGTTATCATATTTTTCCTGCTTGAATGTTCTATTGTTCCTCTTTGATAGATCACAATAGCAAATAAAAATTTCAACACCATAGACTTACCTCTGGTAAATACGAATCAAAGAGGAGAGCTGTTTGATTTCTACTTTCCCGTCTCCAATTTGCTAGCAATGCTAATCCAGTGTAACAAGTTTTTTCACATATATTCGAAGTAGGAGCAGTTGAAGAAAAGATGAGATTGAGTCTCTTCTTTATTGGTTGAGCAAAACACACAGATTGTAGCCACCTAAAATACCCAATTTGCATAATCTGTCTACTGTTGGGAGCCTCATACGCAAGATCAGCTACAACACGAAATGTTGTATTGACATTAATCTTATGGTTAGTGCTAGTTTTCTTCAATGAGGCTTTGAGTATCGCGGGGCAATTGAAAAATAAGACTTCTTGATAGTTGATACTGACTTTTCCATAATTGTGAATTTATCAAGTAGTTTTATGTATATCATCATCCTCTAGTCAATTTCTAGCATTATATATTTTCCTGACCAACCAGCTAACTTATTTGAGAGTATACTTGATGTCAGTGGCGGAACCAGAATTTTTAATAAGGGGGTTCAAAATCTGAAAAAATAGACACACCAACTAGCCGAAGGGGGTTCAACATCTATTTATACATAAAAAAATATTTTAACCAAATATAAATAATATAATTTTTTGCCGAAGGGGTTCATCCGAACCCCCTGGACACAATGTGGGTCCGCCACTGCTTGATGTGCCTTGAAATTAACACATCTTCTGTGTCTTTTCGATTTCTTCTTTGGGCTTCTGTACTGGACCTCTGTCGGAACTCAATATGCACTACCATGCCTCTCTCACCATCGCCGACACTGTTCTTTCCAAGAAGTCCAATGCGAACTAGATCCATACCAGGTTTGTCCAGTAAAGACCAGATACCAGTGATTGTCGATGACATCTTGTGATTTCCAGCGAGCTTCGACGACTTCAACAATTCTGGCGTCTGCCAATGAGTATTGACGCCCTCTGACGACATTCACATTCAGGTTTCTTGCTATCTTCAAACCTTGCGATGCTACCATATCTAGCGGTGTGTATCGGTTGATTCAGTTCGGTTTTACATATTATCAGTTCGATTTTTCAATTTTTGGTTTCTAAATACGTTAAACCGATAACTTAACCAATAAAATATTTGTTATTGATTTTTGATTTATAGGTTTTTGGCCCTTAATTGTTCGGTTTTCGATTTAACCAATAAAAAAATACTTTAAAAACAAATATACAATTCCTGAAAACGCCGTCGTAGCAACTTGCAAACCCTTGCTGCTGAACCTAAAGCGGCAAAGCCTAAAGGGTAAATACTAAAATACTAAATACTATGATATAGTGATTAACTGATTATATATTTATATTCATATTTTTTGTTTGATATTTGTGTATGAGTAAAAAACTAAAAAATTAAATTAGTAAACTATTATAATCTTAATGGGTTATCAATTTACCTAATAATCCAATATTATAAAACCAATACTGAACCGATAGCCCAATAATTATTTTTTATAAAATCATTAAATAACTGTTAATCAAATAACCCAATAGCAATGGACCAATAACACTTTTTTCGATTTGGTTTATCGATCGGTTCGGTTTTTACACACCCCTAATCATATTTATCCCGATCTCGCTCTTGTTCATTGTAGAACATCTTATTTTCACCTACCTATATCTATTTATTTTTCCTCAATTTAGTTACATTTTTGTTGTTTTTGATTTTCTCATAGTATCAATTCATACACTTCTTGTGTTAGTTTTTATCACAAGAAGCTCGCGACTTTAGCTGCTTCGTCTATATCTTCACATTATTCAAATGATCTTGAGATTCTCACTCGGAATAGCCTTGCAATCCTTACAAAGGTCTTTATTTTCTTTCCTCAAAAGCAAGTAATCTATTTGAGTTTTAGTCAGTGTGCTACAAAAGATAATCAAGAAAGCATCCTTTTTGGGAAAGCACGAGTTAGCTATCACCAAATCAAAAGCTCTAGCAAAATCCACGAGCAAATTTCCACCACTGTTTCTAACCCTAAAACCAGTGCCGACATACACACACTGTCAAAACAACTAGGAGTTTCCCTAATATGGCTATTGAAATCTCGACCAATGAAAACCTTATCAGGATTGGAATACGTTCCAAAACTGCTTCTAATTCTTTCCAAAAATGCTTCTTGACCTCCTTATCTAAGCTTGAATATGGGTTATAACACTAACGACATTCAAAGTTAGCCCTCAAATGACTAGCTTGATAGCCAACTTCCTATTGTTAACCCTCTAAACATCTACCACTTATTCCCTTAAGTCACTATCTACTAGAATGCCTACACAATTCTTATTCCCCGGACTTCTTGAGTACCAATGTTTGAACTCTTCCACGTCCCGAGCCTTAGAACCTACCCATCTGGTCTCTTAATTGTAGGCTATATTAATCTTCCTCTTCTTAAGGATCTTCAATAACTCAATGGACTTTCTGGACAAAGTTTCCATGTTTCAAGACCCTACTCTCAGCCTGGAAACCCCCTTAATCCCATATCCACCCCTTCCCCCTGCATTTGTCCTCAACTGAGGAAAAAACCCTAGTCGATCATCTCTTACCAGGGACACTAAGACTAAAGTAAGTTTAAACTACAAGAACTTGATCTAGAATTCAATGCGTAAGTATGAGACTACAATAAAAAATAGGTAAATACACAAGTGTTTGATAAAGAACTAGGATTAGAAAAATGCACAAGCAGGCAATACATATCAAAAATGGGACTAAAACTAAATGTACAAAGAACCAATCATGGTAATGGACTAGGATATTAAGCGAGTGAGGAGGAAGAAGAATTTATATGTCCAATCTCGAACTAAATGGGACACCTACCCTCTTCCATGTAACTGGGGAGAAATTGTCAGTTATAAGGGCTTGGATGAGTAGTGGGAATGCGGGAATCATGTGGAATAAGACAACTAGTTGCATAAGGGAAGCATCTAGAGAGGTGCTAGGGGTGTCAAAGCATAACTTTGGTAGACGCAGAGAGGATAGGTGGTGGAATGGATAAGTTCAAGCAAAAGTGAAAGCAAAGATAGTTGCATATTCAAAATGGGTGGACTATAGAACGAGGATGAGAATACAGAGGATAGGAAAATTTATAAGGTTGCAAGGTGGAGGCTAAGTTAGCAGTTATGAAAACAAAGACTACAACTTTTGAAAGGCTGTATATTAAACTAGGGGACAAGGAAAAATATAAGTAGTTGTACAAGCTAGCGAAGGTGAGAGATATAAAGTCCAGACACTTGGATTAAGTGAAGTTCATAAAAGATGAAAAAGGAAATGGGGATGGCCTAGTAGAACCTCATTAAGCAAAGATGGAAAACGTACTTTCACAAACTTTTGAATGAAGAAGGGGATAGAGACATTGTGTTAAGTGAGTTGAAGCACTCTAAGAAATCAAAATGTTGGGTATTGTAGGCATTTTAAGGTTGAGAAGGTAGAGTGTGCTACTAATAGGATGACAGGGGAAAAACAATAGAACCAGATGAGATCCTGATGGATTAAGTTTTGAAAGAGCACATATAGAGTAGGTTTGGAGTAGTTGATAGCCTATTCAATCTCATTTCTAAGACAACTAAGATGTATGAGGAATGGAGGTGGAGTACAATGGTTCTATTACACAAGAATAAGGGTGATATCCAAAATTGTAACAACTGTATGGGTGTTAAAATGTTAAGCCATATTATAAAAGTTTGGGAGAGAGTGGTAGAGATGAGGGTAAGAAGGGTGTGTCTATTTTTGAGAAACACTTTGGATTCATGCCAATAGGATCAACCACAAAAGCTTTCCATATTGTAACGAGACTTATAGAGAAATATAGAGAAAGGAAGAGGGACTTACATATAGGTTTCATTGATCTTGAGAGGGCCTACGACAAAGTACCAAGGGAAGTGTATTAGTGTCCTACATTAGGAAAATAAAGGAAATGTATGAAGGAGATAAAATGTGGCTAAGAATAGTGGAAGGAGTTTAAGAGAATTCACATATGGAGATGGGATTACACCGGGGATCAACTCTTAGTCTATTTCTATTTTCCTTAGTGATGGATAAATCAACATGAGGCATCTAAGATGAGATGCCTTGGTGTATATTATTTGTGGATGACATAGTACTAATTTATGAGATGCACAATGGAGTTAATGTTAAGTTATAAGTGTGGAGATAAACTGTAGAAGCTAAAAGGTCCAGGTTAAGTAGAATCGAGATAGAGTATGTAGAGTGCAAATTCAATGATGCAAGACATGAGGTAGGTGTGGAAATGAGGCTCGTTACATAAAGTATCCCCAATAGTGATAGATTTAAGTACCTTGGGTCTATAATCTAGAGGAATGGGGACATCGGTGATGATATCACACATAGTATTGATGTGGTGTAGATGAAGTGGAGTCTTGCCTCTAGAGTCTTATATGATAAAAAAGTACCACCGAAACTCAAAGGTAAGTTCTATAGAGTGATTGTTAAACCAACATTATTGTATGGAGTGATATGTTGGCCAATCAAGAATTTCTATATTCAGAAGATACATCTTACGGAGATGAAGATACTAAGGTGGATTTATGGTCGTAATGGAGTGATAAGATTAGAAATGAGTATATTCAGCATAAGGTGTAAGTGACCTCCATGGTGGAAAAGATAAGGGAAGCGAGATTAAGATGATTGAGATATGGCAATAAGAGATGCACTGATGCACTAGTGAGAATGTGTAAGATCTTGGTTATAGAGGATACGAGGAGAGATAGAGTTAGTCCAAAGAAGTATTATAGAGAGGTAATAAGACAATATATGATCTAGCTTTAGGTTTCTAAGGACATGATCTTAGATAGAGGGTTTAGAGGACACGTATTAGGTTAGAAGGTTAGTAGATAGATGTCACGCCTCGAGCCTATATCCTGGGTGTGGTCAGCACTTAAAACCATTACTGGTTCTAAGGAAACCCTTAGCTTGGCTTACTACTACACTGAAATCTATAACAACTATGTAAAAGCTTTTAAAAAATGTGCATACAATAACTTTAGAAACAAACTCAACAACATTATAGATAAAAAGTTAGAATAATGAAGATGTTTGTAAAACAACTGAAGATCTGACTCGACTGACTCGTCATTGAAGCCTATAATGTATTGAAGATTGGTGTAGGGACAAGATCCTAATCTACCTGAATACTCTACTTAGCAATGTCTACTAACTACTAAAACTTTGAATAGACTAAAGCCCTATGAAAGTATGGAGGACTCACCAAAAATTGGATGAAGGTGAGATCGTAGTGATACATCTGTTGCCGATCCTGAATGCTTGAATCTGCATCATAAAAATGTAGCACTAAATGGCATCAGCATATGGAATCTATGATGTGTAAATTAGCTGAATGAAAATAAAAGTTAAAGTCTAAAAAGAAGGAACCGGTAGAGTAAGTCTGAGAATAGACTGTAATTTAATCCATAGAATTGTAAAGCATGCATGTGTACTTTAACAACAAAACTTTTCAACTGAATATATGCACCAATAGTATATACTAAAAATAATATAACTTTACTTTTCTTTGGGAGTTTCTCTAACCAACAACTATCACATGAGCTTCATGATGATACCACATATTGCCCATGTTGCTAGAGCCATCTATACCTTTCCAGGGTAAAATAAGAACTAAGCTAATAAATCCAATCTCTGAGCCCTTACCAAGGGCTTTCTGAGGAGTTGCTCGAATCAACGACATGATCCTATCCTACACTGGTGGGTCAGTTTTAAGGTTTGAATTATCTGAACCCTTTCCCAACTTACTACTCCTAAAATAATGTAATGATGTTCAATAATTTATGATGTCTCACTTTAGGGGAAAATGTCCAACTTCAATTAGGGGAAAACTAATAATCTCTTACTTGAGTCTATGTTTAGTAATACTTCTTTAACAATTGATCTTTAGTTTCTTCAAAATAGCTTTAACTTCTAAAAATGACTTTGCAGTCTTTCTAAAACAATGCACTTGAAGCTAAATATAGTTTCTTGAACCATCCTTGAAATACTTCCTTAAAATTTTAAAACTTACTTTATTTGTGAAAATAATGCATGTGAATACTATAACAATGTTTTCAGATAACTCTAGCAAAAATGGTCCATGTGGAAGGATAAGCATGAATCATTAATTAAGAATTATCAATGAATGTGAAATACAATAGTTTCGATAATAAAATTCAATAATAAGAAGTTCGAATTAGAGGGACTTTGAATTCATGAACTTTAGGGTAAAAACTATATCTTGGATCTTACTAACTGAAATTGTAGATGTAGGGTGTGAGGAAGAACTAAGTTCCTCACTATTATAGTCTTACATACTTGGTAGAACAATAGTCTTGGAGAGGAGATTGGTTGGAAAGCTTAGAACCCTATACTTAGCTTTCTTGAGGTCTAATATGAGTTTTGGGATTTGTGAGCGTAGAATAAGAGAGAAACTGAGTGTTTAATATAATATGATCCTCTAATTGAAGTTAAAACATCGTTGTCTAGGCTTAGGAAGATAATAAAAATATGATAATACCCTTAGAAAACCCTTTTAAATTATTGAAAATAGCACCCCACGATTCACTATACGAATCGTACTTTGATACCACGAGTCATGATTTCCTGGTGATTTTTGGGACCCTTTAAACTTTTTCATGGGTCAAAGTATGAACCGTACCCTCAACGTATGATTTGTAGAGTCCATCATAGAATCTGGGGGAAGATTTAGGTTCTGTATAGTCTTTTCCTCGAGTCTCTACACTGATCTTACTCTCAATGTACTACTCATACTATGAGTTGTAGTACCTAGAACTAATAAATTTCAAATTGGAGCATCTTTGGAAAATTGATCATAGTTTTTACTGCAAACTCGTATTTATGAACAGTTTGTAGAGTTGGAAAGAAGAATCAAAAACCATAAAATTGATAGTTAATGGGACGCATAACTCTTCATATTACAAGAGATATGCTCATTTGAAGTTGACCCTTGTATGATCTCATGCAAAGACTTAATTGGTAGGGAAGCTTTGGACTCGACTTAGTACTATATGTTCCTTATGACCCTAATTCACATCCATTACACTTCATACACTTAAGAATTGATCTTAACACATATACACAATTATAAATCATTGGATTTGAGCCTATATGCATACATACAATGGTTTATATCTTTGCTTAGCAGTTATGGGGTGTTATATTAGTGTAGTATTGTCTTACTCGTGGTAGTTGGTGTTTGCCATTATACTATTTGTATTATTGTAGTTCTTCTTTTGGTATTTCTTGGTGTTTATTATTGTTTATAATAATCTATCCTAATATATTGTTTAGTGTGATTTGATTATCACACTATTGTATTGTTATTTTGCTCTTTTTTGGCAGACTTTGCACTACTTATATGTTGCTTGCTATATTTTCTTCACTGTCTCCTTCTTTGTAGATGGATTTGCTATTGAGGATCTTTCAGAAATAACATCTCTACCTCCATTAGGTAGTGATAAGGTCTGCATATATTCTACCCTCCCTAAATCCTATTTATGGGATTTCATTGGGTTTTTTGTTGTTGCTTATTATTTTACAGGATTTTGATGTCAAAATGGCTAAAAAGCAGAAAACACAATAAATTACCAAATATTTGGTGATTTATGACCATATTATGGACCGCAGATCATTTAATGGAGCACATCTTCAGTTGTGAAAATCTTCAAAGATATAGACAACCCAGAGCTTGAAGACCAAAGTCAAAATACAAAGTGAAAGACTATCGCAAAACCATTTGACGCCTTAATCATGACGAAAAAATTCCTTGAGCTATCATGGAATTTGTGAAACAATAGTGTGGTTGTGAAATCAAAGCAAGGCCCTAAAATAAAACATAATGCAACTCTAGAAAAACCTAATGGGCAATCAACGATACAAAGTTGAATCCATGATCTATAAATGTAAGACCCCGAAATTTGGAAAATCGTAAAATATGGATCAAATTATGAAAATCTTGAAAACCTACAATTTTGGTACTAGATGATGACCACACAGGCAATCAAGGGCCGTGGTGAGAACCACACCTTGTGGTGAGCCACTATGGTGATGACCTTGAAGTTCAGTCTTACATGTGAGGTCCACGACAGGGCACCACGGGCTGTAAAGCCTTTCGTGGTGATCCCTTCCCTAAAGCCTCAAATAATGATCCCAAGGCTAGGACCACGATTGGCCACCACGGGTCATGGAACTTTTCACGAACCACGGTGAGATTCATGGTGGTCACTCCAGCACGTCACCATACAGAGCCTGCACCACACCCATGGTTCATAGATCGTGGTTCACTTTACAGACCGTGAAGTGTCTCGAGAAGGAAGTTCTGAAGCTTTTCCTGCAAACTCAGAAAATTTAGATTCCAAGTCCAACATCACAGACACCATCACAGACCGTGATGAGCATCATGGACCATGATGGGTCTTTCATGGTGGGTTCCATTCCTAGTTAAATGAGGGGTATTTTAGTCATTCCTTTTTCTTTTATTAATGTATGTGGACGTTTTTGGGACTAGATTTAGTACAAAAATATCCTAAATACTCTTTAATCTATTCTTTTCCCTCATTAATTTCCTATTAACTTAAAGACTTCTCTCTCAAGGCTCCTTCAAAGTCCATCTTCTTCTTCAAGCTTTTGGCTAGAGTTTCTTCAAGAACAAGTCTCCTTTTTCAATTCCAAGATCAAATTCAATCAAGATATGTAGGGATTGATCCGTGGGTCTCTTTCACCCATGGGGTCCCAAGCCTTCTACTAAAAAACTCATAAATTTCAATTAGGTTTGTAACCCTATTTTATGAATTGCATTGGGCTGTTTAAATGATATTTTTAATCATCACAAATCATCGTTATAAGTATGTTTCTACATGTATACATGATCTTAAGTTCAATTATGATTACCCATGCATGAAGCCTATTTTCTATGATAATATTATAAAGTATGATTATGAATCCAATGATTATAAGGTATTATCATGATTTTTATTCAAATTGACTATCTATACGAGTTTTACTCTAAATTTAAGCAGGAATTGTGATCATGAACCACAAGTATGTTGAAGGTATGAATTTTATGCAAGTTATGAAGTAAGGTGACTTATCTCCCTTTGTAGCGACCTAGGACCTAACTATATGAATTATGCAAGTATGATTGTAATGATGAAAGGATAATTCTCACATTAAAAGTATGTTATGAAATGAGCTATTCTATGAATTATGATGTTTATGAACAAGTTATGGTATATGCTAAGTACGTTTACTATTATATGTATTCCGTAGGATTTGACTTAGCACCGAGTGGACTTTGAGGTGGGGGCCCTACCAAATGCCTTAGTAGAAACTTCAAGTCTCTTAAACTACGTACCACCATAGGTTGACTTCATGGCTTAGCTAGTGGATCCACATAAAGCGTACGTTATGACCCACCAAGCGGGGTAGGCTCTACCTTGATAAGTAGATTCCCCTTTTTCCAATGTAGGGGTAACATCAAAAGTCCATGTTATAGCTCGCATGGTGTTAATGTCGGTTATGGTTTCTATCCTACATATGTATGATCTCTTATATGCTCTCATGATTTTAACTATGCTTTTCAAATACTTTGATCATTATGATTCTCTCATGTCTTTACTTACCTTATCTTATCATGTACTTTACTTGATCATTGCATCTCATTATTTACATTACATGCCATGCCTTCATACTTAGTACATTCAAAAGTACTAACGCATATTTTTTGCCTACATTATTTCATAATGTAGGAGTTGAGGATCATATTCCCACGCATGGCTAGTTGAGTTCTTACGGCAAAGACTTGGTGAGTCCTCAGCTATCAAGGGCAGATTATGAGTTATTTATTTTCAAAGACATTTATTTCTTTACTTGAGGGTGAGATAGAGACATGTCTTAGCTCCCACCCATGTTCATGTAGTAGAGGCATTGTTTGACCTATATCACAGAGTCTATGTAGTCCAGCTACTCTTCTCTCTATGATCATGTTTAGACTCTTATTATATTAATTTTCCACACTTACTTTACCTTATGAATGCTTTACTATATGTCAAGATGTTTGGTTGGGGCCTTTTGGGTTTCAATCACCGTGTTATAACTAGGCCCTAAGTTGGGTCATTACAAACTTGGTATCAGAGCATAAGATTTAACATATCCTAAGGTGTCCAGTATGCTGCTCCAAGTAGTGTCTTATTCAGGGTTGTGATGCACGCCACGACTATGAATAGGAGGCTATAATGCATTTTAGGAAATTCTCACTTCTTTCATTATCTATGTCGTGCTATATAGTTTACCTTAAGACTTTCTTTCCCTAATGATCTTTCTTGAGATTTTAAGAAAAAATGCCTCTATGAAGACCACCATTGCCATGGGGGAACCATGCTAATGAATCCCAAGCTCCCCCAGCTCCTCAAGATAATGTTCCCTTACCCTACTAAGTGACTAATGCGGAGTTCCAGACCGCTATTACTATGCTAGCCCAAGTTGTGGAAAATCAAAGGGTTGCAACTTCTCTCAATGTTCCTACTCCGGCTTCAAGGGTAAGAGACTTTGTAAGAACGAACCCTTCAAAGTTTCATGGCTCAAAGGTTGATGAAGATCCTCAAGAATTTATTGATGAGGTCTATAAAATAGTGAGCATAATAGGGTTTCATCGGAGGAGAAAATAGAGTTGGCGGTTTACCAACTAAAAGGGGTGGCTCAAGTATGGTATATTCAATGGAAGATGGAGAGGAAGAATGAAAGACCTATTGAATGAGAAGCCTTCAAACTTTCTTTCCTTGATCGCTTTTTCCCTCTTAGGCTAAGGGAAGCTAAGGTGTTGGAGTTCATAAATCTTTAATAAGGAAATATGGGAATGAGGGACTATGCCCTCAAGTTCACCAAGCTCTCCAAGTATACTCCTTCATTGGTTGTTGACCCATATTCCTGAATGAGTCAATTTAATCAGGGGTATATGATTTGATTGCTAAAGAGTGCCATACTTCCATGATTATTAAGGAGATGGATATATCTCGGCTTATGACCTTTGCCGAACAAATTGAGGGAGACAAACCTAAAAGATTAGAATGAGAGAGTCTAAGAGAGCTCGGTATAAAGGTGGGTTTTCATATGCTAAGTCTAGTGGTGGTAGTGGTCGTTCTCAATAAGGCCAATGTTCGAGAAAGAAGTTTGTGAATGATAGGGTGCCATACCCTAAGGCTCAAGGAAGAGGTGCAAATGCTTCTAGAACTTTATTTCCCAAATGTGCAAGTTGTGGAAAGAATCATAGAGGGCGATGTTTGATAGCAACGAATGCTTGCTTCCGATGTGGAAAAATAGGACATGGCAATCCGAGTGTCCTCATGCTACCAACAAGAGTAAGGAAGATCGTCCTCAAGGCAAGTTTCTCAAGGTGGAAAAGCTCTACAAGATGCCCAAGCTCAGCCTAAGGGTGGTCAACGGAACAACTGATTTTATGCTCTTCATGGTAGGCAGGAGGTGGAGGAAACTCTGAATGTTATCACCAGTATGTTATGGGTATTTCACTTTGCTGTTTATGCCATACTTGATCCGGGTACAAATTTGTCCTTTGTTACTCCTTATGTGGCTATGAGGTTTGATGTTTAGCCTCGAAATATCGATTGAGCCTTTTTCCATTTATACTCCCGTAGGTGAGTCAGTTATGGTTAAAAGTATCTAAAGGAAGTGTCCCATGGCAGTTTTGCATAATGTTTTCCTTGTGATCTTGTTGAACTAGACATGACCTATTTTGACATTATTCTCGGTATGGATTGGTTACATGCCTCCTATGCATCTATATATTGTAGAACCCGAGCGGTAAAATTTTAGTTTCCTAACGATCCTATCCTTGAGTGGAAGGGTAACGATTCAGTGGTTAAGGGCCAATTCATTTCATGTCTTAAGGCCTAGAAAATAATTTCCAAAGGGTGCATTTATCACTTAGTGAGAGTTAGGGATGTTGATTTTGAAACTCTACTCTTGAGTCAGTTTTAGTTGTAAATAAATTTTTGGAAGTTTTTCCCAAAGATCTCTGAAGTATTCCTCCCGAAAGGGAACATACTTCAGTATTGATCTCCTACCCGATACGCAACCTATCTTTATTCCTCCTTATCGTATGGCTCCAGTGGAACTTAAGGAGTTAGAAGAATAGTTGAAGAATTTGTTGGATAAGGGCATTATATGGCTGAGCATTTCACCTTGGGGTGCTCCCGTGTTATTTGTAAGGAACAAAGATGGATCATAAAAATGTATATAGATTATCGCCAATTTAACAAGGTCACGATCAATAATAAGTATCCTATCCCAATGATTGATGACTTGTTTGAACAACTTCAAAGAGTAAGTTACTTTTCAAAGATTGACCTCTGATGGGTTATCATCAACTCCGAGTGAGCGAGTATGACATTCCAAAGATAACATTTAGAACTTGGTATGGTCATTTTGCATTTTTGGTTATGTCTTTTGGACTAACAAATGCCCCTACAACTTTTGTGGATTTGATGAACAGGGTATTTAGGTAATATTTTGATATGTTTATGATCGTTTTTATTGATGATATTTTGATCCACTCCCAGAGTGGGGAAGAGCATTCCACTCATTTGAGGTTTGTGTTGCAAATTCTCAAGGACCGACAATTGTATGCAAAGTTTAGCAAATCATATTTCTGGCTAAGGTGGGTTACTTTCCTTGGTCATATTGTTTCTGGAGAAGGAATCATAAATGATCCAAATAAGACCGAGGTAGTCAAGAATTGGCCTAGACTGTTGAGTCCTTCTAATAATTGGAGTTTTCTAGGCTTAGCCGGTTATTATAGATAATTTGTGGAAGGTTTCTATTCTATTGCATCACCTTTGACTTCTTTGACTAAAAAGAAGATAAAATTCCAATGGTCTGAGGCTTGTGAGAAAAGCTTCCAAGAGTTGAAGGATAGACTTATCTCCACTTCGGTGTTGAATTTACCAGAAGGTTTCGATCGGTTTGTCGTATATTATAATGCTTCAAGAGTCGGTCTTGGTTGTGTCCTAATGCAAAATGGCAAAGTGATAGCTTATGCTTCAAGGCAACTCAAGATGAATGAGAAGAATTACCTAACTCATGATTTGGAATTAGCTACGGTGGTATTTGCTTTGAAATTATGGAGACATTATCTTTATGGTGTCCATGTGGATATTTTCACCGATCACAGAGTTTGAATATGTATTCACTCAAAAGGACTTGAACCTCCGACAAAGAAGATGGCTTGAACTGTTGAAGGATTATGACATGAGTGTTCTATACCATCCGGGTAGGCGAATATGATTGCCGATGCTCTTAGTAGATTGTCTATGAATAGTATTTCCCATGTTGATGCTGAGAAGAAAGAGTTAGTTTGGGATGTGCATCGGTTAGACTGTTTGGGAGTGCAATTGGTTGATTCAGAAGATGGTAGAGTTATTGTGAAAAATGGTTCTGAATCATCTCTTGTAGATGATGTAAATGGAAAGAAAGATAATGATCCCACTTTGGTTGAATTGAATAAATCGGTTGTCAAAAAAACCATTGAGGCTTTCTCCCAAGGGAAAGAGGTGCTTTGAGATATCAAGGCCGATTGTGTGTGCCGAATGTAAATGGCTTGAAAGGTATGATATTGTCCGAGGCCATAGTTCGCGATATTCTATTCATCCTAGTTCCACGAAGATGCATCAAAATTTTAGAGAAGTATATTTGTGAAATGGCATGAAAAAGAATATTTCATAATTTGTGACTAAGTGTCCTAATTGTCAACAAGTCAAAGTTGAGCATCAAAAACTGAGAGGTTTGGCTCAAGACACTGAGATTCCTACTTGGAAGTGGGAAGCCTTGAATATGGACTTTGTTACTGGTTTGCCTTGTACTCATAGACAAAATGATTCTATTTGGATAATTATTGACCGAATGACTAAGTCAACTTATTTTCTCCCTATTAAGACTTCATACTCAACCGAGAACTATGCTAGATTATATATTCGCGAATTGGTGAAGCTTCATGGTGTCCCATTGTCTATCATTTTTGATCGAGGTACTCAGTTCATATCTCAGTTTTGGAGATCTTTCCAAAAGGGTATAGGTACCCAAGTAAAGCTCAATACATCTTTTCATCCACAAATGGATGGTCAGGACGAACGAACCATTTAGACCTTAGATGATATGTTGAGAGCATGTGTGATCAATTTTAAAGGAAATTAGGATGACCATTTTCCATTAATAAAGTTTGCTTATAATAATAGTTATTACTCTAGTATTGAGATGGCTCCATTTGAGTCTTTGTATGGTAGGCGGTGTCGATCCCCTATCGTATGGTTTGAGGTGGGAGAAGTTACGTTGATAGGACCCAAGTTGGTATTTGAGGCTATGGAAAAAGTTAGACTTATTAGAGAAAGATTGAAAACGGCACAAAGCTAATAAAAGTCCTATTCAAATTTGAGGAGAAGAAAACTTGAATTTAAAGTTAATGATTGGGTTTACTTGAAAATTTCACTCATGAAGGGTGTGATGCATTTTGTTAAGAAAGGGAAGCTAAGTCCTTGTTATGTTAGACCATATCAGATTTTGAGGCGAATTGGTAAAGTGACTTATGAGTTAGATTTACCTTCTAATTTGGCATCGGTGCATCCGGTGTTTCATGTATCATTATTCAGGAAGTTCGTTGGCAATTGTAGCTCCATTGTACCATTAGACAACGTTGGGGTTTAAGAGGGTCTTCCTTATAAAGAAGTTTTGATTGAGATTTTGCATCGGTAAGTTACAAAGTTGAGAAATAAAGAAGTAGCTTCAGTTAAAGTGTTATGGAGGAATCAAGAGGTATAGGGTGCTACATGGGAGGCCAAAGCTGATATGATGTATCAATATTCTCATCTCTTTCCTTCCGTGCCTAGTTGAGGTATTTAGCTCCTTCATGAACTAACTAGCCCAAATCATGCATTTTAGTTATTTTCATCGTTTCATATGCATTAATGTTCATGAAATAAGTTTTAAAGTTATGTTTTTGCATAAGATTGAAGATTTCATATTTTATGCATCTTCGATATGTTTTGCATTTATATTGGGCCGTTATGTTCCTTTTCTATTCCATTCATGCTAGATCAAGTCCCATTCGAGGATTAATATTCCCAAGGAGGAGATATTATAATACTTCAAAATTTAGAAAGTCAGAAAATGTGGATCAAAATACGAAAATCTAGAAAAGCTAAAATTTTGGCACTTGATGACCACGGAGGCCATCATAGGTCGTGGTAAGCACCATGTCTCATGGTGAGCCACTGTGGTAATGAACCTGAAGTTCAGTCCTGCAGGGTGAGGTCTATGATAGGGTATCACAAACTGTGGTGAGAACTACAGGCCGTGAAGCCTTCTGTGGTGACCCCTCCCCTGAAGCCTCAAATGATGATCCTAGGCTAGGACTACGACTGGCCACCAGGGCCATGGAACTCTTTATGGACCATGGTGAGTTTCGTAGTGGTCACTCTTATAGGTCACCCTACAGGGCTTGTACCACGCCCATGGTCCACAAATCATGGTTCACGTCATGGACCGTGAAGTGTCCCTTGAAGGAAGTTATGAGACTTTTCGTGCAAACTCAGAAAATTTAAATTCCAAGTCCAACATCACGGACACCATCACAGACCGTGATGGGTCTTCCATGATGGGTTCTTGTCCCAGTTAAATGAGGGGTATTTTGGTAGCTCCCTATTCTTTTATTAATGTATGTAATACTCCTTAATCTATTCTTTTCCCTCATTAATTTCCAATCAACTAAAAGAGTTCTCTCTCAAGGCTCCTTCAAAGTTCATCTTCTTCATCAAGCTTTTGGCTAGGGTTTCTTCAAGAACAAGTCTCCTCTTTTAATTTCAAGGTCAAATTCAATCAAGGTATGTAGGGATTGATCCATGGGTCCCTTCCACCTATGAAGTCTAAAGGCTTCTATTCAAAACCTCATGAATTTCAATTGGGTATGTAACCCTAGTTTATGAATTGCATTAGGCTATTGAAATAATATTTTTAATCATCACAAATCATCGATATAAGTATGTTTATACATGAATTGCATGATTTAAGTTAGATTATTATTACCCATGCATGAAGCCTATTTTCTATGATGATATTTTAAAGTATGATTATGAATCCAATGATTACATGGTATTATCATGATTTTCATTCAAATTGACTATGTATATGAGTTTTACTTAAATTTAAGTATGACTTGTGATCATGAATCACAAGTATTTTCAAGGTATGAATTTCATTCAAGTTATAAAGTAAGGTGACTTAGCGCCCTCTGTGGTGACCTAGGACCTAACTACATGAAATATGCAAGTATGATTGTAATGATGAAAGGACAATTCTCACATTAAAAGTATGTTATGAAATGAGCTATTCTATGAATTATGATGTTTATGAACAAGTTATGGTATATGCTAAGTATGTTTACTATTATATGTATTCCGTGGGATTTGACTTAGCACTGAGTAGACTTTGAGGTAGGGGCCTACCAAAAGCCTTAGTAGAAACTTCAAGTCTCTTAAACTATGTACCACCATAGGTTGCCTTCATGGCTTAGCTAGTGGATCCACATAAAGCGTACGTTATGACCCACCAAGTGGGGTAGACTCTACCTTAATAAGTAGATTCCCCTTTTCTGATGTAGGGGTAACATCAGAATTCCATGTTATAGCTCGCATGGTGTTAATGTCGGTTATGGTTTCTATCCCACATATGTATGATCTCTTATATTCTCTCATTATTTTAATTATACTTTTCAAATACTTTGATCATTATGATTCTCTCATATCTTTACTTACCTCATCTTATCATGTACTTTACTTGATCATTGCATCTTATTATTTACGTTGCATGCCATGCCCTCATACTTAGTACATTCAAAAGTACTAATGCATATTTATTTCCTATATTGTTTCATAATGTATGGGTTGAGGATCATATTCCCACGCATTGGCTAGTTGAGTTCTTAAAACAGTGTCTTGGTGAGTCCTTATCCATCGAGGGCAGATTATGAGTTGTTTCTTTTCAAATACATTTTTTTCTTTACTTAAGGGTGAGCTAGGGACATGTCTTAGCCCCCTCCCATGTTTATGTAGTAGAGGCATTGTTGGACCTGTGTCACAGAGTGTATGTAGTCAAGCTGCTCTTCTTTCTATGATCATGTTTAGACTCTCATTATGTTTTTTTCTCACTTACTTTACCTTATGAATGCTTTACGATATGTCAAGAGGATTGGTGGGGGCTTTGGGGTTTCGATCACCATGGTACGACTAGGCCCTAGGTCAGGTCATGAAAATAAAATAGTTGACGATCATAAAATTGATCACAAAAATCTATTGGTCGATCTTACCTTATTGTTTTAGATTTCTACTTTCTTAGTCCATTATAAATAGACATGTATGCTTCAATCATAAAATTGGTAAGGATAATAGTTGTCAATACTTTTAAGATTAAGTAGTAGTAGTGTCACGATCCAAATTAGGACCATGACCAGTGCTATGGGGATTATGAGACTTCAACCCAACTTTCATATGAATTCAAAATTAAGCTTGCACATTTTAAGACTGAAAAAAGAGCTTAGATGTCTCAAATTAGCCAGTGCCATTGATTTCATACTTTTCACCAACTGATTTTCTACTTATGCAACCATTTAGCCTAGCAAAACATCTTACATACATATTACAAAATGATGACGAATACCCTTAGAACGGTTGTCATCCATCCATCATAGGGCAATGTTACTCAACTACGACTTCTACTTACTCAATGAAATTTTAAATAATAAGTTTTTGTACTGTTCAAAGGGACTATCTACGGCCAAAAAATCAAAAAGAAATATCGAGGAACCCAAAACAAATAATCCAAAAAAAATAGCTCTAAACTTTAAACAAGATAGAATATTTACACATGTAAACACGCATCCCCCACCCCACACTTAAAATATTAGAACTGCCCCAGTGCCATAAAATAATAGTAAAAATTAAAAGTGAGGTAGGAGACTATCCTGTTTACTCGTCCATCCCCTCTGCATTGGCTGGATCTACAAGGGCCAAGGGTGGAACCTCCTCTCCCTCAAAGTCCAACTCCATATCAGAATCAGTCCTCCTCTTATCCTCATCAGTGGGGACGTTATCATAAGTCAGCTCAAAGAAGTCGGGTCCGATGCCAAGCACAACCTTCGCATGATCATTGAGGGGGTACTGGTTTTCCATCTCGCATAGTTCAGCCTCAGTGTATGGACGACAGCTTGTCTGGTGTCGGAGCATTTCAAATCCATACATGTGGGCTAATATCATCTTATCACGTTTCACCTGCTTCATGAAAGTAAGGGTGGGACCATAAGTAGTGTCTGACCCTTTAGTCTTTGTGACGTCATAGGGATCAGAAGTGAGAAGGACCAAGTAGTCAAAGGGTTCCTCAAGTACCCCAGCTCGTTGGCACAATAGAGTAATTAAGCCTCCAAAGTCATATTCCCTTCCTCTATGCACTCTAGACTTCTAAATAGTAGACTTTATAACAACGCCCGCATTAATCTTCATGCCCTTCATAAGCGCATAAACCAGGCAGACCCTATCCTGTGTGACCTCTATAAAGTGTAGTCTGGGGATGGGGTAGTGCATAATAATTTTTACCCAGATGCGAGTCTCCCTATTAGTATGGGCATAAGGGTAGGAGATGTGGAAGCCTTTGTACCCGTAGTGAAACCATTTAGCAGTCGATCTGGTATAGCATAAAGTGTGTCGGATGTCTTGGTATGGAGAGTGAATGTTCAGCTCTGTTAATGTTACTAGAGGCATATCAGAAGTCCTCAAGAGCTCGTTGATCATCATATGAGATAGTGGGACATCCATTTCTCACACAGTAACATAGTGGGTGCAGGTATCTGGTAAGATGTTTGTGTAGAACTCCCTCACCATGTGCAAGTTGCACGACTGTGGGTCTGCAAATATACAGCTCATGTTGAGCTCCATCAACCTCCTCATGATCTAAGGGAAATCTCTAGCCAAGTTCTCGTGATCAATTTATATGTCTGGGAAGTATCAGGACTCAGCATGTCGCTTATACTAGTTTTTGCTAGCCTGGTGCATTGCCTTCAAGCCAAATCTATGGGTCTGTCCTCATAGGATAGCAAAAGCAGGTAGAATTGAAGGCATACCTCTTTCCCTTTTTTGGCTACTCGTGGTCAGTTCGTTACCTTGTCTACGGCTTGACGACATAATGACCTGCAGTCAACACAAACTACACATAAGACACTTCAAATTTGGACTTAAAACACAAGGAAAACACTACCTAGCAACTACCCCACACCTAACCATTATCATCAAATACATATCAAGATAAGGTGTCAGACTTCCCCTATTTTAATAATTTGGTCATACATGCAATCTCAAACATCAAAAACAAGCACAATAAGAGAGTATATGCATTCCGCATTCACAATTTCAAGGCCAACTAATGTAGTATGCTACTCAAGAATTCATATGGATATTAAATTAGGAAAAATCCCAATAATTCCCCAAATTTAAGCATTTATATAACCAAAGATTTCACAATATAAGCATAATTCCATAAATTATTGCAATTCTACATGCTTGCTACCCTAGAATTTATAATACACGTTCATAAACTCACAACTTAAACCCTTTTTTATATAGTTTCCAACTTATGGTTTTAGTTCAAGAACTTCACCAAATAAAATCACCACAAAAAACTCAATTTCATAGCACAATTCTCATACCGACAATAATTACCAACCAATAGCAAGCCAAGAACAAGAAGACACTCGAAATTCATATCCCATAAGCATATCCATACTAATTTTATCTCCCAAATCAAAGAAAAGTTCAAGAAAACATACCTTGTCAACTTGGAGAAGAGATACTAGAAGACAAATCACTTGAATCCCAAAGGGAGTCGCGGATTTGAGAGAAAAGAAGAGAGTTTGAGAGTGGGGAGAGGGTTTTAGCTTGAGAATTAGAGAGGGAATGGGATTTGTGAATGAATTTTGGGGTTAAAAAGGAAATGGGGTTGGGTATTTTGATTAAAAAGGGGTAAACCCCATTTTTTAAATAAAAACATCCCAGAAAGTGCCCAAAATCTGCGACGTAGAGACGTCGCAGACCCTCCTATTTCATGCGCCAAAATTCTAAAAAATTAAAATAACCCTAAAATCTGCCAGGTCCGCGTCACAGACCTCCCGTGGACTTTACCTACACCAAAATTTAATCAAAACTAAGACAACTTACGTGGGCAAATTTTGTGCATAGTGGGAGTGGGTTTGCTATGCGACCTATCGTGGACTCCACTGTTTTCGGCAGTCGTCCTTTATTTTTCTATTTTGTTTAGTTTTTCAAGTGAAATTTATCCTGAGACGAAATTTACAAGAAAAAAATAATTAAAACAATACTCAAAACCAAAAATTTACAACATTAAAATACTTAATCATACACCACCTCACGAGTTGCCTCCCGTGTAGCGCTTGATTTAGTGTCTAGGCACGACAGCTCCTTTGTTACTCATTCTCAAGCTCTATTTTATTTTCTTCACAATCCACATCCATTTTCAAAATAATGCTTCACTTATTGTCTGTTAACCACAAACGTTGCCATTTTTGTAGAGTTCCATAATTCCACATCTCCATGCAATGATATTTGCACCACCTTAAAGGAGTCGCTTCACTTAGATCTGAGCTTACCTAGAAAGAGATGACAACGAGAGCTAAAGACAAGTACCTTTTGTCCTGGTTCGAATATGTGAGCAACGATGTGCTTATCATGGCATCTTTTTGTCTTCTTCTTATAGAATTTGGCATTTTCATAGGTGTAGAGCCTAAATTCCTCCAATTCGTGTAGCTGATCCATATGCTTCCCGCCAGATAGCTCCGGATCTAGATTTAACTTTTTTATAGCCCAGTAGGCTTGATGCTCTAGCTCAACTAGTAAGTGACATCCTTTAACAAATACCATATGGTACGGTGAGGTTCCAATGGGTGTATTGTACGTAGTCTTATAAGCCAAAAATACTTCATCTAGCTTGATGGACCAATGTTTCCTTGTGGCATTTACAGTCTTCTAGAGGATTTTCTTCACTTCTCGATTAGATGCTTTGACCAGCCTACTTGTTTGAGGGTGATATGTTGTCGCCACCTTGTGCCTAACACCAAATTTAGCTAAAATATTTTTTATTGTCTGATTAATTAAATGGTTACCTCCATCGCTGATGATGGATCTTGGAGTGCCAAACCTTGTGAAGATATGCTTCTTTAGAAATTGACTTACCACCTTTGTATCATTGGTTGGCAAGGCGATGGCCTGAACCGGTTTAGACACGAAGTCCATTACTACTAGGATGTATTGATTTCCATATGAAGGTGGGAAGGGACCATGAAATCCATGACTCACACATCAAATATATCTACCTCCAAGATGTTGTTCAATGGCATTTAATTCTTTTTGATATCATACACATCCTTTGACATTGACCATAGTTCTTGACAAATCTTGCAACATCCTTTGACATTGACCGCACTCCCTTCCATGATGGCCTCCATAGGCAGATGAATGGCAACTTTGTAACACTTGGTGCACCTCAATTTTGGGCACACACCTTCTAATCATTTTGTCAGTGCCCTATTTGTAAAGGTAAGTCTCATCCCATATATAGAACTTTGCCTCGTAGCTCAACCTCTTCTTTTGCTGGGAGGTTGATCCTGGGAAAATGCTCCACTCATAATGCAGTTGACTATATCAGTATACCATGGTAACTCCTTCACTTCCAAAGCGAGTAGCTACTCATTTGGAAATTCCTCTTTTATTTGCATCAGTTCACCTACATGTGATGAGCTTCACAATCTGGACAAGTGATCTGCTATTGGATTCTCACACTCTTTTCATTCCTTGATTTCTATATCACACTCTTATTACAATAGGATTCATCTGATAGGCCTAGGCTTGGCATCCTTCTTGCTGAATAAGTACCTAAGAGTTACATGGACAGTATAAACACAACATTAGGGGTCATTTGGTGTGAATGATAACATCAAATAGTCCTGGGATTAATTTATAATGCTACTTAATTTGTCGTGTGGTTGACAAGTCCGGAATAACTTATCTCGAGATTAATAATTAATACCAGGATAAGTTATACCTCCTCTTGGGTGGTATAATAATCCTGGGATAAAATAGAAAAAATGAAAAAATATCCCTTTATACCTCTTTTATACAACACTTTTCAAATTCATGTATATTCACATTATTTTTAATACCACGTATAATAACATTTACATTCTTCACTACTTATTTTTATAATAATTCTTTATATTTTTTAATTAAGAAATTAGACTATAAAAATATAATTTTTATTTATTAATTTATTTGATTATTTTTTATGTTTATTTATGTTTTGATTTCTCAACTACTAAATTACATATTTTTAATTATATATTTTTTTAGTCACTTGAAAGCTTGTATTTTATATATTAATTAAAATAAAAACTTTAGTATTTCACAATTTTAGAGTGATATGTGCTTAAATGAAGTGATATAAACAATAAGTTATTTTCTACTTTAAAAATTTAAGATGAAAGTTCTATTTTTAAGCTAAATAAGATGAAGATTTTATTTTTAAATACATATGGTACCATCTTGGGAATGACACACAAAAATATTTAAGCTAAATATGATGGAAATTTTATTTTTAAGAATGAATGACTAAGATTTGTAAAGAAAATATAAAAAACTAAATAAAGTGAAGGGTATTTTTGTAAACAAATAATTTATTCTTAAAGTTTATGCAATGCATATTATTTTGAATACAATAAACCAAACAATCAATAAGAAATAATCCCAACATAATTTATTCCATCATAACTAATCTCATCATAACTTGTATTCAAATCAAACGACCCCTTAGTACCTACCAGGTATGATCAGAATTTGTCAAATGCATAGACCATTGCAAGCAGCTCCTTTTCTGTGACAGTATAGTTTTCTTGGGCTGAGTGGATAGTCTTGCTGGCATAGTAGATGAAGTGAAATATCTTCTCCTTTCTTTTCCCTAGAACAACTCCCACTGCTATGTTACTACCACCACACAAGAACTCAAAGGATAACTCCAAGTTAAGAGCTATCAAGACTGGAGCTTCAGTCAGCCTTGTCTTGAGGAGCTCGAACGCTTTCATATAATTTTCGTTAAATAAATTTTTTACCTCTTCTTCTCATAGGTTGCACATTGTCCTGGTGATCTTTGAAAAGTATTTGATGAACCTCCTATAAAACCAACGTGCCCTAAGAAGCTTCGGACACTCTTAATCAAAATTGGAGGCGGTAATTTCTCAATCACCTCAATCTTAGCCTTATTTACCTCTATCCCTTCCTTGGACACTTTGTGGCCTAACACAATCCCCTCCTTCACTAGGAAGTGACAATTTTCCCAGTTAAGGACAAGATTGGTCTCCTCATATCTTACTAAGACCTTGTCAAAGTTTTGCAAAAAAAGCTCAAAAGACTCTCCAAAGACTGAGAAGTCATCTATGAAAATTTCTACAAAATCCTCCACCATATCATGGAAGATTGCCCTCATGGATCTTTGGAACGTGGCAAGAGCATTGCACAATCCAAATGGCATATTCTTGAAGGCATATGTCCCATAAGGGCATGTGAAAGTAGTCTTTTCCTGATCTTCAAGTGCAATATTGATCTTATTATATCCTGAATACCCATCCAGGAAGCAATAGTACTCTTGCCCAGCTAACCTATCTAACATATGGTCAATGAATGGGATTGGGTAGTGGTCTTTTCTTGTTGCATCATTTAAACTCCTATAATCCATGAAAATGTGCCATTTAGTGACTGTTTTAGTGTGGATTAACTCATATTTTTCATTTGTTATCATAGTCATCCCACCCCTTTTCGGTACACACTAGATTGGGCTTACCCACTTGCTGTCTGAAATGGGGTATATAATTACTGCATCTAACCACTTAATTATCTCTTTTCTCACCACATCTTTCATGACAAGATTTAGCTTGCGTTGTGGCTGTGCAATTGGTTTATGGGCCCTCTTCTATGAAGATTCTGTACATATACAAGGTTGGGCTAATTCCCATGTAGATCATCCATTTGTCATCCTATTACTTTCTTGCGTCTTTTTAGAACCTCTAAATCTGTTGTGACCTTCACTTTAGAGAAAGAAGAAGAAAAGATTATAGGTAAAGTATTATTCACACCAAGAAAAGCATACCTGAGGTGGGAAAAAAAAGGCTTCAACTCCAATTTAGGAGCTTCCTCTAATGATGGTTTGGCTGAAGGACCCAATACTCTGTCTAATGGTTCCACATACTTTTTCCACATACTTACGTTTGGAATGTCTAACACACTGGCCAATTCCTTTGCTTTTGCATCACCCTCAAAATCTTGACCTACTAACATTGTTTATAAAGAGTCTTTTGCTAGTATATACTGAGCTTCCACTTCCTCATCGATTATAGTTATTGCCAACAATTCCTTATAAACCACAGACAATTTCAATGCTTGATAGACAATAATAGCATTACCTTGTCATGTGCCATCATGGTCAATCTACCTACAGCTACATCAATAAGTGGTCCTCCTGTTGCTAAGAATAGGCGTCCCAAGATGAAAAAGGCCTCATGGTCAGGCTCAAAGTCTAGAACAACAAAGTCCACAAGGAAAATAAGGGATCCCACTTGGACAAACACATCTTCAATGATACCATTTGGCCTAGCCACAAAGCGATCATCAAATTGCAAGAAAATTATGGTTGGTTTAGGTTCTCCCAAGCCTAATTTCTTAAGCATAGATCTAGGCATCAAATTGATACTTTCACCTAAATCACAGAGACCTCTAGCATTTCTGCACTTACCAATGGTTACCTGCACTGTGAAACTCCCTGAATCTTTTTACTTAGCTGAGAGCTTGACTTTGTTCAAAATTCTGGAACTACACTCTTTAGTGAGTGCTATTGTCTCATATTCCACCAATTTACTTTTGTATGTTGGCCACAATATCTTTGACATACTTAGTATATTTTGGAATATCCTGTAAAATATCAATTAATGGTAAGTTAATTTGTACCTATTTTAGCATGTCTATGAACTTCTCAAAACACTCCTCCTCTTTCTTCTTTTTGAACTTTTGTGGAAATGGAAGAGTTGGTTCTACCTTTGGTTCCTGATCAGCTCTTGGCAAGCCATTTTCACCTGCTTAACAATCTTTTCTTTATCTTTACCCTCCATAATATTTTTTTGAGGAGCCAACTCAGTTAATGGTCGACCACTTCTAGTACTCACAATATTTACCTGCTTGGTGTTTGGGTCAGTGTTACCTGGCAGAACACCTTGTTGGTGAGAGTTCTGAGCACTAGCTAACTGTCCCACCTGCTTCTTTTGGTTAGCCATGAGTTGTTTAAACATGCCCTCCACACTCATATTTCCTGATTTATTAGTTTGCTGGATACCTTGGCCTTGCTGATTGTAATGTTGCACACCTCCTTGTGGTCTATATTGGTTCTGCCCTTGGTGCTGATTTTGCTGATTACCACCCTAAGAGAAATTTAGATGGTTCCTCAAACTGGGGTTCTAAGTATTACCATAATTTTACTAGCCTCCACCCCTTTGTGCATTACCTATACATTTACTGGAGCATGTTGTTTCCCCAATGCAAAGTTGTTGAAATATGTGGTCATCATGTTTTGAATTGCTGCAATCTATGCTGGTAAGGCTATCACAATATCAACTTCAAGCATCCCTGCCTATTTTTATACCATAGGCCTAGATCTCCCTTTATTCCACTCATGATTTTCTTGAGATATGCGATTTAGCAGTGCATAGAGCTTATCATAGGTATTCTCTAGAGCCTGACCACCTGCAGTGAAGTTAAGAAGAATTTTGGTGTTGGGTTCCAATCCTTCAATGAAGGTGTGGACCAATACCTCTTTAGCTTGATGATGGTGAGGACAACTAATAAGTAAAGATCTAAAACTGTCCTAGGCTTGGTACAAATTCTCTCCTGATTTCTGTTTGAAACTCAAGATTTTTATTCTAAGCTTTGCTATCTTCCCTGACGGGAAGAATCTAATCAGAGACTTTTAGGCTAAATCATCCCAATTAGTGATTGAATTTGGTGGCTCCGTCCTCAGCTACCTCCTTGCTTCCCCCAATAGAGAAAATGGAAACAAGGTTAATCTTACATAGTCCGATGACACTCCAATTGGTGTATAGGTATCACTGATCTCCAAAAAATTTTGTAAAAAAACTTGGGGATCCTCATGTGGCAATCCAGTGAACTGACAATTAGTGTGCAACTGTTACACCATATTTTGTTTTCGTTCAAACCTACCTCTAGTAGGCGGTTTTTGGATGTTGTTGGTAATATTTGTAGGTTGAAGGATTGCCACATCCCTAACTGTTCTTGTTTCCATATTTGCAGGAACCTCTACGGGCATCTCTTGATTATTCTCCTGATTGATTTGTGGTACTGGGTATAAAGTTGTTGCTCTCCTCCTTTTTTATTGATGTAAAAATCTTTCAGCCTCATCTAGAGGCTCTATAATTTCTCCACTCCTTTCCAGTATGTTGTTTAAGGATACCTGCAAGAAATCACAACTAATATCAAGTTGTCAACACTAACACAAATAATGAAGAAACTTCAAAAAAAACCAATTGCCAAATTTAAAGTCCCCAGCAATGACGCCAAAAACTTGTTGCTACCAAAGCACACACAACTTTACGTGGTCTCACAGGTAGTAAAGTGAGTCTTTTCAGAGCCGTTATAAAATCCAAAGGACTTTAATTAGGTACTTTCCAACTTCTTAATGAACTAAATTACTCATTTGTGTTTCAAAAAGTTGAGTTTTGTTACTTCTAATTCTAACCTATTGAAAATAGTATTAAAAGTGATTCAATGATTTTATTGAAGTTTAATCAAATTAAAAAAATGAATTCTAGGGCTGTAGCACTTATAGATTTCAGGCCTAATACTTTATTTTGGCATCCAATGGGTCTGTCAATTACTGATTCACAGGGTTGATATTACGATCATGGTCTTCCAACCTCTAATTGCCTACCTTTGTTGACAACCTAACTATATCATTGAATGGGGATAAGCATGAACCAATAAAGATATATTAATCTATCATCCTGTCTAATAACCAAACATGGTGTATAGGTATGTGTCACAGGCATCCTATACATGATTTATCCTAGTTAATCTCATAATAAACATGCCCTCTGTATTCCAATGTTCTATCCCCTATCTATCTTCCAAGTTCAAGGTTGAAAACACATTCATCCTAGTGTTCGCCAAACATTAAAATGGTAAAATCAAGAACATAGGAGTAATAATACACAAAAACCCATTATCAACCAAAGTAAATAATATTAAACCATCATCTTGTGGATACAACCCTAGAATAGGGAAACTTAGCTACTCAGAGTCTTGATTACAATTATCAAAATAATTAATGGCATTAAAAAGTAGTCTAAAATGAAAGAGAAGGAGAAAATTAACCCTAGATAAGTTCTTCCTTTGTTCCCCGTTCGTCGAAACTTAGAATAAAAATTGAATGTATAATAAAAAGTAAAAGTGTGCTATTTATAGCCTCAAAAAATGCAAAGGTTCATTAGCTATACTAAAGTCCACGACAATGGCTTGTTTCTTCACTGTACAATTTTCCATTTTACTCTTCTTGGTGAAATCCCTCCTGGCGCAGACTCTACTCTCTCGCGAGGTTTTGTATCCAAAGTCCAGGCCTTCATTACTTGAGCACATGTATGATGTGGATATGTTCCCATATAGCATACTTTCTTCACTTTAGATTCCCGCTTTATCTTCAAGCTTTGCTTTTATTAAGATGTCCTTTTTAATGTCCATTTCTCTTCATTTAGCCCTAAAAGTTGCTAATCACATTTTTTAATAAAACAACACAAAAGTTGTAATGATCCTCTAGGTCATTTTTGAATTTTAGCATTCATTCCATTGTTTAAAGCATTCCTATAGCGAATCCAAGTCATTTATGACTTGCTGGCACTGACTATTCAGTCGCATGGTCGTTCATTTGGGTTTTAGGTCCGTATCTCTATTTTGAAGCTTTTATAACTTGAAAAGTTGACTTCAGTCATAACTTTAGGAAAAAGACCTCAGAACAAAATTCTAATGGTTCCTTATCTATAGAATGGACAAATTAGGTTAGTAGCATGGTCATCATAAGTACAAGGCAATCAGTACGAGTTTAGAACCATTTTTTGCTTTTGCCTTTCAAATATAGATGACTTTGGTCAACATTCTTTAAAACCACACTCGAATGAAAATTCAGATAGTGCGGTTAGCTCCGAAATGTCGAGTTTGGTCTAGAATAACCCTTCGTTGGCTTTTTGAGACTTCTAGAGTAAACTAGAGGCTCATTATAGAAATTGGATCAAAATGACACTTGGGTGTGAGACCCATTTTCCATTAAAATGATCTCGTATGGGAATTTTAAATGCGCCATTGAGTTTGGAACATTAAATTTTATGGGGTAACATATCTTGTTTGCACGCACGAGGTTTGAATCTCGAGCACCCCGTCAAAGGATTTGGCGTGCTAAGCTCTTTCTTGCACCAGCAGTGTCTGGTGTCATCGCTTAAGCGACCCCTGGTTGGTAAAGTGAGTGTTGCTAAAGTAGCTAGGAGCCCATTAAAGCGACCATCCCAATTGGGCGAGTTTTGCTTAAGCGACAGCCCTATCGCTAAAGCGACTAGGCATCGCTTAAGTGATTCCCTCTTTTGTGGTGAGTGTCTCTTAAGAAATCATCGAGTGGTCGCTTTTATGATAGCAACTGGTCGCTTAAACGACTAGGCGTCACTAAAGTCATGCCCTCCTTTTTGGTGGATGTCTCTTAAGAAATCATCGAGTGGTCACTTTTATGATATCTGAGGGTCGTTCTTAAGACCTATTTTCCAAATTTTTGCATCAAATGCAACCCTTGTCTTCTCCTTCAATTCTTGGGCAATTTGGGCAAGTCAAATGGCTAACTTGCATAGATATTTTTGGGGAAACGAGTGGTGTGTTTAGAATTAGGAGTTGAGGCTTACTTTCAGGTAATTTCTCCTTTTTTATTGCATTCTAGTAGTCTTGATCTTTGTTGTTGATCATGAATGCATGTTAGGTTTGGGGCCTGTTTGGAGGTAGTAGTAGCCTATTCTCGGAGTCAATTCTGTGAGTTATAGAGCGGGTCCCACAATTCTCAATTTTTGACTTCAAAATTAGCCAGTATTTGAATTCAATAATTTTAGTGTCATAAAGACCGTATTAAAGTTGGGATTCTATTATTGAGCATGGCAGCATTTGTAGGCCTCTATGGAGGGAAAAACTCTAGTTTCGTGAGTTGGAGCGCGCGCGGTCGGCTTACATGTAGGCTACGATTTTCCCTTCGTGAGACTGAGCATGTTTAGGCAATTGTATAATGAATTGTATGAGTTTAAGGGGTTGGGGTGTCGATCATGCTAAATTACTATAATTCATGTCCTAGGAACTATGTTGGGAAATTGTTGGATTGTTTAAGCATGATTTCTGCTATTATCATTCATCCGCGCCCTGTGTTGTATGCTTTGCCAGTGGTTATATGTTTGGAAGTATTTTGGGCCTTAGTCTAGGCTTAGACTAGTGATTGCCTTAGACTTGCACAATTTTGGTGCCATTGGGCCTTAGAATTTCTCTGACATTATTTTAGACGATTAGCTCCCTATAGACTGATATAGCAAAATTGAGTATGATAGTCGGAGCCTTAGTTAGGCAGTAACTTAGCTTGTGACCTTACCTCCATATTGGACTGTTCTCCTATTGGTTTTATATCAATTTTTTCTTGTTTTTGAGAGACTTCGCGATGATTCAGGTGGTATATGGTTTGGACGGGAATGATATATTGATGGCACTCGATTTGGGATACTTCCTGTGATGCCTGATTGGTCGCTTATTCTAACTCATTTCAAACCTTTAGCTGCAGATACGCATTTCAAGCCTATGGTCGAGCTTACTTATGTCCGATTCCTTGGCTACAGTTACCGGTTGAAGTCTGTGGTCTAGCTTACTTGCATTCAGGCTCCTTAGCTACTGTTACCTGGTTGAAGTCTAACATCTAGCTTACTCGTGTTCTACCCCTTGGCTATAATTACCCGATTGTAGTCCTGGTCTAGCTTACTCGTGTCGGCTTATTAGATACAGTTACTCGGTTAAAGTTTATGGTCTAGCTTGAACGTGGTTCAATTCCAAATTCCTTGATGAATCTTCGGTTCAAGTCTTCATCTGCTCTCAGCTTTGGGTTGAGATAATAGAGTTTGGGGATGGTTCAGTTCAAGTCCAAAAAATGGTGATACTATTGGAATCCTTTTGGCTCTGTTCATTTTACTTCAACTTTTCTTTGCTCCCGCTGGCTTATGGGGGTCCATTAAGGTTGTTACCTTATGCTTGTGCATCAGCATACTCGTCGGGTTTGTGGGAGCCCAACGAATTTAGCTAGATTCTTTCTCTTTATTTATTAAGTACGCTCGTGTACATACCTACATTTATTTCTTACCCTGTCTTTGGTTTTGATCATTTAATCGCACTTCAGTTTACTTTTACTTATCTTGCTTACTCGGCCTAGGATACCCACTGGGTACCTGTTGTTGTGGTACTCATACTACACTCTATATCTATTTTCATGATGCAGGTTCGAGTACTAGCTACCAGCGTTGATTCAAGCCAGCTGCGGTTATGATTGGAAGTGAGGGTGAGCACATTGCGTCCTGGATTTACCCGTCTCCCTTTTTAAAATATATTTTGTCTTTCTTTTTCTTTTTGAGACAACTTTGTTTCCGTGGTCCACTTTTGGGACTTGTACTTTTTTACTAGTAGCTCTGTACATGTGACTTCTAGGTTCTAGGAGGGATCTTTTGGTTTGTATATATTTAGTTGCTTCCGCCTGTTCTTGTATGCTACTATTATTTCTTTACTATTTTAGATTGTAATGCTAGTCTTCTACCTTGACATCCCATTACTCGTAATTTTGGGATAGGGGTGGGCCTGACTACTAGTGGGTCTTAGTAGGCGCCATCATGATCTGAGAAATTGGGTTATGATAAGATAGTATCAGATCCCTCGATTCATCGGTCTCATTTGTATAGAGCTAATGTCTAGTAGAGCTCTGCAGATTGGGTCAGAGATATCTGTGACTTATCATCGGGAGGCTACAGGATGTATTTAGGAATGTGTCTTCTTTGTATCAATGTCGTGCAGTGCATGTCTTATTGGTTTCTATAAATCTTACTTGTTCCACTCTTTTATAGGATGGCTCGCACGTGCGCTTGAGGTAGAGGCTGACCTTGGGGTCGTTCCAGGGCTGCAACACCAGCCCAGGACCTAGATCAGACTCTGAAGCTGGAGGTAGGGCCACCAGTAGCTCTAGTACATCAGCAGTAGATGGGCTTAGGACCAGCCCAGCTGTCGCCCAAGCCAATTACAGCCCTAGATTTATAAGCGATGTTCACCCATATTCTGGCTGCTATTAGGGGTATATAATAGGTCCCAACTCCCATCACTCTAGTGTCGCAGGACCAGCCTGCACCACTAAAGGCACTAATTATTCAGCAGCCACCGGCACCCGCCGCACAACCGATGATTTGGAGGGTGTCATGCCACTTCAGGAGTAGAAGATGCTCCAGGTGTTCCTTAGACTATCACTGCCAAGGATTTCTGGTCTGTGGGTGAGGATTCCCATAAGTTTCTACTCACTTGCTAGAGCGGTTGTATACCTTGGGTCTAGTGGAGTCAAAAGGAGATGACTTTACTTCTTACTAGCAAGATGGTCCCGCCCCAATAGTGGTGGCATACATATCTAGAGACCAGGCCAGCTTGGTCCCCACCAGTTAATTTGTCTGGGTTTTCAAAGGCCTTCTTGGCCCATTTTATTCCTAAGAGCGTTAGAGATCAGCTCCAAGATCAGTTTTCATGATTGGAGAAGTGTTTCATAGCCATATGGAGTACAAGGCCTAATTCCATAAGCTCTCCATACATTCCACCATGATCTTACCCATAGAGGAGAAGAGACTTCGATGCTTAGTTAGAGAATTGAGGCTTTAATTTCAGATCAAGAATTAGTCATTCATCTCACCGGGCTGCTCATTTATAGAGGTGGTAGATCATGCCCGCATGCTCGAGCAGCTCTGTCCTAAGGCCTAAAGGGGCAAAGGTAAGAGAGCTAGAAAGGAGGATAGCCATGATGGGTGCTTCTTTATACCCAAGGAGCCCCATGATAGATATCGCCAGAGATTTTAGTCTAGTCAGTCCAGCCACCATTTTCAGGCCTCTATTTAGACTTTAGAGAGTCATCAACACCATCAGGTTGGCCCTAGTGCCGGTCTGATTTAGGGTCGAGATAGTTCGCAGAAAGGTTCTTCCAGTAGAGATGGTTGACCTTTCACTTTTAGACAACATTCACAGGGGTACTATGAGTGCAGGGAGCTAGATTATTTGTCGTGTGAGTGCCCTTACCGCAGGCTATCCTTACACTCTCCACAGGCAAATAAACCTGCTCCAGCAGAAGCACCTCCAGTTAGAGGTAGAGGCCAGGGCCAGGACCATATGGGTAGTCATCAGGGTGCACAGGTAGGTCCCAGGAGAGGCAGGTCAGGAGGCAGAGTGAATGCGCAAGGTAAGGGAGGCTAGGCCTACTTCTATGTAGCTTTAGCTAGAGCGCAGACTAAGGCCTCAAATGATGTGATCACAGGTATTATTTTATTATGCCATCAACCCGCGTCCACTTTATTTGATACCAGCTCCACATATTCTTATATATCTATATATTTTTTCCCTGGTTGAGTATGATTTTAGAGCCATTAGTTGAGTTGTTGCATGTTTCGACCACGATAGGTGATTTTTTAGTAGTGGATTAGGTCTTTAGATTCTGTGTTGTGACTATCCAAGGGCGTGACACTAGGGCTAATCTCCTATTGCTTGATATGGTGGACTTTGATCTAATTTTGGGCATAGACTAGTTATCCCCTCACCGTGCGATCTTAGATTTCTATTCCAAGACCATTACCTTAGCCATGCCTGGTATTCCACTGGTGGTCTAGCAGGGCTCTTATAGTCATATACCGGTTGGGGTGGTTTCTTTTGTTCGACCTAGGAGGGTAGTGGCTAGTGGGTGATTATAATACTTTGCTTATGCTAAAGATGTGAGAAGGGAGGGCCCTACAGTTGATTTAGTACCTACAGTCCAGGAGTTTGTAGATGAGTTTCCTGCCGATCTACCTGGCCTGTCTTCGGACTGCGATAATGACTTTTCCATTGATGTGAGCTGGGTACTTATTCTATTTACATCCTACTATACCGTATGGACACTGCAGAGCTCAAGGAGCTCAGTGTTCAGCTTCAGGATCTCTTTGATAAGGGATTCATTCAGCCTAGTATATTGCCTTGTGGTGCCCCAGTCCTATTCGTTAAGAAAAAGGATGGTATTATATGGATGTGCATCTATTACAGGTATTTGAACACGGTGACTCTAAAGAAATGTTACCCCATGCCTAGGATTGATCACATATTTGACCAAATTTGGGGTGGCGTGGTGTTTTCTAAGATCGATTTGAGATTCGATAACCACTAGTTGAGGATTAAGAAATCGAACCTCCTTAAGACCGCATTTAGAACTCATTACGACAAGTATGATTCCTTGTGATGTCTTTTGGGTTGACTAACGAACCTGCCACATTCATAGACTTGACAAACCAGGTGTTTAGGCTATACTTGGACTCATTTGTCAAAGTCTTCATCAATGACATTCTGGTATACTAGCGGAGTCGAGAGAAGCATGAGCTGCAATTGAGAGTAGTGCTCCAGACTTTGAGAGATCAGTGGCTTTATGCTAAGTTCTTAAAGTGCGAGTTTTGGCTTGAGTCTATAGCATTCTTGGGTCACGTGGTGTCCAAGGATGGCATTATGGTAGAACCGGAAAAGATTGAGGCTATTGTGATTGGGCCAGACCCACCTCTGTGATCGAGATTCGTAGCTTCATTGGATTGGCAGGGTAGTATAGATGCTTTATTGAGGGGTTTTCTACTATAGCGGCACCTCTGAATTGGTTGACTAGCCAAGATGTCCCATTTTTATGGTTGAAGAAGTATGAGAGGAGCTTTCTGAGGCTCAAGGAGTTACTTACCACCGTTCCTATATTGACTCTTCCTGTTGAGGGCGAGGGATTCACCATTTATTATGATGCATCCAGCGTTAGTTTGGGTTGTGTACTAATGCAGCAGGGCTGGGTTATTTCCTATGCATTGAGGTAGCTTAAGTTGCACGAGTGCAACTATTCCACTTCTGACTTAGAGCTGACAATGGTAGTATTTGCGCTTAAGATTTAGAGGCACTACCTGTATGAAGTTCAATGCAAAATTTACAGAATCACAGGAGCCTTCACTACATTATGAGCCAGAGGGATGTTAATTCGAGGTAGCGCCGCTGGATTGAGATCTTCAAGGACTGTGACCTCTCTATTCTCTACCATCCAGGCAAGGCGAATGTTGTAGCAGATGCCTTGGGTCATAAGGCGGTGAGTATAGGTAGTCTAGCCTTTCTTTCTACTATTGAGCGACCATTAGCTTTGGACATCCAGTCCATAGATAACTGGATGGTTAGGCCCAATATCTATGACTCTTGGTGAGAACTAGCTTATGTGGAAGCTTATTCATCTCTGTTGGACTGGATTTGCAACCGTTAGTTTAAGGATGAGGAGACAATTGCACTTTAAGATCAGGTTTGGGAAGGTGGCACCACTCTGGCTACCTTAGATTTAGATGGGGTTTTAAGGTTTGGTGGCCATCTCTGTGTTCTGAGAGTTAGGGGTTTGATTCAGATGATCCTTAGCGAGACCCATGACTCTAGATATTGTATCTATCCAGGTACCTTTAAGATATATCGTGACCTGAGGTAGTAGTACTAGTAGAGCGGCATGAGGAGAGATATTTTAGATTATGTGTCACGTTGTTTGATTGTGAGCAGGTTAAGGCCGAACATTTGAGGCCTGGTGGCAAGCCTTAGAGATTACCTATTCCCGAGTGAAAATGGTAGAGGATAACCATGGATATCATTGTGAGGTTGCCTCGCACTTCCCTTGCTCTTGATAGTATTTTAGTCATTATGGATCGATTGACCAAGTCAGCATACTTCCTTCCCGTTCATACTTCCTACAGCACTGAGAGGTTAGCGCATATCTACATTCAGGAGGTGGTTCGATTTCATGGTATGCCTATTTCTATCATTTTAGACCAGGGCTCACAGTTCATATCTAGCTTTTGGAGAACTTTTCAGGAGGAGTTGGGTATCCATGTCGACCTTAGCACAACTTTTCACCCACAGAATGATGGTTAGTCAGAGCGCACTATATAGGTTCTCAAGGACATAATGCGGACCTGTGTTATCGATTTTGGAAGTTAGTAGGAATAGTTTTTTCCCTTTGTAGAGTTTGCATACAACAACAGCTACCACACCAGTATTTAGATGACCCCGTTTGAGGCCATACATTTTAGGCGTTGTCGCTCTCTAGTTGGTTGGTTTGAGTCTATGAAGCCTAGACTGCATGGTACAGACTTGATGTAGGATGCCTTAGATCATGTGAGGGTGATTCAAAATAGGCTTAGGACAGCTTAGAGTAGACACCGGAGCTATAAAGATCGTAGGCGTCGATTGTTAAGCTTTGTCTTTGGTAATATTCCTTCATGTATTTTCTATGAAGGGTATGATGAGATTTAGGAGGCAGAGCAAGTTGAGCCCCAGGAATATTGGCCCTTTCGAGATATTAAGGACAGTTGGCAAGGTTGCATATGAGTTAGCTTTGCCCCCACTTTTTTAGCTTTTCTTTTAGTTTTTCATATTTTGATGCTGCGCCAGTATGTTCCAGATGAGTCCCATGTATTTCAGTATGGAGCAGTTAACTTGGATGAACACTTGAGCTATATTGAGGAACCAGTTGCTATTTTAGCCAGAGATGTCAGACAGTTGTATTCCAGAGCCATTCTTTTGGTGAAATTCCATTGAAGGCATAGTCCAATCGAGAAGGCTACCTGGGAGACCGAGCATGAGATACGAGCACAATTACCCAACTTATTTAAGCCTTCAAGTACTTCTTAACTCTTACTTTCTCGGACGAAAGTTCTTTTAGTAGTGGATGTTATAATTACCCTTCAGGTCATTTTTGAATTTAAGCATTCATTCAGTAATTTAAAGCATTTCTTTAGTGACCCTAAGTCATTTATCACTTGCTAGCACTGACTGTTCGATCACCTGGTCATTCGTTTAGGTTTTAGGCTAATTTTCCTATTTTGGAGCTTTTATAATTAAAAAGTGACTTCGGTCATAACTTTAGGAAAATAACCTAAGAATAGAAGTCTAATGGTTCCATCAGCTCTGGATAGCCAAATAAGGCTAGTAGCAAGGTTGGCATGAGTACTGAGGTAATTAGTACGAGTTTAAGACCATTTAGCACTTTTTCTTTTAAAATTTGGCTTATAGTTGACTTTGGTCAATATTCTTGGAAAATGAGCTCAGATGGAAATTCTGGCAAGGCGGTTAGCGCTGAAATGTCGAGTTTGGTCTAGGATGACCCTTCATTCACTTCTTGAGGCTTCCGATCTAATTCTGATTCCCATTATGGAAATTGGCTCAAAATGACATTTGGGTGTGGGACTCACTTTTTTTAAAATGACCTCGTATGGGAGTTTTGAATGTGCCAATTAGTCCCGAACATCAAATTTGGTGGGGTAGCATATCTTTTTTGCTCACACGGGGTTCCAAATAAATCCTGAGCACCCCGTTGGAGTATTTGGCATACTACGCTCTTTCTTGCAGTAGTAGTGTCTAGTGCCGTCTCTTAGGAAACCCCTATTGCTAAATTGAGTGTCTCTAAAGTGGACAAGAGCTCACAAAAGTGACAAGCCCACATGGCTGGGTGCCTCTTAAGCGACAACCCTAAAGCTCAAGCGAGTGTCACTTACACGGCAACCCTGTCTCTTAAGCGACTAGGCATCGCTAAAGCGATGCCCGCCTTATTGGTGGGTGTTGCTTAAGCGATCGCCGAGTTTGCGACCACTGAGGGTCGTTCTTAAGACCCATTTTCCATATTTTTGCATCAAGTTCAACCTTTATTTTATCCTTTAATTCTTGGGCAATTCAAAAGGCTAACTTGCGTAGTTTGTTTTAGGGGAACCTAGTGGTATGTTCAGAATTAGGATTAGAGGCTTCCTTTGAGGTAATTTCTCCCCTTTTCCTGCATTCTAGTGGTCTTGAGCTTTGTAGTTGATCATGAATGCATGTTAGGTTTAGGGTCTGTTTGATGTATAAATTGTGTTCCTTATTGGAACATGAGCTGGGGGTAGTAGTTGGACCCTATTCACAGTGTCAATGCCATGAGTTATGGAGTGGGTCCCACAATTCTCAATTTTTGACTTCGAAATTGGCCCATCTCTGAATTCTATAATTTTACTGTCATAACGACCATATTATTGTTGTGATTCTATTATTGATAGTGTGGCAGCATCTGAAGGCCACTCGGTAGGGAAAAGCTCCAGTTTTGTGAGTTGGAGAACATGCGGCTAGCCTACAGGTAGACTGTAATTTTACCTTCGTGAGACTGAGCATGTTTAGGAAAGTGTATATTGAATTGTATGAGTTGGAGGAGTTGGGGTGTTGAGCATGCTAAATTCCTAGAATTCATGTTCTAAGCACTATTTTGGGAAATTGTTGGACTGTTTAAGTATGATTCCTGCTATTATCTATCATCCGTGCCATGTGTTGTATGCTTTGTCGGTGGTTATATGTTTGGAAGCATGTTGGGACTTAGTCTAGGCTTAGACTAGTGATTTTCTTAGTCTTATACAATTTGGGTGCCGCTGGGCCTTAGAATTTCTCCGACATCATTTCGGGCTGTCAGCTCACTATAGATTGATATAGTAGACTTGAGTCTGATAGTCTAAGCTTTAGTTAGGTAGTAACTCACTTTGCGACCTTACCTCCATATTTCCCTATTCCCCTATCAGTCCGATATGGATTGGTTCTTGATTTTGGGAGACTTTGTGTCAATTCTGATGGTATATAGTTTGTAGGGAAATGATATATTGATGGAACTTGGTTTGGGGGTACTCCCTGTGATGCTCGGTTGGTCATTGATTCTAATTCAGTTCGAACCCTTAGCTATAGATACCCGGTGCAAGCCCGTGGTCTAGCTTACTTGTGTCCAGTTCCTTGGCTACAATTACCTAGTTGAAGTCCATGGTCTAGCTTACTTGTGTTCAGGCGCCTTAGATATTGTTACCTAATTGAAGTCTGAGGTTTAGCTTACCCGTGTTCGACCCCTTAGCTACAGTTACCCGGTTGCAGTTTGTGGTCTAGCTTACTCATGTCGGCTCGTTAGCTACAGTTACCCAGTTGAAGTCCATTGTCCAGCTTACACGTGGTTCAATTCTTGATTCACTGATGAATCTTTGGTTCAAGTCTTCATATTCTCTCAACTTGGGGTTGAGGTAATAGAGTTTGGGGATGGTTCAGTTCAAGTCTGGGAAATGGTGATACTATTGGAATCATTTTGGCTCCGTTTATTTTACTTCAGCTTTTCTTTGCTCCTGTCGGGCTTATTGGGGTCTGTTCAGTTTTTACCTTATCCTTATGCACGAGCGTACCCATCAGGTTTATGGGTGCCCGACGAATTTAGTTAGATTCCTTCTCTTTGATTATTGAGTACGCTCGTGTACATACCTACATTTACTTCTTGCCCTGTCTTTGGTTCAGATCATTTACTCACACTTCAGTTTCATTTTGCTTCTCTTGCTCAGTTTGCCTATGATGCCTACTGGTTACCTATTGTTTTTGTACTCATACTACACTCTGCATCTGTTTTTGTGATGCAGGTCCTAGTACTAGTTATCGGGTTGATTTGAGCCAGTTGCAGTCGTGATCATAAGTGAGGGCGAGCACATTGTGTCCTGGATTTATCCGTCTCCCTCTATTTATAAATTTTTCCTGTCTTTTGCTTTTTGAGACAACTTCATTTTCGTGGTCCATTTTTGGGACTCTTACTCTTTTACTAGTAGCTTTGTACATGTGACTTCCAAGTTCTGGGAGGGATCTTTTAGTTTGTATATATTTATTGGTTTCGTCCGTTTTTGTATTCTCCTATTATTTCTTTACTATTTTAGATTGTATTGCTATTCTTCTACCCTGACATCCCATTACTCGCTGTTTTCCGATAGGGGTTGGCTTTCCTACTGGTGGGTTGTAGTAGGTGCCATCATGACCTGAGAAATCAGGTCGTGACATAAGTACTATAAAATGAACTAAAATTAGGCATTTTTTTCTCAAATTAATCTACAAATACGGGTTATGTTGGCTATTGGGCGCATAAATGTACCCAAGATCAATAATCATTAAGACAACTAGCATGCTCACAAGTACCCGATCAAACCCCGAAAAGTCCTAAGACATGTTTTCTAAACGCCTAAGCATGATTCAACACTACACAATCCCAAATTCTAATTAATCAACACACAATTACATTTTCAAGTTCAATCTAAATAAAGGGACACCGTAGCCTACCTATAGGCCAATTACGCGTGCTCCAAAATTATGGAATCGGATCTTTCCCTTTCTGAATGGTATCCGAATACTTCCATGCTATTAAAAATTGGTACACAATATTAATACGGTAGTTTTGACATTAAAATCATTGAATTCGAAGACGGATTAATTTTTGAGTCAAAATTGTAAAAGTGGGACCTACTCTGGTTATTCTGGAATTAACCCCGTATAAAGGTTCTAAATGCCACCCCAAACTTTTGTTCCAAAAAGGAACACAATTCATGGTTCGAATTAGTCCAAACATAAACATGCAAGAAATTTACCATTTTAGATTAAAACGACAACAAGCGCAATAGCAAAAATAGCGATTTACCTCAAATGAAGGTTCTACAGATGATTCTGACCATACTACGATGCTCCTCTCAAAAGATCCCACAATCTAGCCCTTTGAAACACCCAAAATTACCTTAAAATGAGAGATATAGAGTGTTTGAAGATATAAATATAATATGAAATTCAAGTCTTAAAAAACACTAAGGGATCGCAAAAGTGACCCAAAGTTCGCTTAAGTGAACTCCTCAAAAGAGGCGGGCCTCACTTAAGTGAGGACCCTGTCACTTTAGTAACACCTGCCTAAGGGCCAAGGTCGCTTTAGAGACCAGGGATCGCTTAAGAGATGGCATCAGACACAGCTGGTGCAAAATGAGTTTTGATATGTCCAAGTCTTCGATGGGGTGCTCGGGATTTATGTAGGATCCCATGTGTGCAAACGAGATATGCTACCTCACAAAATTTGATATGTCGAACTCAATGGCGCATTTGAAATTCTAATACAAGGTCATTTTAATGAATAGTGGGTCCCATACTCAAGTATCATTTTAAGCCAAATTCCACAATGGGCCTCAGGATTAGATCGAAAGCCTTGAGAAGCACATGAAGGGTCATTCCAGACCAAACTCGATATTTCAAAGCCAACCATTTTGATGAAATTTTCATCTGAGTGCAGTTTCCAAGAATTTTGACCAAAGTCAACCTTAGGCCATATTTCAAAGCCTAAAATGCCAAATGGCCTCAAACTTGCACTGATTGCCTCGATACCAGTGGTGAACATGCTACTAGTCGAATTTCACCACTCTGGAGCTGATAGAACCTTTAGAATTCAGTTTTGAGGTTGTTTATTGAGTTAATGACCGAAATAAACCTTTAGAGTTATCAAATCTCCAAAATAGGAAAACAGGCCTAAAATCCAAACGAATGACCAAGTGACTGAACAATCAATACCAGCAAGTCATAAATGACTAAAGATCTCTACAGGAACGCTCTAAACGACGAAACGAAGGTATTAAGGCAAAAATGACCTGGAGGGTCATTACATAAATTTGTTTAGTAATATTTTCTCAATTGCAAGTCTTTAACCAAGCAAAATATCACAAGTAATTAAGAAATCTTAGGAGTGTGCATGCATGAATGCTAAATATACTGCTTTGGGTATTATTAGTTGTTAAAATTAATTGATAATCAATGGATAAGATGAATTTCAAGTAGTGCTAACTATATATCAATCAATCATCACATATCAAGTGGGTTTGCTAAATACCCAACTTGTAAAGCAATAAAATCAACTCAACACTTTAATTCAGCCAAACAATTTCTAGCTTTAACTGTCAAACGATATAAATGGAGTAATTATTAGTTATCTCTTTCACTCTAATGACCTTTTACAAGCAACACTAGAAATCTAAGATAAATCAGAGTTAGCAACCTCACATTATGAGTTAAAACACAAAGAGATAGTTGAACCCATATCAAATCAACATTATATTCAACAATTAAACAATACCCAAATAGAAATTATACATTCATTATACTTGCACACCCCTAAGAATGGGGGTTTAGCTGCTCATACTAAAAAGTGAAAGAGTTTTACCAAGGTTTTCACTCATTCATGCTAATTGGTTGAACGATTTTCAGAATTTGAATTCAAAAATTCTTCAATTCTCAAGAATCTTCTCAAAATCCTAAGTACATGGTACTCATTCCTAAAGCAAATGGTTTTGTAGTACAATAGAATTTACAAAAAGCGAAAAGTTCCCATTCTCTCTCAAAAAATTGTTATTTATATTTTTCCAAAATACTTCACAAAAATATCCTTTCATCCAATTCGGCGAGCTTAGTCGTGGTCGCCTACCTGGCCGGTGATGTACCAAAATGCTCCCTTTATTGCCAAGTCTGGTTCCCAAAATAGTGTTTGGTCTTCAGGTTTCTATGACTTTCGACGAGCTTGACAGAGTCCGCTGAGTGGTTTCGGCGATGCACTGAACTATATTCTCATCACTGACATGGCATTATTCTTTGGGGTTTGAGAACTGGTAAGTTCGGCAGGCTTAGATTCATTTAACATCCACCGACGTGACTTATGCGATTTGTAGATTCGCCCAATCTCTCATTTTTCCAGGTTCTTGGATTCTTTTGCTTTCTTTTATCCTTAATTTGTCCTTAAGCTCTAGCTAAAATTTAAACATATTTTCATAAAAAGGATCAGAAATAACCATTGAGGACATACTTTGATGAACTAAAAGCCAAAAATGAATCTAAAATTCCTAACTCATTAGCACCCCTAACTTAAACTTTTGCTTGTCCTCAAATAAAATATGCATCAATCAGTTCAGCAAAGTTATCTTCAAAGAGTGCTCTTGAGAGCTAATATGAAAGTGCTATCACAAAGTTAGATTCAAAGTTTACAACTTCCAATTAAGCATTAAAACTTCAAGCAATGACTAGTCATTATTAATTAAAGCACATGGTCCCAAAATCTTACTAAGATGTAAAACTATGTTCAACAAAAGTATTCAAGGGCCCTCACACAAAGAATGATTCCAATCTCTCACAAATCATATGCAATTTATCAATTTAGGAATCAACTCTCACTCTCACACTCACAAAGAGATAACATGCATGCTTCTACCCTTATGCTTGCCCATATTTTCCAAATGATCAATGAACTAGCTCCTGAGAGATCACAAAGGTCTTTTAAGGCTTATAGTGGAGTTGATGGGCATGTCAAGACAAATTTAGTTCATAGTGACACTACCTTACTGAAGTATTCACAAGACTTTACTTCTTTCACACTTTCTTTCCTCATTTTGTGCATGAAAATTCAACCAAATTTTTTTAGCAACTTTTCTTGGCTATACTCATTAAGAACCCCTTTATTGCGGAATCCACACACTAACAAATATATTTACATTACACAAACCAACTTCATTTTAATTATTATATGAAGGGTGTCACGACCCGATTTCTCAGGCCGTGATGGCTTGTCCTCAAATAAAATATGCATCAATCAGTTCAGCAAAGTTATCTTCAAAGAGTGCTCTTGAGAGCTAATATGAAAGTGCTATCACAAAGTTAGATTCAAAGTTTGCAACTTCCAATTAAGCATTAAAACTTCAAGCAATGACTAGTCATTATTAATTAAAGCACATGGTCCCAAAATCTTACTAAGATGTAAAACTATGTTCAACAAAAGTATTCAAGGGCCCTCACACAAAGAATGATTCCAATCTCTCACAAATCATATGCAATTTATCAATTTAGGAATCAACTCTCACTCTCACACTCACAAAGAGATAACATGCATGCTTCTACCCTTATGCTTGCCCATATTTTCCAAATGATCAATGAACTAGCTCCTGAGAGATCACAAAGGTCTTTTAAGGCTTGTAGTGGAGTTGATGGGCATGTCAAGACAAATTTAGTTCATAGTGACACTACCTTACTGAAGTATTCACAAGACTTTACTTCTTTCACACTTTCTTTCCTCATTTTGTGCATGAAAATTCAACCAAATTTTTTTAGCAACTTTTCTTGGCTATACTCATTAAGAACCCCTTTATTGCGGAATCCACACACTAACAAATATATTTACATTACACAAACCAACTTCATTTTAATTATTATATGAAGGGTGTTACGACCCGATTTCTCAGGCCGTGATGGTACCTGCTAACACCCACCAGCAGGTAAGCATAACCCTTAACCCTTAACCCTGAACCAGAGACAACGGGCTATTAAACAGAAGATTTATAAATAAAGTGGAAAGTAAGTGCTAATGAGAAGAGAAAGAACAACTGAAACAAACATAAGAAACCACCCCAAGACCTGACATCAGTTAGTAATCGAGCATCTAAATCAAATTAGGAGGAGTACAAGGCTTTTACAAATATAATATGAGTACAGATAGTCTTCGAAAGCAAGTAAAGACTAGTCCAGTTCTGGCATGGATGGAAATAGGAAACTTCAGAGGCCAGGAGATCACCAAATCTCTAAATTAGAAGCTGATCTGCACCAATCCAAATCAATAACGATAACCCGTACTATGATCTATAGGGGGCAGGAATGTAGTATGAGTACCAAATGAATGGTACTCGGTAGGTATAGGCCGACTGAGCTCCATAGATAAAGAAAGTGTAATTAACATATAATTAGGTAACTACTACACAAGTAACTAATTAGGAATTATCACAATAATGATAGGAAATAAGGCAAGAAGACTAGAAACATAGATAAAGGAAAAGAGTAAAAGAACGCACCTGAATCGCAATCCAGTAACCTATTAACAGGAAGAAGGCATCATAGGAGTCTACTAATGACAATACAGTGCTAACTGGTAACTCTAATGACATAATCACCTAGGAACTATTTCGACTGAGCCTAGCAGGAAAGACCAACCACCATCTAACTCAAATACCACGTAGACCAACTACCAATACAACCCAAAGGTACCAACTATAAGTACAACAAGAGATAAGAACAAGTATTATCAGACAATAACCAACCGGACACCCATTCCCCCCAAAAGGTACAAACAAGGACAAACATACCCCCAACCGCTATAAAACCAGGGGACCACACTATACAAGTATGTTGGTTATAGGCAATGCTAATGAATGCAAGTCTATAGTAAAAACTAGTGACATCATTGATGGCTCTCAGAGATCAACAATAACAGTGAATAGATCCACCCTCCCCCCCAGCCTTTTAGGTGGGACCCATGTGGTTCCCTCATCTAGTTTAGTTGTGCACTGGCCAGAGGGGCCCATAGGGGATGCGGGAAGTCTGTATGCACTGCTTAGGACCAAACTAGGTTTTATATAGATATGTAGATGTAGTTGTACTAGAGAATGAGCAGCCAAGTTGATGTAAAATAGGCGATGTGGGGTTGAATACAACATATAAAAGGGTGACGCCGCGCTGGATATCAATTAAAACTGAGAGCATCCTCGATGCCTCTGAATTTGTCAGTATGAAAAGAGCACGTCCTCCATGCCTCATAGACCTCAACAATTAGTATCAAATACCCCAGGTGGTACGACTCCCTTTAAAACCAATTTAAAAGTAGTAAAAGTGTGAGAAATCCTTCTAAACAATTGTAGTTAAAAACCAATAAAATACCAGGATCGTACCACAAAATGATTAAGTATGCTTAAATAATGAAAGAATGCCATCACTAGGATCCAAACAAGAATCACATAATACAAACAGTAACATCAAGCTAAACCACACTGTCAAGGCAAAAAAAGACTAACTTGGGATCTAATCACTCCTCGAGTATGGCCTCGGGTCTAATCAATAGGTAATAGATAAAGAGGCATCCTAAGCTTACCTCTAAGAAAAAGTGAACAATCGAGACATGTCTCAAAATCAGCTAGGGGGAGAAATATCTCTAGGATCAATTCCTTACTCCAAAATATGCCACTTTAGTTCCCAACGAGCACAGCTAAGCCAAACCTACGTCTATGACGAGCCTAGAGATCTCAAGCACTACCATAAAAGGGTATCCTATCCATAATAAGCCCTACCAGAAGCTACGCTTAGCTAATAAGGAGATAAATACCATATAAATCACTAAGGCTCAAACCTAGCCTAAGGCAATCAACATCAATCCTAAACAGGATAATAATGCTAAGACAACACTACAACAATGCCCACAACCTAATTTTAGGATTTCACGGGATTATGCTAGCCTAAAGCTCACCCGGGAATAAGAAAATGAAATTTGATGAGGAGAATGCTAATATTGGCAAATACTTACTAAAGTCACATGTAAAATATACTACACGATATCTAATAGAGTTCAGTCAAAAAAGAGGACAACGTAGTCTACATCGAAGCCGATCACGCATACTCCAAATCCATAATGATGAAGCTCTCATCCTCTGAATCACCTCCAATCACTGCCACATTAAGAAAATGTTAATAAACTCGTCAATACGATTGTTTTGATGCTAAAATTATTGAATTCGAAGATGGGCCAATTTCAGAGTTAAAAATCAAGAATTATGGGACCCGCTTTGTAACTTACAAAATTCACTCTGAATATAGGTCCTAAATGCTAAACCTAGCTTGTGTTCCAAAAGGAATCACAATTCTCACACTAAAACAACTTCAATATCAACATGCATCTATATTCATAATTTGGCCAAAAACACAAAGGGACCACAACAAAATAGAAGAAATTACCTCCAACGAAGCTTCTACAGTAACTTCTGAGCAAAGAACTTGATTCCCCTAAAAAACCACATGAAATAACCTTTTGAATCTCCCAAAATGCCCCAATATTGAGAGAAATGTCAAGTCTCAAACATAGACAATAAACCTCAAAGTGGCGGGCTTCGCTTAAGAGAGGACCCTGTTGCTTTAGCGACCTACTGTCACTTTAGAGACACCCACCACAGAAGGCCTAGTCACTTTATCGAGCTACTCATTGCTTTAGTGATGGCACTAGACTCAGCTGGTGCAAAATGGACTTTGATATGTCAAAGTCTCTGATGGGGTGCTCGAGATTCATTTGAAACCCCCTAGGCACAAACGAGACATGCTACCCCACCAAATTTGCATTTCAGACTTAATGGCACAGTCGAATTTTCCATACGAGATCATACCGAATTAAAGTGGGTCCCACTTCTAATGACAATTTTTGACAAATTCTACTATGTGGCTCGGGATTAGACCAAAAACCTCAAAAAGCAAATGAAGGGTCGTTTTAGACCAAACTCGACATCTAGAACTAACCACACTGTCAGAATTTCAATTCGACCACATTTTCCAAGAATGTTGAACAAAGTCAATCATAGGCAAAATTTCAAAGGCAAATACGCCAACCTACCCTAAACTCGTACTGATTACCTCGATACTCGTGTTGACTATGCTACTAGCCTAATTTGGCCATTTAAAGCTAATGAAACTATTAGAATTCCCTTCTTAGGTTGTTTACCTAAATTTATGACCGAAGTCAACTTTTCAAGTTATGAAAGCTCTAGAATAAGGAAATGGGCATAAAACCCAAACAAACAACCATGCGACCGAACTGTCAGTGCTAACTGTCATGACCTAACCCCGTAGGCTGTGATGAGTTCCCGAACTGGACACACGTGTATACCCTTCCAACTATAAGTAAACCCTTTTCCTGTTCGACTCATAATGTATCGACAGATAAGAAAACATACAAGCCGACAAGGCTGTCATAACATATAGGGTCGTTCCATAACATATATACATGCGGGCTGACAAGGCTGTTACGGCATTGGGAATGCCCAAATCATAAGTCATACAAGCATAATTGTACATACAGACATATACAACCCATACACAACCCACGTACATATCCACCGACCTCTAAGAGTAAGAATAGTAACATAAGGCAGAACAGGGCCCCCGCCGTACCCGCGAACAAAAATATATACATCAAGGTTTAGTACCAAAATCTAGGCTCCAGCATAAGAGAGCACTTTTGGACCGTTGAGTGGGACTCCTACACTGGTGGATCCCCAAACTGTGTATATGTACTTGTAGGCATAAATGCATCCCCCCAAAGAAAGAGGGTCAGTATGACATATGTACTGAATATGTAAAACATAACATAGCATAACTAAAAGCATATCTGAAACAAAAGCAGGGGATAAAACATCATATAAAAAATTTGTACTTGTACCCTATGAGTTGTCAAAACATGTATGCTCAAATTATACAATATAGCCTGCCCTTTCAGGATCCGATGAATCATACCTGTAGAACTATCATAGGTACCCGACCCTCTTGTGAGGGACTCGGTGAGTTTTTTATGTCTGCATTGTCATGTCCTCGTATAGTGTACCTGGCCCTTTAGTGAGGGACTCGGTGGATAATATAGTGGACTGCGCACGTTTACATACCCCAGCCCAAGACTCGGTGATAGAAGGGTTACAGTATGCACGAGTAGAGTAGTGAGTAACCATATGCAATTTTAAACATTATCCGAGACCCGATAGTATAAGAGGATTAAGCTATCGTCTGAGGACCCGAGTAGTAGTGTAGTCATCTTAGCTTCTCTCTAAATTCTATTAGGGGCTATATTACTTAGCATCTAGAGGTCCCTAGACGTGTACTAAAGTAATGCTAACCACTTAAGGACTCCAGAGCACTTGCTTTCATATAGTCCTACAACTAGGAGCCCGTATATTCATTAAGTCCTTAGCATATAAAAGGTTCAAGGAAAGTATCTCAACTATTATAAAAGTTCAACCTCCAGAAGTGAATAAGAGACACTTAGAAAATGGAATTACTTCAAAGATCGTATCATGCCTTACTTACCTCTATGACATGCCAAATAAAGAGAAAGAATAGGCTTTACATACCTCTTATATACTCCTCTTAATCACGTTCACGTCATTGTCCTCCAAACCTATTTAACATGGAAAAAATGCAAGTATCAACAACCTTAGACTTTTCAGCATCTTAGACTACCTACGAGTATTCATAGAACTCGTTTCCTCGCTCTCCTTCTCGACTTGTTCCTTAATTAGTTAAGGGATTAACGGAAATCGGGCAGCACCTCCCCTATAACTTACCCTATTAATAATTCCATTTTACCCCCAAACCTTAGAAGCCACAACAACCACAACAACCAGAAGCTATACAACACAAGAATACCACAATATGACGCAATATAAGTTCCAAACAATTTGCCCAAAACTACGATACCAAAAGAGGGTTTTTAATCTTTATTTCGTAAAACCTTTAACTATATGAAGTAGGGGGGGTCATGTGGATGAAACTAGAATCACCCACACCCCATTTATACCATGTTACATCCCTTCAACACACCGCCACACACCTGCAGCCGCACACCACAAGCACAACACCTTGCTTCGACTACAATTTAACTATAGCGACTCCAATTTAGTTTATTTCGAACGTTAAGCATTCCTATGAAATTTTTATACTTAAAGCCACATAAAAGGAACATAATAAACTCCATAACCACCCCATAAAGTCCAAATTGAAAGGAGAAACCTTACCTTACCAGAAATTAGCCAAAACTAGCCAAATTGCGCCTCGGAACTTCTCTAAACGCGCTGAAACTGAGCGGGCTGCTTTCTATCCATTTGGTGCTGCTACAAGCCCTGATTTTATACTATTAATACCTCCATATCATCATGGTATACTCTAGATAATAAATTTACAGAATAAAACCAGAAATCTTACCTTTTTCTCTCTTGGTTGTCCTCCCTTTCTCTGTATGTTTAGGGTTTCTTTTTCTTTGTTTTGCTGAAGTTTTTTGGATAAAGAACAGCCCCTTAGTCACATAATACATATATATAGGTTCCCTTAGGAGGTGACATGTGTCAGCCCCGAAGGGTGACACGTGTCCATCCTCTATTGGGCCACTGCATCCATGCATCCAATGAGGGGCTGCCACGTGAAAGTGGGGTCCACTCCCCCAAGCAGGAAGGTAAGTCAGCTGCTTGCTTCAGCTGCTACCACGTGTCACTCCTTCATTACTGCCATGTGTTATTTTTTCCTCCTCCTCGTGGGTTCGTAATCTCATCTTATCTCAAGAACCTATGTAATCCATGCTACGTAAGCTTGGTATGTACTTAAGTAGCTTAAGTATGTAAGACTTCTATATTAATAGCTTACGTAGGTAAGTTGAGTCCTACGACTCATTACTTGGCCTCCAACTCCTTTCGACTTCTCTTGACCCTATGTACAATCTTCTCTACTATGGGGTGTCACAGTCTCCCTTTCTTAGAGTTGTTTGATAGTGTCGTAGCTTATGTGGCTCACATGATACTTCTAAGAAACTTAAGGGATATTCCGAGATCAAGAGTGTGGGGTGTAACACCAACAATTTATAAATGACTTGGGGTCGCTGTAGGAAAGCTCTAAATACTGAAAATATTAGAGAATGAAGAAAATGACCTTGAGGGTAATTACAATATCTACTACTAAAAGAACTTTCATCCGCAAAAGTAAAAGCACAGTCATAACCTGGAGAATGAAAAGACAAAGGTACCGGCCCACATGCTCCGCCAGAACCTTGGACACCCGCTCGGATCGAACAATACCATCAAAGAATTTGACTAAATGGAAAATCCTCAAATTCCATTCAAACTCCCAAAACTCCTCCAATTCCTTCTTGGGTTCAACTCTCGCTTGCTTAGCCCGCACTTGATAAAAAACACCGGGTTTCAACTGAGGACGACCAAACTAAACTGAAACCACCAAAATAAGCTATATAGTGCCATGGCAGATGCAACTCACTCAAAATTCCAAATACTTGTCATATGCTTCCAAATCCATTTTCTTCTAGCCACCAAGGACGTTTTGCCAGTCCTTAGCTATCCTAAAAACCTTCAACGCCATCCAAAAATTGCCTACCAAACCATATAACACCAATCTCGAAGGAGTTACATACTCTATCTGAACATTGGAGAATGAAAATAACCAAAACAAGGAGATACCCCAGGCAAAGCCCCAAGTCTCCAATCTTAACTCCAAAACACACAATTTAAGATTGAAAACACAATCTACTGAAACTAAATTCTCCATTCCAAGGGACAGTTATCTCGCCACTAACCAGGCCGCACTGAGCCCAACTCCACTGACTTATTCCTTCATAGGAACTCTTGAAATATCAGTATCATGTGCCCACAAACTACTCTGCCACCTCAAATCTGAGCCAACTATCCTAGTCAATAGAAAACCATGCCTGTAGGTGACGTATAAACATGAACAACTGATCGGTAATGGTCCAAGAGCACTAGCAATAACTCTAAAGCATTGCAGTTTACCGAATACGCCAAAAGCAAACCTTCCATCCCGAATAAATTCAAAATCCCATACTCTATGGATTACTTTGACCCCATCCTGTAGATGAAATTTCTAACCAAACCACTACTCCAAACTCTAACTGGCCAATAAATCCTGAGAGCTACCGACACCACCACGGAGAACTAATAAAAGCAGTAACAAGGCATGATGAGAGATCACACTTCCTAATTTCTCATCAAGCCATAACTGATACCAAAACTCTTAAAAGAGACATCACCCAAAAGATTGAACGAACAGACCACAACATAGCAAACAAGAACAAGAGTAAGGAAAATAGGAAGAGACGACCAACTAGGATTCCTACATAGGATCCAACCTGGTAGGATAACATAGTAAACCTCAATGCACAACTAATACCTAGTAATGAAGATAACAATCTAGGCCAAGAAACTAGAATGGCCAGAGAAAAATACTAGCCAAGGGAACTCTAGCAATGCAAAAAGAATATAAGGAGCTATTCAACCACTAGCCCCTGGGGCAACATGAAACTAGGGCGACCCCTAACGCCAACTAGATCCTCTGGTATCACAACTCCCAGAACTAACCCAGATGGTAAGGCCACCTATCTAACAAGGGTCAGTGCCACAACAAAATCAATAGTAAGAGAGGCAAAATTGAAGGCTAAATAGCCAAGCCACAACCCAAAGCAATATTACCTAGGTAAGTCATGGGGAGTTGTTGAACCTCCACTACTCCAACAGAAGATCGACCTAGTCGATCCAATACTAAAAGAAATCAACTATGGAGCTAAAACATACACACATAAGTCCAGATAAGGCAACCATAACAGTTAGGAGGTACTTTACCAGCCAAATAGACAAGTACGGATATGAAAACCCCAAAACCACACCAAATGAACAATATAAAACAAAATAAGGAAATCAAGCAAATATCACCGTTACCTGGATCCTCAACCTTAGACCAACTCATAGAAGAATAGAATGGATTGTGACTGACCTCGGCCTGAACAAATGAAGCATCCCCAACAACCCTCTGAGCTCTACCTATAAATAGAGGTGGCATAAAACACTGATACTAATCTGAATGAGCAAATTATGCATGGGTCTTATATCAGGGACAATCTCTAAATCGATGGCCAAGCTCTCCACAGGTATGACAAGGCCCAACAACTCAGGTCTAGTGAGTATGAGGAGTCAGAAATATCGAAACTTACCTAGGGAACTCCCGAGACTAGTGGTCAAGTGAACCGCAGTCACAACACCCTGTTGCTAAATGCCCTATAATAACCCGAATGTGATAGGAAGGGAGCGAATCTGATCATCTCGAGCACTAGCCCATACCAGAAAATCTTGATAGGATAACTTGCCACAGGTGTCCCTTCCCCTAGTTGACTGCATTGGGACCCTGTGACTATCCCTAACAAATTTTCCTTCCTCACCAGCCTTATAGCAATCGTCACCAATGATATCCCACTGAAAGAACCCAAATAGAATTGGATAAGCTTTAACACCTAAAGGCCTAATATGCTTACCCTAAGAAGTCTAACCTAAACCCTATCCATTGTAAACCCCATATCCTGCCTTAAAACCTTCTAGGACCCGAGGTACTATCGTTGTGCGCCAGATAGGTCAAGAAGGAAGATGTTCCTTACCAAATTGATACTTGCCCTAAAGTGGGATGCTATCACCACTGTGCTGATGGAGAGGCCTTCTACCACTTCTTCTGCACGCCTCAAAGCATGCCTGCTCTATTTCCCTCACGTGGCTAACAATCTGGGAAAAGGTAGACCCAGCTGCTATCAAATGCTCCAATGCCAAACGAAGCAGTAAAGATAATCTAATGATGAACTCCCGAGTCATATCCTGATCCGTAGGTGATTATGCGAGATTGTTCCTAGCCCTCTCCAAAAATTCCATGACATACTCTGATACTGATAATGAACGTTGTTGGGGAACCACCAACCTATTTCTGACCTAAAAACTATCTGCCGAAACTCTGGTAGTACCTATTGACACTCTAATCGAGTCTACCAAAAAACTCATGCTATCCATCTAGGAAATAATAGATTCCAAATGATCACTTTAGATGTTATTCAAATCAAATACATATGATAAGTAGTCAAGAATAGAATTCTTTAAAAATGCCCTATAGTATCCCGAAGATAGGATACGGATGTCTCCACACCGATACACAGGACTCTACTAGACATTTCCCTTATACCAATGATGCCAGTCAACCTTGAGCTCTGATACCAACATGTCATGACACGATTTCTCAAGTCGTGATGGCACCTGCTAACACCCACCAAAAGGTAAGCCTAACCCTTAACCCTTAGCACAAAACTAGAGGCAACATGCTATCAAGTGAAAGGTTTATAAATAAATTGGAAAGTAAGTGCTAATGAGAAAAGAAAGAATAAATAAAACACATACAAGAAACCACCCCAAGACTTGGCATCAGTCAGTAATCGAGCATCTAAATTAAATTAGGAGTACAAGGCTTTTACAAATGTAATATGAGTACAGATAGTCTTCGAAAGCGAGTAAAGAATAGTCATATTCTGGCATGGATAGAAATAGACAACTCTGGACGCTAGGAGATCACCAAATCTTTGAATCAGAAGCTTCTCCTCACCAGTCTAAATCAATGGCGATAACTCATACTATGATCTGTAGGGGCAGAAGTATAGTATGAGTACAAAATAAATGGTACTCAGTAGGCATAGGACGACTAAGCTCTATAGAAAAAGCAAATATAATTAACATATAATCATCTAACCACTATACAAGTAACTAATCAGGAATTATCACAATAATGACAAGAAATAAGGCAAGAAGACTGAAAACATAGAAAAAGAAATAGAGTCAAAGAACACACCTGAAAAGCAAACCAACAACCTATTAATAGGAAGAAGGCATCATAGGAGTCTACTAATGACAATACAGTGCTAACTGGTAACTCTAACCACATAATCACCTAGGAACTATTCTAATTGAGCCTAGAAGGAAAGACCAACCACCATCCAACTCAAATACCACGAAGACCAACTATAAATACAACCCAAAGGCACCAACTACAAGTACAACAAGAGATAAAAATAAGTATAATTAGACAATAACCAATCGGACACCCATACTCTTGGAAGGTACAAATAAGGACAAACATACCCACGACCTCTGAAAAAATTAGGGAGACCACACCATACAAGTATGCTGGTGATAGGCGATGCTAATGAATGCAAGTCTGTACTAAAATCCAGTGACATCATTGGTGGCTCTCAGAGATCAAGAACAAAGAGTGTATAGACCCACCCCGGCCCCTAGCCTTCTAGGTGGGACCATGCAGCTCCCTCATCCATTTTAGTGGTGCACTAGCCAGAAGGACCCATAGGGGATGCGGGAAGTCCATATACACTACCTGAGCCCAAACTAGGTCTTATATAGACATTTAGAATCCCCGTAGTAGTACCAAAGAGTGAGCAGTCAAGCTGATATAAAAAGGGTGATGCCGCGTCAGATAATCAAGTACAAGCTAAGGCATTCCTAATGCAACCAATATATAAAAAGGCAACAATGCACCAGATATCAATAAAAATAGAGTGCATCCTCAATGCCTCTGAAACTGTTGGTATGAAAAGAGCACGTCCTCAATGCCTCATAGATCTCAAAACTAGTATCCAATACCCCAGGTGGTACGAGTCCCTTTAAAACCAGTTTATAAGTAGTAAAAGTGTAAGAAATCCTTCTTAAAAACCATAGTTAAAAACCAATGAAATAACATAATCGTACCACAAAATGAGTGAGTATGCTCAATCAATGCAAGCACGCCATCACCAACATCCAAATAAGAAACAGACAATACAAATAGTAACATCGAGCTAGACCACACTGTCAGGGCAAAAAGGGACTAACCTAGGATTCAATCTCTCTTCGACCATGGCCTTGGGCCCAATTAATAGGTAATAGATAAAGAGGTACCCTAAGCCAACTCCTAAACAAAAGCCAATAATCGAGACATGGCTCAAAATCAGCTAGGGGAGAAATATCTCTAGGATTGATTCCATACCTTAACTTATACCACCTCAGTTCCTAACAAGCATAGCTAAGCCAAACTACGGCTAAGACGAGCCCAGAGGTCTTAGGCACTAACATAAAAGGGTTTTCTATCCATGATAAGCCCTACCGAAAGCTACGCTTAGCTAAGAGGGCAATAAACACCTGATAAAGCACCTAAGTCTCAAACCTAGACTAAGGCCATCAACAACAATCCTAAACAGGATAATAATGCTAAGCCAACACCACAACCAATTCCCACAACCTAATCTAAGGATTTCATGGGACTATTCTAGCCTAAAGCTTACCCTAGAATAAGAAAATGGAATCGGATGAAGAGAATGCTAATCTCTGCAAATACTCACCTAAGTTATATGTAAAATATACTACATGATATCTAATAGAGTTCTGTTAAAAAGGGGGAGATCGTAGCCTATCTCGAATCCGATCACATGCGCTCTGAATCCATTACGATGGAGCTCTTATCCTCTGAATTACCACCACGCTAAAAAATGTTAATCACCTCGTCAATACGGTCATGTTGATGTTAAAATTATCAAATTCAGAGATGGGCCAGGTTTAGAGTCAAAAAGTGGGAATTATGAGACTCACTCTGTAAATTACAAAATTGACTCCAAAAATAGGTCTTAAATACTAAACCTAGCTTGTGTTCCAAAATGAGGCACTATTTGCACAGTAAAACAACTTTAATATCAACATGCATCTATATTCATAATTTGGCCAAAAAAGAATGGACCACAACAAAATGGAAGAAATTACCTCCAACGAAACTTTTTTATAGTAACTTCTGAGGATATCACCTGATTCCCCTCGAAAAACAATGTGAAATAACATTTTAAATCGCCCAAAATGCCCCAATATTGAGAGAAATATCAAGTCTCAAAGATAGACAATAAACTGAAAATTTGAACCTTAAAATGACCCTCAGGTGTCGCTTAAGCAGACCCCCGATGGTTTCTTAAGAGAGCACCTCAAAGAGACAGGCCTTACTTAAGCAATGACCCTATTGCTTTAGCAACCAGGGGTCGTTTTAGTGATAGACCAGACTCAGCTGGTGCAAAATGGACTTTGACATGTCCAAGTCTCCAATGGGGTGCTCAGAATTTGTTCGAAACCCTGTACGCACAAACAAGATATGCTACCCCACCTAATTCAACATTTCATACTAAATCACACAGTCAAAATTTCTATACGAGGTCATTATGACTGAAGGTGGGTCCTACTCATAATGCCATTTGAGCCAAATTCTACTACGGGAATCAGGATTAGAGCAGGAGCCTCGGGAAGCGAATGAAGTGTCATTCTAGACCAAACTCAACATTTTAAAGCTAACCGTGTTGTCATAATTTTGATCTGAGTGCATTTTCAAGAATGTTGACCAAAGTCAACCATAGGCCAAATTTCACAGGCAAAAATGTCACTTGGCTCCAAACTTGTATTGATTGCCTCGATACTTATGTCAACCATACTACTAGCCTAATTTGGTCAATCCAAAGCTGATGGAACAGTCAAAATTCTATTTTGAGGTCGTTTGCCTGAAGTTATGACCAAGTCAACTTTTCAAGTTATAAAAGTTCCAGAACAGAAAAATTGTCATAAAACTCAAACGAACAACCAGGCGACCAGACTGTCAGTGCCAGCAAGTCATAAATGACTTGAAGTCCCTACAGGAAAGCTCTAAACACTGAAAATATCAGATAATGAAGAAAATGACCTTGAGTGTTATAATATAGGGGTTCTATCTTTTTGCCAAACAAGCCCTCGTAAAGAATGAAGTTCACAATTTTTCACGCTAATTCCCTTTATTCATCACTCTCCTCATTTTTTACCACACCCCAACTTAGGCTTTTGACTTAAGTTGGTTTTCAGTCACATTTCAATGCTTCAAGAAGATCTTCGGTGAGAAAAAAAGGGTAATTTTTCAAAATGGTTTAGGGATGAAGGTTCACTTCTTTTCCAAAACAAGGTTTAGGCTCAAATGGGAAAAATGAGTCACTCACTCACAAGGAACTCACAACAAGGTTCAATAAAGTGACTCACTCTCAATAAAAGTGCCTAAGATCATTTTCACAATCAAAGGCATCAAACCATTGGACTAACAAGGCAAGTTCTATGTTTTCATAACACATGCAATTCAAGAAAACCTCACCACACATGGAACTTAGACACGGTCACCAAACATAACTCTACATCCTTAGCTTTTGTGCAACAATTATTGCAAGTCTCACAATTTGATATTTAACTTGTCGTTACAAGATGTTCAAAACTCATGCAGGGATTATGCAACTCAAAATGACCAAATTCGAATTATCACCAAAACATATATTATCAATAGCACTTTTTGAGTCAAAAATCTTGTACATAACCTGATAATCAAACATTCTAGACAAGCATGCACAATTAACCTAAGAATCAACACAACTTCAGTGTCAAAGTGATGAAGAAAATATTTATACTACTAAACAAAAAATAAGAAGTTATCTACTTCATCATCAAGTTAAATTTACAACCCAAAAGAAATAAATGTAGTAAGGTCGAATTACAATCAAAAATATGAAATAAACTCCTCTCCTCCAAGAAAAATACGCATTGTCCTTGTTGACACTCAATTTTTGCTCTCTATAATTAATTAAGCTTCCATAAATAATAATAATAATAATAATAATAATAATAATAATAATAATAATAATAATAATAATAATAAAGCTTTCATTAAAAATGAGAATACTTTTTTAATAAACTTTGTCATTTCATTCGGCAAATTTATTTTATAAATATTATTTCTTGTGTAATAATAATAGTAATATATATATATATATATATATATATATATATATATATATATATATATATATATTTACTACCTGCTTTATCATTTTTTAGAAAGTTTACCCAGTAAATATCGTTCTTAAGGGTTAAATCATTTTTCAATTAAATATATTTTTCTATTGTTAAAATAAATATTTTTCTTATATTATTCATAATTAGGAAGCTTAATTAATTACTAATTCATGCTAATTTTATTTTAAGAATGACCAATTTGTTATACAAAATTAGTCTTGGAAAGTAATTATTTTTCAAATTAATTAATTATGGCTATTTAATAAAGAAGTGGTTCATAATTTAAATAGGCTAATTTGAGCAAAAACTTGGCAATCCAAGTCCCTCAAAATCAGCTAATCAATGTGTGTCACGTAGGAAACACATGGAATGTGCTTCTTCAGGTTTAATCTTAACCCTTCATTTTGATCTAAAGAATCACCCATATAGGTACAAGCAATGGATCACATAGAACATCCTACCAAGTAGCATAACGAGAAGACACATAGAGTGAGCAGACACATAGAGTAAGTAGACTTCGGACCAAATAAAGCATAGGTAGGCTGATAAGAGATGGAGATCGTACCTATGATGATGACATCCATTGCCTCCGCATCTGGACTACTCGAAAAAAGCATACATATGACTATGTCCACCCCTACCACCTGCCCGGCCTGCCTAAGGACCACCCCTAAAACCTTGAGAATCACCTCTACCACCCTGTATACCCTCTTTGGGTGGCTGAAATGGGACCCTGGGGCCTAAACCTGCCGACCCTACTGACTCTGGTGCCTGCAGTGATTGATCGTAGGACACTCTCTTGAAAAATGGCCAATCACACTCATAGTACGGCCCCCCGAATAAACCTTCCTGTGATTCCCCGGCTGAACCTGAATAGCCACCATAGCCTGAATACCCAGAAGTCTGACCCCAAAAAGACTGACCCGAAGTCTGGCTGTCTTGATCACCGGCACCCACTAATCCACCATCGGTAAGTTGTAAGGCTGCCTGAACTGGCCTGCTAGGTGGATGTTGTTGTGGATAACCTTTGTCAAAAGAATCTTTACCATGCGATTGGCGTCTATAGAAACTTCCCTAAAGGTGAGGCCTCTTGTCGCTTCCTCCGTAGTCCTCACGATGAATAGCTCAATAGTATGGGCATGATCTACTATTTGTTAGAATAAACAGCCCGATACAACCATTTGCTCTGTAGACAACCTCAAAGGAACATATAACCCTCTAACAAACTGAAGAACCTTCTCCTCTTCTATCGGCAAAACCATGGTAGCATTCCTAAATAGCTCATGAAACTGAGAATCATACTCTGTGATCGTCATCGATACCTGCACTAATGTTGTGAACTCATCCCTTAGCTTCTCTCTCAAACTGCGGGTACATACTTCTCTAAGAAAACCTTGGTGAACCAAGTCCATGACATTGACGGCGATCGCACAGGTTTGCAGCAAAGATAAGATCTCCACTACTACTTCACTGGCCCATCCAGCTGGAAAGTAGTGTAATCAACCTCGTGGCACTCTACCAACCGGAGTTATGCAACATCTCCTCGCAACTAATAAAAAAGTCATCGACATCCTCGCTTGCGGCATCTTAGAACCTAGGAGGGGCCAATCTGATAAACCTCCCTAATATCTTTTGCTCTTCCACAGTCATAACCGGCCTAGCTGCCATATACTAAAAAACTGTAGGAATAAATTGAATCACCGAACAGGGAGCTGTAGTAGTTGGCTATAGGACTGGAGTCTGATCATATTGTGCCCCTGCCTGTCTGAAAGTCTGAGCCTTCTCTCAGACCTGAGGTCCGGATGAAGTGCTAGGCAGTGTCCCTACTCGAGAGTTACCCTCCATGAAGCTAAGAATCCTAGCCAGAGTATCCTATAACCCTAGTGTGCCCATGAATCTAAGTGGGGGCTGGGATGGGTCTACTTCAACCGACTTGTGCTCGAACTGCTCGACCTTTATGTCTAGCTCAAGCATTGGTACTACATCCTGAACTTTACCCCAGCCTCTATGACTATCTCGGCCTATACCCCGAGCTAGTGCTCTATTTATAGGCAGAGGGGATCATCATCCCTGAGTAGATCTCTTTCTTGTCATCTGAGAAAGAGTGAAACAAATAGGATTTAGAGGTGTTCATCATCATTAGCGCATGATCAGAAATAAGAATAGTGACTTAATTTCTAAAATTGTCCTATAGCCTCCCAATGATTGGATACATACGTCATCGTACCGATCCACGGGACTCTACTAAATACTTTCTCCTGTAATGGTGAGATTGGTGAACCTAAGCTTTGATATTACTATGTAACAACCCGAATTCGAGCCACGATGGCGCCTACTATAACCCCCGAATAGGCAAGCCAAACCCAACTCAATGGAAGACAAGCCTCAAAGTTCAAAATAAATAAATTAATAAATAATAACATAAGAAGATAGAAGCAAGAAGAATATAAAAATAAAGATAGGACCAAGGAACAAGTATGTAAATACGATACAAACTATACAAAATAGCCCGATAGTGACCAAAAATGACAGACTAACACTAGACCATATACATATATATATAGATCTTACTATCCCAAAATACAAAATAGAAGTCATTATAAAAGAAAGAATGTAGCAAGTCTCGAACGCTGGGAGCTCACCACAATATGAATCTGGCACCGCTACAGATGATCAGGTGCACACTAGGGGTGATTCGAACTAGGAGATGCATAAAAAAGATGCAAAAGTGAAGTATAAGTACTAAAATATAGGGTACTGAGTAGGCATTATAGGCTGATCGAGCTTAAAAAGAACAAATATATAATAAGCAGCACGATGATATTAATAATATAGAAGAGAAGCATAAAAATTTGATTATGTGGAAAGAGGGTATGGGAAGAGCATACAATAGTCAAGAAATTCCAATCAATCAGGTAATCACATTAATAATCTCAACTCACAAAATATCGGAAGGATGCATAAATGTAAACTAGTAGATATGGATAAATATTCCCCAAAAGTAGCATAAAGCGATCGGAATAAACCTCGAGCTCATCAATATCAAAATAATAACCCAAAATATGTATCAACGGGCCATATGAAATTCACACCTCAAGCTTATCAATGGAGAATATACAGTGTAGCCCAAATTCAATAAAAGGGCCACCCAGAATAATACCTCGAGCTCATAAAAATAAGAAAATGCCATAAACATTATATCACCGGTATTTTGTTAAAATCCTTATACTTATTCATTAACCAAAACCTCAGTCTTATCATTTATTCTCCCTTTAAAGATTCTTAATCATCAGCGAGATATTCTAGGATCGCGACATGATTTCTCAGGTCATGATGACATCTACTATAACCCAATAGTAGGTAAGCCAACCTATTACCGAAATGACAAGTAATAGGTTTGAGGGAAAAAACTAATCATGAACAGGAAATTCTAATATAGACAAAGTAAATAAGCGAAAAAAAATAAAAACCTAACATAAACAACTAAAGATCCCTCCCAAAACCTAGAGGTCACAAGTTTAGAGCTGCTACAAAACAAAATATGAATATAAGTCCCAAAAGTGGATCACAAATGTATATACATCAACTGGATAGTTTCTGAAATGTAAAAGACGGGCCATCCAAGCAAAGAGAGACATAAATGATCTCAAAATAACAAGTGTTCACCCTGGTCTCCAAAGCTGACTGCAATAAGATCGATCTATCTAAGATGGTGGCTGATGCTCGGCCCTGCATCATGAAAGTAGATGCAGATTTTAGTATGAATACCAAGACAATAGGTATCCATTAGGCATCATAGGCTGACTGAGCATAAAAGGTAAGAACAATATGAAAAAGAAGAATAAGCCTAAACAGGAATCATAATAAGCATCTAATATGGAAACAGTACTAGCTAAGAGAACTACAGGTATGTACACCCAAATGGACCCCCATAAGCCCAATCGGGACACTTGTGCACTAGTAAAAATAAAAACCCATACGTAGCCCCATAAGACCGTTGAGTACACAGAATAGCTACAGCTGCCAAGGTTAGGAACCAAAAATCTGCAATGCCAAGAACCAAAGAACTATGTCATTTTTGAACCAAGAATCTCCAAGAATCGATGTACTAGCAATACCTTAGGGTTCAAGGCTGCTCTAATCCTGATTCCCCTCGAAAAACAATGTGAAATAACATTTTAAATCGCCCAAAATGCCCTAATATTGAGAGAAATATCAAGTCTCAAAGATAGACAATAAACTGAAAATTTGAACCTTAAAATGACCCTCAGGTGTCGCTTAAGCAGACCCCCGATGGTTTCTTAAGAGAGAACCTCAAAGCGACAGGCCTTGCTTAAGCAATGACCCTGTTGCTTTAGCAACCAGGGGTCGCTTTAGTGATAGACCAGACTCAGCTGGTGCAAAATGGACTTTGACATGTCCAAGTCTCCAATGGGGTGCTCAGAATTTGTTTGAAACCCTGTACGCACAAACGAGATATGCTACCCCACCTAATTCAACATTTCATACTAAATCACACAGTCAAAATTTCTATACGAGGTCGTTATGACTGAAGGTGGGTCCCACTCATAATGCTATTTGAGCCAAATTCTACTACGGGAATCAGGATTAGAGCAGGAGCCTCGGGAAGCAAATGAAGTGTCATTCTAGACCAAACTCAACATTTTGAAGCTAACCGTGTTGTCATAATTTTGATCTGAGTGCATTTTCAAGAATGTTGACCAAAGTCAACCATAGGCCAAATTTCACAGGCAAAAATGTCACTTGGCTCCAAACTTGTATTGATTGCCTCGATACTTATGTCGACCATGCTACTAGCCTAATTTGGTCACTCCAGAGCTGATGGAACGGTCAAAATTCTATTTTGAGGTCGTTTGCCTGAAGTTATGACCAAGTCAACTTTTCAAGTTATAAAAGTTCCAGAACAGAAAAACTGTCATAAAACTCAAACGAACAACCAGGCGACCAGACTGTCAGTGCCAGCAAGTCATAAATGACTTGAAGTCCCTACAGGAAAGCTCTAAACACTGAAAATATCAGATAATGAAGAAAATGACCTTGAGTGTTATAATATAGGGGTTCTATCTTTTTGCCAAACAAGCCCTCGTAAAGAATGAAGTTCACAATTTTTCACGCTAATTCCCTTTATTCATCACTCTCCTCATTTCTTACCACACCCCAACTTAGGCTTTTGACTTAAGTTGGTTTTCAGTCACATTTCAATGCTTCAAGAAGATCTTCGGTGAGAAAAAAGGGTAATTTTTCAAAATGGTTTAGGGATGAAGGTTCACTTCTTTTCCAAAGAAAGGTTTAGGCTCAAATGGGAAAAATGAGTCACTCACTCACAAGGATCTCACAACAAGGTTCAATAAAGTGGCTCACTCTCAATAAAAGTGCCTAAGATCATTTTCACAATCAAAGGCATCAAACCATTAGACTAACAAGGCAAGTTCTATGTTTCCATAACACATGCAATTCAAGAAAACCTCACCACACATGGAACTTAGACACGGTCACCAAACATAACTCTACATCCTTAGCTTTTGTGCAACAATTATTGCAAGTCTCACCATTTGATATTTAACTTGTCGTTACAAGATGTTCAAAACTCATGCAGGGATTATGCAACTCAAAATGACCAAATTCAAATTATCACCAAAACATATATTATCAATAGCACTTTTTGAGTCAAAAATCTTGTACATAACCTGATAATCAAACATTCTAGACAAGCATGCACAATTAACCTAAGAATCAACACAACTTCAGTGTCAAAGTGATGAAGAAAATATATATACTACTAAACAAAAAATAAGAAGTTATCTACTTCATCATCAAGTTAAATTTACAACCCAAAAGAAATAAATGTAGTAAGGTCGAATTACAATCAAAAATATGAAATAAACTCCTCTCCTCCAAGAAAAATACGCATTGTCCTTGTTGACACTCAATTTTTGCTCTCTATAATTAATTAAGCTTTCATAAATAATAATAATAATAATAATAATAATAATAATAATAATAATAATAAAGCTTTCATTAAAAAATGAGAATACTTTTTTAATAAACTTTGTCATTTCATTCGGCAAATTTATTTTATAAATATTATTTCTTGTGTAATAATAATATATATATATATATATATATATATATATATATTTACTACCTGCTTTATCATTTTTTAGAAAGTTTACCCAGTAAATATCGTTCTTAAGGGTTAAATCATTTTTCAATTAAATATATTTTTCTATTGTTAAAATAAATATTTTTCTTATATTATTCATAATTAGGAAGCTTAATTAATTACTAATTCATGCTAATTTTATTTTAAGAATGACCAATTTGTTATACAAAATTAGTCTTGGAAAGTAATTATTTTTCAAATTAATTAATTATGGCTATTTAATAAAGAAGTGGTTCATAATTTAAATAGGCTAATTTGAGCAAAAACTTGGCAATCCAAGTCCCTCAAAATCAGCTAATCAATGTGTGTCACGTAGGAAACACATGGAATGTGCTTCTTCAGGTTTAATCTTAACCCTTCATTTTGATCTAAAGAATCACCCATATAGGTACAAGCAATGGATCACATAGAACATCCTACCAAGTAGCATAACGAGAAGACACATAGAGTGAGCAGACACATAGAGTAAGTAGACTTCGGACCAAATAAAGCATAGGTAGGCTGATAAGAGATGGAGATCGTACCTATGATGATGACATCCATTGCCTCCGCATCTGGCCTACTCGAAAAAGCATACATATGACTATGTCCACCCCTACCACCTGCCCGGCCTGCCTAAGGACCACCCCTAAAACCTTGAGAATCACCTCTACCACCCTGTATACCCTCTTTGGGTGGCTGAAATGGGACCCTGGGGCCTAAACCTGCCGACCCTACTGACTCTGGTGCCTGCAGTGATTGATCGTAGGACACTCTCTTGAAAAATGGCCAATCACACTCATAGTACGGCCCCCCGAATAAACCTTCCTGTGATTCCCCGGCTGAACCTGAATGGCCACCATAGCCTGAATACCCAAAAGTCTGACCCCAAAAAGACTGACCCGAAGTCTGGCTGTCTTGATCACCGGCACCTACTAATCCACCATCGATAAGTTGTAAGGCTGCCTGAACTGTCCTGCTAGGTGGATGTTGTTGTGGATAACCTTTGTCAAAAGAATCTTTACCATGCGATTGGCGTCTATAGAAACTTCCCTAAAGGTGAGGCCTCTTGTCGCTTCCTCCGTAGTCCTCACGATGAATAGCTCAATAGTATGGGCATGATCTACTATTTGTTAGAATAAATAGCCCGATACAACCATTTGCTCTGTAGACAACCTCAAAGGAACATATAACCCTCTAACAAACTGAAGAACCTTCTCCTCTTCTATCGGCAAAACCATGGTAGCATTCCTAAATAGCTCATGAAACTGAGAATCATACTATGTGATCGTCATCTATACCTGCACTAATGTTGTGAACTCATCCCTTAGCTTCTCTCTCAAACTGCAGGTACATACTTCTCTAAGAAAACCTTGGTGAACCAAGTCCATGACATTGACGGCGATCGCACAGGTCTACAGCAAAGATAAGATCTCCACTACTACTTCACTGGCCCATCCAGCTGGAAAGTAGTGTAATCAACCCCGTGGCACTCTACCAACCGGAGTTATGCAACATCTCCTGGCAACTAACAAAAAAGTCATGGACATCCTCGCTTGCGGCATCTTAGAACCTGGGAGGGGCCAATCTGATAAACCTCCCTAATATCTTTTGCTCTTCCGCAGTCATAACCGGCCTAGCTGCCATATACTAAAAAACTGTAGGAATAAGCTGAATCACCGAACAGGGAGCTGTAGTAGTTGGCTATAGGACTGGAGTCTGATCATATTGTGCCCCTGCCTGTCTGAAAGTCTGAGCCTTCTCTCAGACCTGAGGTCCGGATGAAGTGCTAGGCAGTGTCCCTACTCGAGAGTTACCCTCCATGAAGCTAAGAATCCTAGCCAGAGTATCCTATAACCCTAGTGTGCCCATGAATCTGAGTGGGGGCTGGGATGGGTCTACTTCAACCGACTTTTGCTCGAACTGCTCGACCTTTATGTCTAGCTCAAGCATTGGTGCTACATCCTGAACTTTACCCCAGCCTCTATGACTATCTCGACCTATACCCCGAGCTAGTGCTCTATTTATAGGCAGAGGGGATCGTCAGCCCTGAGTAGATCTCTTCCTTGTCATCTGAGAAAGAGTGAAACAAATAGGATTTAGAGGTGTTCATCATCATTAGCGCATGATCAGAAATAAGAATAGTGACTTAATTTCTAAAATTGTCCTATAGCCTCCCAATGATTGGATACATACGTCATCGTACCGATCCACGAGACTCTACTAAATACTTTCTCCTGTAATGGTGAGATTGGTGAACCTAAGCTTTGATATTACTATGTAACAACCCAAATTCAAACCACGATGGCGCCTACTATAACCCCCGAATAGGCAAGCCAAACCCAACTCAATGGAAGACAAGCCTCAAAGTTCAAAATAAATAAATTAATAAATAATAACATAAGAAGATAGAAGCAAGAAGAATATAAAAATAAAGATAGGACCAAGGAACAGGTATGTAAATACGATACAAACTATACAAAATAGCCCGATAGTGACCAAAAATGACAGACTAACACTAGACCATATATATATATAGATAGATCTTACTATCCCAAAATACAAAATAGAAGTCATTATAAAAGAAAGAATGTAGCAAGTCTCGAACGCTGGGAGCTCACCACAATATGAATCTGGCACCGCTACAGATGATCAGGTGCACACTGGGGGTGATTCGAACTAGGAGATGCATAAAAAAGATGCAAAAGTGAAGTATAAGTACTAAAATATAGGGTACTGAGTAGGCATTTTAGGCTGATCGAGCTTAAAAAGAACAAATATATAATAAGCAGCACGATGATATTAATAATATAGAAGAGAAGCATAAAAATTTGATTATGTGGAAAGAGGGTATGGGAAGAGCATACAATAGTCAAGAAATTCCAATCAATCAGGTAATCACATTAATAATCTCAACTCACAAAATATCGGAAGGATGCATAAATGTAAACTAGTAGATATGGATAAATATTCCCCAAAAGTAGCATAAAGCGCTCGGAATAAACCTCGAGCTCATCAATATCAAAATAATAACCCAAAATATGTATCAACGGGCCATATGAAATTCACACCTCGAGCTTATCAATGGAGAATATATAGTGTAGCCCAAATTCAATAAAAGGGCCACCCAGAATAATACCTCGAGCTCATAAAAATAAGAAAATGCCATAAACATTATATCACCGGTATTTTGTTAAAATCCTTATACTTATTCATTAACCAAAACCTCAGTCTTATCATTTATTCTCCCTTTAAAGATTTTTAATCATCAGCGAGATATTCTAGGATCGCGACATGATTTCTCAGGTCATGATGACACCTACTATAACCCAATAGTAGGTAAGCCAACCTATTACCGAAATGACAAGTAATGGGTTTGAGGAAAAAAACTAATCATGAACAGGAAATTCTAATATAGACAAAGTAAATAAGCGAAAAAAAACAAAAACGTAACATAAACAACTAAAGATCCCTCCCAAAACCTAGAGGTCACAAGTTTAGAGCTGCTACAAAACAAAATATGAATATAAGTCCCAAAAGTGGATCAAAAATGTATATACATCAACTGGATAGTTTCTAAAATGTAAAAGATAGGCCATCCAAGCAAAGAGAGACATAAATGATCTCAAAATAACAAGTGTTCACCCTGGTCTCCAAAGCTGACTGCAATAAGATCGATCTATCTATGATGGTGGCTGATGCTCGGCCCTGCATCATGAAAGTAGATGCAGAGTTTAGTATGAATACCAAGACAATAGGTACCCATTAGGCATCATAGGCTGACTGAGCATAAAAGGTAAGAACAATATGAAAAAGAAGAATAAGCCTAAACAGGAATCATAATAAGCATCTAATATTGAAACAGTACTAGCTAAGAGAACTACAGGTATGTACACCCAAATGGACCCCCATAAGCCCAATCGGGACACTCGTGCACTAGTAAAAATAAAAACCCATACGTATCCCCATAAGACCGTTGAGTACACAGAATAGCTATAGCTGCCAAGGTTAGGAACCAAAAACCTGCAATGCCAAGAACCAAAGAACTATGTCATTTTTGAACCAAGAATCTCCAAGAATCGATGAACCAGCAATGCCTTAGGGTTCAAGGCTGGGACTGGGACCCAGATACTTGCCCGAATATTTAAGGTGATCGAGGCCGGTCTAGGTACCCAAATGCTTGCCATACTAGCAAGTCGACAGAGGTCAGGGCTATGTACCAAATGTTCCCTAATGAAAATTCAGAATAGAGGCCGGGGATAGGTACCCAGATGCTTATAGATAATTATCCTAAGGTGCCTAATATTCTTCTTTCCAACTGGATGATAATAGTTCCAAGAATCACCTTCCCTATAAGTCCACTAATATACTGTCGAAGCTTAAAGCGAAGTCGAAATAGTACGACCTCAAGGTCTAGTATCGTCGATGCATCTTGAAAGTAAAAATCATGCCTAGGTATTGACAAGGGCGCTCATAAAGCAAGGTTACCATTTCGCTAAGGCCAAACTATCAGGCACTAGCCCGTTATACCATTCTACAAGGATCTAAGCCTGCTAAAGCGACACCGAGGAAACTAAGGAAAGTTTAAGACCTATAATAAGGTCAACATACTCCATGATATCCACAACATAATCAATCAACTCCTTCTATAATACTAACGAATCACAGAAAGGAACACGCGCTTCCAATTACCCAAAAAATCCAATAAAAACGTAAAACATAATTTTTAACACCTAAGATATAAAAATAAGCTACCCAACCAAAATTCCATCTATTTCAACATGCTTTCACACATTCCAGCTCAATCTAAAGAAAGGAAAGTCGTAGCCTACCTGTACGCTGAACACGCGCTCTTCAAATCACTATGCTGGAGCTTTTCCCTTTTGAACAGCCTCAAAACACTATCATGCTATCAAAAATAGAATTACAACGTCATTACAGTCATTTAGACACGAATTTCATAATTTTCAGAGATGGACCAATTTTAGAATCTAAAATAGGAAATATGGGACCCGCTTTCAGAATACCTGAATTGACCCCAAAATAGATTTTAAACATCACTCCAAGTTCAAAAATCAAATTACAACTCAATTAAGGGTGTAAAAATAGCGCAAAACGATCATGAAACCACTCCCACATTTTCAAGCTAAGAAAGACAAATAATGCAACCTCTTTACGCAGTGATTTCTCTAAAACAAAACTCTCCCAATCCAAATGAAACATACCACGATGTTCCTTGCAAAAATCCCCACATTTTAGCCTCAATTACTAAAAAACGGACCTAAATTGGCCAAGTTACAATCTTCCAAATTTCAACAAAATTTCATTCCGGAAATGACTAATGCAGTAGCTAATTTTGTAAACTTTCCTCACAGGAAACCTCCCCACAAGATTTTGAGCTTTCCAATAGATTCCCCATGAAATTTTATTGAATTTAGACCTTTCAATCATCAAATTTGAGCTTGTAATGAATTGAAGGAGAAATCGAGGTTTGAAAATGAAGAAGTGAGCTGAAATTCGTTCTTAGTCTTTTATTAAAAGACCAGGACTTTGGCCTTCACAAATGTGGCCTAAGTGTCCCGCGAACATGGATGCCAACAATCTTAGCCTTTATGAACATGGAGGCCAACCACGCACACCTCCATGAATGCAGCCTAGCACCCGCGAATGCGTTCAATTTCTTAACCTTCGTGAATGCTGGCAAGGGCCCGTGATCATGGAGAACAAATTCTCCTGCACCAGATACTAGTTGAAAAGCTGAGTTTTCTTAAGTTCAATATTCTAATACGGTGCTCAGAATTCATTCAAAATCCCGTGTGTGCAAATGAAATATAAGGCCTACTAAACCAACCAACCGGAGTGCGACAACGCCTACCATATAAGGCCTCGAATGGGGCATCTGAATAATAGAGCGGTAGCTGTTGTTGTATGCAAACTCCACCAAAGGCAAGGACTACTCCTAATAACCTTCAAATTCCAATGCACAAGCTCACAGCATATCCTCCAAAAACTGAATTGTTGCTTTGACTGGACATCGATTCGTGGATGAAATATCGTGCTAAGATCAACCTAGGTGCCCAACTCTCTCTGAAAGGCCCTCTAGAAACTGGAAGTGATCTAAGATCCCCTATTTAATATAATAGACACTGGTACCTAGTGTAGATGGAACACCTCCTGAATATAGATTTGAGCTAGACGATCTGCGATAAAAGTGGACCACACCAGCAGAAAATGAGCTGACTTGGTCAATCGATCAATAATGACCCAAATACTATCATTACCTATGGGTGTCCAAGGCAATCCTATCAGAAAGTCCATGGTAATCCGCTACCATTTCCACTCGGGAATAGGTAATCTCTGAAACACTCCACCAGGTTGCTGATGCTCGACCTTAAATTGCTGGCAACTCTAACAATGGGATACATACTCAGCTATATCTCTACTCATGCTACACCACTAGTAATGTCATCTCAAATACCTGTACATCTTCACAGTGCCCAAAAAAATAGTGTACCTAGAATCGTAAGCCTCGCAAAGGATCAACTGACTAAAGTCTCCAACTATGGTAACACAAAGGCGACCATCAACCTGGACACCGTCGCCTCACTATACCAACTCTCAAAGCTCTACCAATGATCCCTCCTCAAACAGCTGGCCATGAATATGATCCAATAGAGATGATCGAGCTCCCACAAAAGCCAAAATTGGTCCAGAATCTGAGATGTCCAACCTGACCATCTTATTAGCCAAAGATTGAATGTCTAAGGCTAGAGGTCCCTCCACAGCAGGAAAGTAAGCTAAACTACACATACTCCCCAACTTTCGGCTCAAGGCGTCCGCTACTACATTCGCCATGCCCGGATGGTAGAGGATAGAGATGTCATAATTGGCTAATAGCTCAATCCAGAGCTGTTGTCTAGAATTAAGGTCCCTCTGACATATAATGTACTGTAGTTTGTGGTGCTCTGTATATATGTCATAATAGACCTTGTACAAGTAGTGCCTCCAGATCTTAAGCACAAAAACTACCATTGCCAACTCTAGGTCATGAGTGGGGTAGTTGCACTTGTGGACTCTCAACTGTTAGGAAACATATGCAAGAAATCGGCCCTGCTGCATTCTGAACACACACAAGACCATCACCAAAAGCATCACAATATATTGAAAAGCTCTTTCCCTCAATTGGAAGAGTCAGAACAGGCGCGGTGGTAAGAAACTTCTTGAGCTTCCGAAAGCTCACAAAGGGAACATCATGACGGGTCAAATGGGTCAATGGGGCTACAATAATGGAGAAACCCGCGATGAAGCGCCTGTAATAGCCAGCCAATCTGATGAAAGTCCAAATCACTGTAATAGATGTGGGCCTATCCCAACCAAGAATAGACTCAATCTTCGCTGGATCCACCATGATACCCTTCCTGGAAACCATATGTCCTAGAAATGCCATAGGCTCTAACCAAAACTCGCACTTTGAGAATTTATCATAAAGCTATTGATCTCTCAAAGTCTGGAGCATAACCATCAAATGTAGAGTGGGCTTCTCTTTACTCTGCGAGTATACTAGTATATCATTGATGAATATAATCATAAATATGTCAATATAAGGCCTGAATACTCGATTCATAAGGTCTAAAAGACATCACAAGGAACTCGTAGTAGCCATAACGAGTCCGAAAAGTAGTCTTAGAAATATTGACAGCCTTAATCCGCAAATAGTGGTAGCGGACCTCAATACGAGGCAAGGGGTAATAGTTTTTCACCATCACTTTGCTCAACTGCCTATAATCAACACACATCTTTATAGTCCCATCCTTCCTCTTAACAAATAGAAAGGGTGCACTCCATGGAACACACTTGGGCAAATAAATCCCTTACCTAAAAGATCCTCAAGTTACACACTGAGCTCCTTGAGCTCTACGAAGGCCATACGGTAAGGTGGTGTAGAAATAGGTTTAGTGCCCGACTCCAAATCTATGGCAAAGTCACTATCTCTCTTTAGGGGTAGGCTAGGTATATCAATAGAGAAGACATCAGTAAACTCCCCAACCACATGAACTGAATCAATAGTATGGGCCTCGTCGGACATATCACAAGCATATGCTAAGTAAGCCAAACACTCGGACGTAACTAGCCACTAGGCTCGCATAAAGGATATGACCCTGTCGGTAACTGACTATAAGCACCCTGCCACAAGACTGGGGGAATGCCAGGCATGGCTAATGTAATAGTCTTGGCATAACAGTCAAAAATCGCATGGTGAGGAAATAACCAATCCATGCCCAAAATAACATTTAAGTCCAGCATATCAAGTAAAATAAGATCTACCTGAGTCTCATGCCCCAAAATAGTTACCACATAAGATCTACAAACCTAATCCACTACTAAAGAATACCCTATTAGGGTCGAAACATGCAACAGCACCTCAAGTGACTCATAAACAATACTCAGATGGGGAGCAAAATATATAGATGCATAGAATACGTTGAACCTAGATCAATTAAAGATAAAGCAGATTGTTGACAAATAAGGATAGTACCTATGATAACATCATCTAATGCCTCAACCTCTGCCCTCAGTGATGTAGCATAAAAATGGCCTTATCGGCCTCCCCCACAACTATTTGCCCTACCACCTGACCTGCCTCCCTGGGGACCTTTCTGAATACTGACCATCACCATAACCCTGACCCCAATCTCCACCTCTGGGCGGAGGTGGTACTATAATGATCTAGCCCGGTAGGGACACTCTCTAGCTCAGTGCTCCAGTAAGACACAATCAAAATAACCTAAAGTAGAGCAACCTATGATAACTCGTTTGTAATAGGTAGGAAGTGGACCCGATCCCCTCGAGCTCTGTCCTAAAATGGAACCCCTCAATCGAGGCTAACTACCCTCAGCTGCTAGAAGGACAGCCTAAACAAGTCGAATCGACTGACCCTACTGGTACCTATCCTACTAGAATCACTAATGGGGTCTATCATAACTATCATGGCCCCTAGACTGGGACCCACTATAGCTTTCCTAATTCCTGGGTGTCTTATTGCTTCCCCCTTGGTTTTGGCAATGAATAATCTCAATAGTGCGGGCATGATCCACCACATCAAGAAAAAAACGGCCTACAGAAACCAAGTGCTCAATGTACAACCTCAAGTAGGGCCTCAATCCTTGCATAAAATGTCATACTCGCTCCCTATCAGTGGCTAGAATCATAGTAGCATGCCGAGATAGCTGGTGAAATCTAGCCTCATACTCAATAATCTTCATTTGAACCTGCTCTAATTGAGTAAACTAATCCTAGAGATGGTCCCTAACTCTTTTGGGGATGTATCGATCCAAAAAGGCCTCTAAGAACTGAGCCCATGTCAACAGTGGTGACCCAGCTGGACTGGCCTTCAAGTAAGAACAAAACCACTGCATGGCTGACCCACGGACCTAGTGAGCGGTGAAGTCGGCGCCTGTGGACTCCACAAGACCCAAAGAGTGGAGCTGCTCCTGGCAGGTAGTCAAAAACTCCATGGTATCCTCGCCAATGGCTCTAGAAAATATCAGGGGTGACAGCCTCTGCAAGACCCCCAATATCTTCAACTCTTGTAGTGATATGACACCCTTTAGAACTGCGGGTGGAGATGCAACAACTGGTGGAAGCAGATGAACCTTAGGTGCTGGCTAGGCGGGCGGATCCTGCGGTGCTGGTATGTCCGTTGCTAGAGTTGGGGCCTATAGTATAACCCCAATAGACGTGAGAAGCTTTACAATTGTTGCCTATAGTGTTGGGGTCATAACTGGTGTAGCTGTAGGCTATGCTGCTAGTAGTAGTCCCTCCGACTGAGAAGGAATATGAGAATCCTGATGCTCCTCTACATTCTCCGCAAATATCTCTAGATCCGGAGCTGGTGCTTCTCCCCTGCCTACTTCATGGGGCCATCCTCGGTGGGTCATCACCACTGGTGATACCGCCCATACGAACTATCCCTACAAAATAGTAAACAAATGAGATTTCAGGAAACTAATAAGACACAACACTGCACGAAATGATACAATCATAGAGAACGTTCCTAGTGACATCCTATAGCCACCCAAAGATAATTTACGAATGTCTCTACACCCATCCGCAGGACTCTAATAGACATTAGCTTTGTACTAGTGAGACCAAAGAACATGGGGCTCTAATACCAACTTTTCATGACCTGATTTCTCAGGTCATGATAATATCTACTATAACCCACCAGTAGGTAAGACAACCCGGAATGGCATATAATGGGTTTGAGGACAGAAACTAATCATGAACAGGAAATTCTAACATAGACAAAGTAAATAAGTGGAAACAAAACCAAAACCTGATATAAACAACTAAGGATCCCTCCCAAAACTTGGAGGTCATAAGTATAGAACTGCTACAACACAAAATACGAGTACATGTCCCAAAAGTGGACCAAATATATATATATATATATATATATATATATATATCAACTAGCTAGTCTCAAAAATACAAAAGATGGGCCATCCAACCTGAGGGAGACAAAAATGATCTCAAATCGACAAGTGCTAACCCTGGTTTTCGGAGTTGACTACAATAGGCTCAATCTATCTGTGATGGTGGCTGCTGCTCGATCCTACATCATGAAAGTAGATGCAGAGTGTAGTATGAGTACCAAGACAATAGGTACCTAGTAGGCATCATAGGCCAACTAAGCAGAAAAGGTAAGATTAATATGAAAAACAGGAATAAGCCTAAACAGGAATCATAATAAGAATCTAAGGTGGAAAAAGTACTAGTTAAGAGAACTACAGTTATCTACACCTAATTGGGTCCCCATAAGCATTGCCAGGACACTCATGTGCAAGTTGAAATAAAAACCCAAACAAACCCTCATAAGCCCACCGAGTGCATAAAATAGCTACAACTACCGAGGCTAGGAACCAAGAATCTGCGATGACAAGAACCGAAGAACCATGTCATTTCTGAACCAAGAATCTCCAAGAATAGATGAACTAGGAATACCTTAGGGTTCGAGGCTAGGACTGGGAGCTAGATGCTCGCCTGAGTATTTAAGGTGGTCAAGAGCGGGGCTGGGTACCCTGATGCTCACCATAATACATCAATATGGTCAAAACCGGGGTTTGGTACCCAGATGCTTGCCATACTAGCAAGTTGGCAAAGGCTAGAGTTGGGTACACAAATGCTCCCTGATGAAAATTTAGAACGAAGGTCGAGGATGGGTGTCACGACCCAACCCCGTAGGCCACGACTGGGGTCTAATCTGGAACCCTATATACGTATCTATTAGATATAAGAACTATACATATGAATCCCAGTAGGTGATAAAATTTTCATACACGTATAGCCTCTTTCATTTGCATCATGTCATGAAAGAGCAAGCAAGCCGATAAGGCTACCATACCATAATAACATTTACAACTCATCATACAACCATAATCGCACAAAACTCACACATTACCCACATACATATATCTACAGACCTCTAAGAATAGTAATGGTAACATATGGTGGGACAGGGCCCCCGCCGTACTCCTGAATAAACAAACATACATATCGAATGACCAGTATCAAAACTTAGGCTCCGGAATAGTGGAGCACTTTAAACATCGCCAGGTGGAAACCCTAAGCTGGCGGATCTCCAGAATGAACATCTGTACCTGCGGACATAAAATGTAGCCCCCCGAAGAAAAGAGGGTCAGTACAATACATGTACTGAGTAAATAAAGCAAGGACTATAATAAGTAAAGCCATTACTAGAACAGAAGGTGCAAAAATGAGCAAAATATCCAGAATATCAAAATGTTTTTCATAACCACAGATAATGTATGCAGAGAAACATATGCCATATCCGGCCCCATTATGGGACTCGATAAACAAATCGTGGTCGCCGCCCCATAATCGGTGCCACAGCACATCATAACTCCAGAGTAGGGAATATCTCAGTAATAGATCATATTATATCAGATGGTCATATCAGATCATATCATATCATATGTGTACATGGCACATCATAACTCCACAATTCCCATGTACAGGTCGTACCTACCCCCTCATGTCGGGGCACGACGAATAATACAGAGAAGTACGCATGATAAAAAACCTGGCTTGGACTCGTTGAAGGAAGCATTGAGGCATCAACGATTGGAGTAGTGAGAAACTATATGCAATTTAAATCATATTTGAGACTCGATGGCATAATCAAAATGAGCTTTCGTTCAAAATTGAGACACGAGTCATATCAAGTACCTTTTGAAAGTCACAATGAGTTATATCAAAATAGAGCTTTTGGGAATCATATACACATATCAAGGCATAACAAATATCTTTTGGAAAACCAAGAAGTTGTCCATCCTAGTAGCTCTACAAATAGGAACTTCCTTGGAATTATATAATAGTCATATACTTGCTTCATAAAAACCATGTCAACAAGGAAGATTAGCTTTACATATTTGTTCCCAAAACATGCCAAGAGATAGAATAAGTGTAATACACTTATGCCGAAGACATGCTAAAAGAAAGTCTAAGACCTACATACTTATGCCAAAAACATGCCAAGAAAAGGAAATGTTAGCTTTACATACCTCTTACGGATTTCTCTTAACACGTTTGCCTTGTCGTCTCTTGAACCTATTTAACATGAGAGTAGTACAAGTATCAACAACCCTAGACCCTTTATCATCTTAAGTTGCACACGAGTACCCATAGAACTCATTTCCTTGCTCTTCTTCTCGACTAGTTCTTTAGCTAGTTAAGGCGCTAACGAAAATCGGGCAGCATCTCCCCTATAATGTGCCTTATCCGAATTTCCAATTAGACTCCTAATAGATACAGCCAACCAAAAACAATAACCTGCAACATATATATATATACAATTTACATCAATCTTATACCACATAAACTCCAACCGACTCGCTCGAAACCACGATACGAAAATAAGGTATCTAGTTTCCATTTTGCTAAACCTTTAATCGTACGAAGCGGGGGGTTGTGTAGCTGCAACCACATATCCCCCACCTCCTTTAGAACACATTAAGGCCCTGAAACACACACCACACAACCAGCATCAGCCTCCACACACACAACACCTCATTTCAACTACAATTTAACTATGACGACTTCAATTTTAATTGTTTCTATCGTCGAGCATTTGCACGACCTTTTTTATACTTACAGAAGTATAAAAGGTGTATAATACACTACATAACAACCCCATGAAGTCCAAATTTAAAGGAGAAGCCTTACCTTACCCGAAATTGGCCAAAACTAGCCAAAATTGTGCCTCAGAACGTCTTTAGTCGCGCTGAAACTGCGTGGACTGCTTGCCTTCCATTTTGGGCTGCACCAAGCCATGATTTTACACTTCTAATACCTCCATACCATCGTGGTATATGCTAGATAATTAATTTATGGAGCAAAATTGAGACTTACCTTATTTTCTTCCTTTGGCCGTCCTCTTTTTCTCTCTTAAACTAGAGTTTTTGTTTCTTTATTTTGCTGAAATTTAAGGATAAGAACTGAAGTGTATAAGTCCCTATATACATATATAAGTGGCCTTAGTAGGTGACATGTGTCATCCCCATAGGATGACACGTGTCCAGCCCCTATTGGGCCATAGATCCATGCCATCAAGGAGGGGCTGCCACGTGTCCTTGGTGGGGCCCACCCCCAAGTAGTGGGTCACCTACTTGACCCTAAGTAGGTGGGTCACCTACTTGCTTGAGTTTCTTCCACGTGTCGCTCCTCCATTGGCTTCCACGTGTTATCTTCTCCTTTTCCTCGTGGGTTCGTAATCTCATCCTATTTTAAGAGCCTATGTAATCCGTTCTACGTAAGATTGGTATGTACTAAACTAGCTTGAGTATGTAAGATTTCTAAGTTAGTAGCTTACGTAGGTAAATCGAGTCCTACGACTCATTACTTAGCCTCCAATTCCCTCCGGATTCTTATGACTTTATTTCCAACCTTCTCTACTATGGGGTATCACATTCTCCTTTTCTTAAAGTCGTTTCATAGTATCGTAGCTTAGCCGTCTCACATGGTAATGTCTACGGAACTTAAGAGATATTCCGAGCTCGAGAGTGTAGGGTGTAACATCCTTCCTCCCCTTAGAATATTCATCCCCGAATGTTGAATAAAACTTCCCTTAAGACTTTATACAAACTGTAGGGATATTCCTTTCTATTGGATAGTATACATTTTCATCTAAGTAATTCATATACGAGTTCCAAGAGTGGGGGTTACCTATAGACATCGGGGATAGGTACGGATACCTATGTTTCATGTCCTCTTTAGCTTCCCAGGTCATTTCTTCATGATTCTTATTCTGCCACAACACCTTGACAGAAGCTACATCCTTAGTTCACAACCTTTTACTCTGCCGATCTAAGTTGGCGATAGGTTGCCCCTCGTAGGATAACTTTCCTTTCATATGGACCTCACCCATGAAAAATATTCTAGGAGGGTCACTTATATATTCGCGGAGCATTGATCTGTGAAAACTGAATGTATTGCTTCAAATCGGACGGTAGGTCCAACTCATAGGCAGCTTTATCTATCCTACGAATGACCTGAGAAGGACTAATGTATCCCCTTCTTGCCGACTCTAGGCTGCTAATCGATAGTTTGTCCCTGAATAAGCTTCACTTTATAGATAATTTAGTGGATCACATCTGGGCCTGTCCATTTCCAAGTCGGAATTTCTATCTCCTATAATAGGCTATCAAGACTCTGATGCTCCACTTCGTTTAAGCTATTATACAACTCCTCTTAATCCAACTTGTAACACTTTAGGTATGCTATCCTGCGCTTTTACTCAGATCCTCTTTCCAGTTTTATTACCATACATTATATTGTAATTCTTACACAAACGTGTGTAAGTACTTAGAGAAGTTCAAAAAATACCTTAGTGTCGCTATACTAGCAGCTTACCTCCTTCAGTCGAGTTCAGGGCTCCACTATGGTTTTTATCCTTAATACCGATTATATCTTAATACTTCTGCCTCGAACAATCTTACACTTTTCTTTAATAGATTATAAATATAGTAATCACATTGCTATTACTGATTTCATTTTATCGAGTAATCACTTGATCTTACTCTTAGTATGCCAATGCTTATAGGCTGCACAATTATTCTTGTGCCATTTGCATGAGGTGCGTTCCAATTTAGTCATAATCTTTTCTGCTCTTGGCTTACTCTGTCCTATATGTGTCATTGTACTCATACGCACTTACAATCTCTTTTTGTCATACTTGTTTCGTTTCCTATTTCACTTCCCAGGGTGTCACCCATCCCAGTGCTACTCTCACCCAAGCACGCTTAACTTTGGAGTTTTGACGGAATCCGGTGCATTAGTGTGGGTATGATCGCGTCCATCCCTTATGGGGTCTCGTTTAAAGTTTAAGCGTTCCCATTTACATACAATAGCGTCAGTTGATTTTCTCTTATGTTTGTACTTCTCTTGTCCACTTCCCCCCTTTTAGGGTGTACCTATGTCATCTTCCATTTATTTTCAGCTATTAACACGCGAATGATTCTACTCCAACATATTTAACATGCTATACCATATCTACATTTTCTATTAAATCGTCTATATATTAGGTTGCCCTTATAGGAAACCCTAGCACAACCATAGGGTGCTTTAGTATTCGCAATATATCGTATAAAATCTCATCTAATGGTTGACACTCGAGTAATATCCATAATGTAGTAGTGCATTCAAAGCTACATTCCATTCATCCCAGTCAGTAATTAGCTCGTGCTCATAATTGGTTCAATTTCTCCACTCGGGAGTACTTATACTTTGATGATTCGTGTTTTAAGCTCCATCATTATACTAACCTTATTCCAGTGGATACCACTTATTCTTCTAATAACCTCATAATGCAGCAGTTGTCCTGCAAATCGATATTTTCCTCTACTTGCAAGATCTCACTAATCATCAAGGTAGAGTCACGTATACATAATACTTCTTTATGCCTTCTGAGCTTTCATCTTTGTCATGTGCTTAAGGCTCACTTCTAATCCTACTTAAAAACATATCAACTTCGTTGTAGTAGTGGCCTTGTCTTATCACATTTTCATTGTACTATACCTTCAATTCGTAACTGTCTATTTCCCTTTTTGTTCGATACTCATACTTAATTAATAACATCTATCTTGAGTGCCTCTATTAGAACTTCTCTATTATTCCTCCAGCTCATATCCATTTTTGGTTGTGCGCAAGGAATTCCATATTACTCTTTATTTCCTTGCACTAGCTATCCTTTTTGTCGTCACATAACCTTTATTCGAAACTTTCCTTACAGAACTTGATAAATCTTCCCTATTTGTTCCATAACTTGCTTTTTCGTTCCACACCTATCTTTACATTCCATTCACATGTACCACGTCATACCTTTTAGTTATTTCCTGTGTATCAATTCAGCCGGTGCCTTAATATATCGTTCTATCCAGCTCTGTCAGTCTTCTCTAAATCATCTTCTTTGGATTATAAGTCTTTTCCAACTTCATCCTACCATACCAGTATCGAACCCCTAGTTTCTATTGCCATCAATTCAACCATTAATTCATTTCTCGAGGTCAGCCATACTCGTAGTTTAATCAAATCTCATTATTGTTGTGGGCACATCCTTTCAAGACACACTATAGCCTTGTATCTCATTCTCTTCTTATTTTTAGGAAAATTTAGACAGAGTTTCCTCTATATATCTTACTATCTCAACACCTGCACGCAAAAAATGCCAACAGTGCCTCACAAGGCACGCATGTATATATTCAGATCATATCATATAGCAGCCACACAGGGCACACATATATAGTCATATCATCTCATATCGCAGCTACATAGGGTGCCCACAATTAGCAGTATGAAAATGGACTTACCTTGTATGTCCACTCGAACTGCAGCTGTTGCACTTTCTTGTATACTTTTCCTTTCATTTTTCAACTTTATATATCAATCGTATTGCAACACCTTACCCGACATAGGTCCTTCGTGCCTTTGCTTACCTGCATGCCTAGTAACTTCCAACATCATCAGTCACTTCTTCTATCGATGTTGTCCTTCTGTTGAAATCACAGGTTAGTATGAGGAATTTTATTCCCTATGACTCGGCTCTATTGCACGATCTTAGATCTGAAAGAAAGTAACATCCTAAATGTCATGTATCCTCCTATCTATAGATGTGGTGCATAACACACCGATAGAAAAGATTCTACTAGACACGGTCTGTAGACACTCCAAGGATGAACTGCTCTGATATCACTTCTGTCACGACCTAACCCTATGGGCCGCGACTGGGGTCCGATCTGGACCCCCATATACATATCTATCAGTTATAAGAACTATACATATGAACCCCAGTGGGTGATAAAAATTTTATACAAGTATAGCCTCTTTCATTTGCATCATGTCATGAAAGGGCAAGCAAGCCGATAAGGCTTCCATAGCATAATAACATTTACAACTGATCGTACAACCATAATCGCACAAAACTCACATATTACCGACATACACATGTCTATAGACCTCTAAGAATAGTAATAGTAACATATGGTGGGAAAAGGCCCCCGCTGTACCCCTAAATAAACAAGCATACATATTGAATGATAAGTATCAAAACTTAGGCTCCAGAATAGTGGAGCACTTCCAACATCGCTGGGTGGAAACCCTAAGCTGGCGGATCTCCAGAATGAACATCTGTACCTATGGCATGAAACGCAGCCCCCCTCCTCCCGAAGAAAGGGGGGTCAGTACGATATATATACTGAGTAAATAAAGCAAGGACTATAATAAGTAAAGCCATTACTAGAACAGAAGGTGCAAAAATGAGCAAAATATCCAGAATATCAAAATGCTTTTCATAACCACAGATAATGTATGCAGAGAAACATATGCCATATCCGGCCCCATTATGGGACTCGATAAACAAATTGTGGTCGCCGCCCCATTATCGGTGCCACAGCACATCATAACTCCAGAGTAGGGAATATCTCAGTAATAGATCATATCATATCAGATGGTCATGTCAGATCATATCATATCATATATGTACATGGCACATCATAACTCCACAATTCCCATATACAGGTCGTACCTGCCCCCTCATGTCGGGGCACGACGAATAATGCAGAGAAGTACGCATGATAAAAAACCTAGCTTGGACTCGTTGAAGGAAGCATTGAGGCATCAACGAGTGGAGTAGTGAGAAACTATATGCAATTTAAATCATATTTGAGACTCGATGGCATAATCAAAATGAGCTTTCGTTCAAAATTGAGACACGAGTCGTATCAAGTACCTTTGGAAAGTCACATTGAGTTATATCAAAATAGAGCTTTTGGGAATCATATACACATATCAAGGCATAACAAATATCTTTTGGAAAACCAAGAAGTTGTCCATCCTAGCAGCTCTACAAATAGGAACTTCCTTAGAATCATATAATAGTCATATACTTGCTTCATAAAAACCATGTCAACAAGGAAGATTAGCTTTACATATTTGTGCCCAAAACATGCCAAGAGATAGAATTAGCATAATACACTTATGCCGAAGACATGCTAAAAGAAAGTCTAAGCCCTACATACTTATTCCAAAAATATGCCAAAAGAAGGAAACGTTAGCTTTACATACCTCTTATGGATTTCTCTTAACACGTTCGCCTTGTCATCTCTTGAACCTATTTAACATAAGAGTAGTACAAGTATCAACAACCCTTGACCCTTTAGCATCTTAAGTTGCACACGAGTACCCATAGAACTCATTTCCTTGCTCGTCTTCTCGACTAGTTCTTTAGCTAGTTAGGGCATTAACGAAAATCAGGCAGCATCTCCCCTATAATGTGCCCTATCCGAATTTTCAATTATACTCTTAATAGATACAGCCAACCAACAACAATAACCTCACATCTCCACGAACGCAGCTAAGGCTCCGTGATTATGGAGGCCAACCACCCACACCTCCACGAATGTTGCCTAGGTCCCGAGAATGAGGAGTTCAATTTCTTGGACCTACGCGAAGAGTCCAAAGACCCGTAATCACGGAGAGCAAATTCTTTTGCACCAGATATCAGGTGAAAAGCTGAGTTTTCTTAAGTTCAAAAATTTCGATGGGGTGCTCGAAATTCATTAGAAATCCCGTGTGTGCAAACGAAATATGCTACCCTACCTAATTTGACATTTCAGACTTAATGGCACATTCAAAATTTTCATATGAGGTCATTAAGACTGAAAATGGGTCCCACACCTAGGGCTATTTTGAACCAAATTCCACAATGGCCTCGAGATTAGACCAGTAGCCTCGAGAAGCAAATGAAGGATCATTCTAGACCAAACTCGACATTTTGGAGCTAATAGTGTTGTTAGAATTTTCATCCGAGTGCATTTTCAAAGAATATTAACCAAAGTCAACCATGGGCTAAATTTTAAAGGCAAATCCACCAAATGGCCTCAAACTCATACCGATTTCCCTAGTACTCGTGTCAACAATGCTACTAGCCTAGTTTGGCCATTTCGGAGCTGATGGAACCGTCAGAATTCCGTTCTAAGGTCATTTTCCTAAAGTTATAAACAAAGTCAATTTTTTAAGGTATAAAAGCTCCAAAATAGGGAAATGAGTCTAAAACCCAATGGTACGACCAACCAACCGCTGTACCGATGCCAAGAGGTCATAAATAACCCAGGGTCGCTATAGGAATGCTCTAAATAATGCAACATATGCATTATTAGAAAAATGACCTAGAGGGTCATTACATCTAGAAAAATGGTATATCAAAATATATATCACTCAAGTCGGGACAAAATCCCATCAAAGGCATAAAATCACTAACTTGAGACTCCGGTGTACCAAAGCACGGCCTCGGGCCCAACTTTTCAATTCCAAAAGCAAAAAAGACATAAGCATAAGCTAGAATCACAACAAATGGGAAACCTACCAACCAAGTCAAACAAGAGGCATCTTAAGTTCAAATCACATAAAAGCAAGTTCTAAGGATTTTAAGCGATGCAAGCAAATCAAGATAGCTCCTAGTCTAAGGCTCCAACGACTTAAATGCAAACTAGTTACTAACAATGATCATCGACTCCAAATATCTCAATAGGATATCAATACCTCAAACATCAACCTCATCACATGTTACTACTTAAGATATATCAATTCTATACAAGACAAGTCTAACAAGAGAAAGACATAACTTACCTCAAGGTCGGAACCATACACAAGCTTCTAAACCAAAATCTTTCGTTTTTGGGCTGCCTCCAAACGATGCCATTCTATCAAATTATTAAAGAACATATCAAAATAAAGCCAAAAATACCTGTATTACTATAATTAAAAATTGAACCAAAATCGAGTAAAAATTCGATATTGGGACTCACACACGAAATCAAAAAATGAACTCCTTCACAAATTTCCAAATAGATCAAGGAACTTGTACCCCAAAAATGGGCACAGTTTAAGCGCCGAAAGAGCTCAAAACAACCCCACCAATTTTAAGCCCTAAAATAGCCTAAAATGCAAGGAAACAATGAATTTTTGCAAGACTTACAAGGTTTTTAGGATGAGAAAGGGTCTCGAAACATACCCACAAGAGTTTCCAACACAATGCAATAAGAATTAGTGAAAATGGCCAAGAATCTCTCAAAAATTGAGTTTTGCTTATGCTGGAATGAAGAAGAGATGACCAAAAATGGGTATTATAGCTCACAAGAATCAGCAAAAATGCTCTTCATGATCGCGATACCCAGGTCTGCGATCGCGAGCCCTGACCAAACTATCCTTCACCATCACAAAACTCATACCCACAATAGCAATCAAGAAGGAGCCTATCCTTTGCAATCGTGGCCCCAAGATCGCGAACACGAAGAACAAAAAATCCCTGTAGTAGCAGTTCAGCTAGTGCTGAACTTTGGAGAATTAGGATTTCCTCCAACAGGGTTTGAAATTTATTTGAAATCCCATTAATGCAATCGGACCATGCTACCCAACCATAAATGGCATTTTAAACTCAATGGAATTGATGAAATTGACGGAATGTCCAACGGAAGTTGTCTAACCGATATGTTGACCAAAATCAACACTTTCAAAGGAAAACACATAAAATGCACAAACAGCCTGAAACTTATTTTAAGCATCTCGAGAACCGAACCAAAGGTCATTCTAGACCAAACTCAGTGTTCAAAGCTAATCTCACTGACGGAATTTTCATTTGAACGTGCTTACTCAAAATATTGACCGAAGTCAAACTTGACCAAAATTTAAAGTTAAAATGGAAAAATCACACAAACTCAAAAAGAAGACTCCAAAACCCAAATTAACTTTCCTCTAGACCAAAATAGACCTTCTAGAGTTGATGGAACAGTCAAAATTTCCATACGACGACCGAATCTTCGAATGTTGACTAAACTCAACTCTTTTTACTTTAAACCTCTAAAAAGAGAGAAACTCGTACCAAGATCACCCTACCACCTCAAAAAGTGTGCTAACCATACCAACATCATACAAGAGCTATAAAGAAGCTATGAGAAAGGGTAAAATGGTAAAAACATATAAAATCACAGAAATGACTTTAGAGGTCATTATAGGATGATATGTTTCTTCAGTGCTTGGTATCGCATATTCTTAGTTCCTATCCTTTGTAGTTGTAACTATTCTATGTACTCGATGGGCTTGTGGGAGTTCGTCCGAATTTTATTTAAACTTGTGCATGAGTGTCCTGGCTGGGCTTATGGGGACCAGTTGGGTATGGTTAGTTGTAGTCTTCCTAGAGTGTATCTTTCTGCTCGTATGGGTTCTTATCTTCCTTACCTTACATGCTATTATGACTCCTATTTAGGCTTGTTCCTTTTTTTCATATTGTTTTTACCTTTTCCTCTTAGTCGGCCTATGATACCTACTAGGTACCTTATATTGGGTACATATACTATACTCTACATCTACTATCATAATGTTGGTCTGAGAACCAACTACCGTCGTGGATAGATCGATCCTGTTGTAGCCAAATCCATAGAGCAGGGTGAGCACATGCCATTTTGAGATCATTTATGTCTCATTCAGCTTGGATGGCTCATCTTTTGTACTTTTGAGAATGGACGGTGTTGTATATATATATTTTTTGGTCCACTTTTGGTATTTGTACTCGTTTCATTTTGGTAACAACTCTGTACTAGTGACTTTCAGGTTCTGAGAGGGATTCATTTTTATGTATTTTGTATATATTTATCTAGTTCTCCTTATTTCAACATTTATTCGGTTTTGCTTAGTTTTGTTTAGTATTTCTCCCTTATAGCCATTACTTGTAGTTCTATATTACGAGTTTGGCATATCTGTCGGGGGGTTATGGTCGGTTTTATCATAACCTGAGAAATTAGGTCGTAACAGAAAGTCACAATAGAATTTTTATAGAGACAAACAAAAAAAAATTCTTTATAGGGATAATGCCATGATATCGTTAATCGCGCTCCTCCACCATAGAAACATTCTTTGTTTTGAGGCCGGTATTTTAAAAAAATTAAATACAAGTGAAATTTTAATTTAAATATAAATATTTACATATAAATACACATAATCCCTTTGATAAATCTTGGGTAGTGATACTTTTGGGGATGCGTCGACTTAGTTTAAAAGATTGTAATTAGATCTCGTAATTTCTTTTTACTTTCCCGCTAACTATAGGTTAGGATATAATATTTATAATATGAAATAAAGTGTCATGTCTAGTCCAAATTGTGAAAAATGGAATTGAACAATGACTTTGATAAAGAAAGATGAAAACAATATTAACATTTGAACTTGAGTTTAATTACTTGAGTAAAAAAAGTAGAAAGAAAAAATGAAAAAAAAATAAAAATAAGAAAAGAAACATGTAGCATATTATTTTCCAGCCCCCAATTAATAGCATCCCTAAATTATCTTATTATATTGTAACATCCCCTAAAAATGTTGTATACGATGTTTCAATTCTCGCCAAAAAAATGATACAGCCTCCGTATTTTAGACATAACTTTTCATAGTATGGTTTAACTTAGGTGATTCAAATTTCTGAGTAACCATAATATCATTATCTACAACTTTTATGAAGATCATATTTTAAGTTTCAGAGGTCAAGTAGGTCAAATAAATTAATTGTTGTAAGATAGGATGTTGTTACGGAATGGGGTGTTTATAGAAGTAAAATCATATCTCACTGTAGAATGCTCCAAATTGGTTGATTCTTGAACGAAATGAAACTAGACTTCCATATCTACAATTCTTATGAGACAAAATCCTAATAAGGAATTTATCTTATTCAAACGCATCTCCAAAAAAGAGTATTCTATTAAAAAGAACTCATTTTACCTACCATGGAAAGATCTAGAACCCTTTGACATCATTCATGACATCAAAATCCTCAATTGAATTTTCAAGATCATCTTTTGTAATTATTTTTATTTATTGTTAGATCCCTCTTCTACTCCTATAAATACCCACCTTATTTCCTCATTTTATTCATTAAATTTTCTCAAGCGACTCTTCTCTCTATACACTTCTTTACTCATTCTCAAATATAGTTTTAGTTCTTAGTAGTAAAAATAATACTATTCTGGTGATTCATATACTCCGAGTAATACACAAAACGTTTTGACGAGGAAAAAGCTAGGACTCAAGAGTGTTCATTAAGTTCTTCGATTCCGACTAAAGCTTTGGATTCCAGGTATGTAAGGCTTCAATGAGAGTATTCCTTCCACTCTCATGTGTAAATTATTTTGATTATTTAATAAATTATATTTATTTTCTTTAAGCTTTACTCTAAGTTATGTGGGTTTTTATCCATGGGTTCTTCCACCCATGTAGTCCAAAAACTCTTTCAATTAGGTCTCTTGATTTCAAGTAATATTTTCTTATAGTAATTCTTATTGTTACTTAATAGTATGAATCATGGTTAAACTAATGATTATTGATCTATTTTGATGCAACATAATTTCATATGTATGAATTGATGATTCCTCTATTTATCTATTTAAAGGTTCTTGAAATTCATAGTGGGTGGTTTAAAGCATGATTTTTAATTAATGGATTTTAAAGTATTTATGTATATTTATTTACATACATATTTGCAAGTTAAAGTAATTTGAACCCACCTAGTTTTATTATGTTTTTAATAAAGTTTGACTTGAAAGCTTTGACTCCAAATGAATGTTTATGAAAGCAATATCTATGATCAAAAGGGAATCTTATGAAATGAAAGAATGATGAAATGATATGAATGTTGGATTCTTTATGCAATAAGGACAAGTCTTGCATAATTGAATTATCAAATGTTTTAATGAGCTACTCTACCGAATATGATGTTTGAATTCTCAAGTTATATGCTATGAATATTTTAAAGTATTAAACTATTCTATGGGATTGACTTAGCACCAAATGAGGCATTGAGGTGGAATTCGGTAAGGGAATCCTAGTAGCAACCCCTTGTCTTATTAACTATGTGCCAACATAGGAGCCCTTGTAGGCTTAGGCTAATGGATCCATAAATAGCCCTTAAAGTTAAAGTTAAAGAAATGAATAAAGTTGACGGAGTTCTACCTGACAAGTAGTCTCCTCAGCCAACGTAGGGGGTTATGTTGGATCCATGTAATAGCTCGCATGGTCTTAAATATCGGTTATGGTTATGTTCCCATAAAATAAATGTTTTAAAGGATATCTATATGATTTATTATGCATGCATTATATTATGTTTCATGTTACATAAAAGTTTTAATGTTTCCTCAATGTTCATGCATCCTTACATACTTAGTACATTCAAAGTACTAACACACTCTTTTGCCTACATGATATCACCATGTAGGGACCAATGCTCCTCCTCGTTCTCCTCCTCATCGCTAGTTGAGACTCCATTGAAGACTACTTTTGGTGAGTTCCCATATTCCAGGAACAATACTCCTTTATCTTTCTAGCTTATGATATGTTGAGATATTTTATTATGGCATTTCTTCTATTATGATTGAGGGTGAGCTAGGGACTTGTCTTAGCCCCACTAAATCTAAAATTTAGAAGTATTGTTGGACATATGTAAGTTGAAGATTTACTATTATGATTTCCGCTTTTTTATTTATCATCATTACCTATGAAAGGCTAAAAGAATGCTAAGAGGCTTGTTTGAGGTACTTTTGGGTTCCTCATTCGCTATGTCACATCTAGGCTCTAGGCTTGGGTCATGACATATATAGAGTGAGAGTTATTACAAAATGACTACATAAAAAATAGAAATAACACTTTAATGAAAGAGTAACAACAATAACATTTAAACTTTAAAGCAAACTCCATCCGAATGTATTCCAAACCCACGCGAACTCTTTTTGTGTCTTGAACTTTATGTTCATTCCCTGGAAAATATAAAGAAAACACAAATGACCACTATACAAAAATAGAAGATATATATTATAATATTTAATAAGTAAACAGAGAAGAGAATGTAATTATCAATTTCTACAAGACAAGCAACATTTTCATTTGGAAAGAGATTCAGATTAAAACTAACCTAGAAGTTTTCCACATAATGCTTAAGGCATTCGAGCTTTCCAAATGCTCAAAATAATATAGAATTTAAAGATGCACATAATTAACATATAGATTATTAAATGAGTCTTTTAAGAGAACTAACTGGTTTAATGTAGATTAATAATAAGAGATCCAGAAAGTACAATAGCAACAAAAATAGAAATTTGAGTTTGTACAATCGACACCCAATCTTTGACATGTCAAGTTCAAGAGAATTTCAATTCATGATACTATTGCAACCATTATTTCAAATCAAACTAACTCATATGGATCAATGCTAGACACTTCAACACCAATAGAAAATTAACATGCCAAAAACAACACTCCCCATTTTCATGACTATTTAGACAATGCCGTTTGTGCCCTCACTGAAAAGAAATCCCTTTTTCACTTATAATTTACAATTTTTTCTTTAAATTCAGGGACGTGGAAAACACTCACGCTCACAAAAGAGATTCAGACTTTCATGCACAATACCATAGGCTTGCCCTTATTTTCAATACTTAGACTCTTGAATCGCTGAACTAGGATCACTATAGGACTTTTGTGGCTCGTAACATAGGCTCAGCGACAGGTGTGGTACATTTAGATTTTAGTGACTTTCGACCCTCCTCAAACACTACATCAACTTTGAGTCCACCTTTTATAACCCACACTTCATTTCACTCTTTATCTTAACTTGTTATTTTTGCCTTAGGTTTGGCTGTTGTTTGTTTGTTTTACAACATTTTTCTTATGTTTTGTACTTTTCTTTGCTAACTCTTTCTAATCCATTTATTCGTCTTAGCCAACCACCTTTTTCTTCCTTTTCACACATCACTTTTTCAAACCTTTTCTTTCATTTATTTTTCTTTTGTCATACCCCTTCTCTTCTCGCTTTCCTCTCATAGTAGCCACCCTCAACTTAGGCTTTTGGCCTGAGTTGAGGTGCACATTATTCTAGGAGGGACCAGGGCCAAAACAAGGGATTACAATTCGAATTAGGTACATTTGAAATATGTGCTTATTTGATCAAAAAGGTCTTTCAAGAGTCTATATCTTTTGGTTTAAAGGCTAAAAAAATGTTTGGTTGGCTCTTTTAAGGATAAGTGGACTAAGTCAAAAATGTCCTATGATCCTTTCCTAGTCAACAGTTCAATTATCACAGTACGACCAACGGGGCAAGTTCTAGATTAGCACAAATAGTCCGAACACACAAATACCTCACACACACTTGGCAACAAGTTTCATTGTCAATCATCAATCTTTGGTCATATTTTAGTATAAGTCCCGTGTTATCATACTAGTTTACATCATTTTATACAAAGATCCTACATAGTCAATATGTCAAAGAAATAGTCATAATAATACAAGTAAATTTCAGAAGGGTCTATTTGTTTTCGTTTAAAACCTTTTTTATTCATCTTGTCATAGATCCTTACTCTTATTTCATATTTACATCCTAAACATTCCATTTCAACATAAATTAAAAAGATCCTATAGGGAAAAAAACATAGGTAAGAAAACCCCAAGGACTTAGTTGAGTGTCTAGGGTACTTAGACTTTGCCTAGATACTCGTGCATTAATTCATAACCACACCACCCCTAATTGAAAATCCTTGCATTGTCCTCAATGAAATACAGCAAAAAGTGAAAAAATAAGGGGTGAAAAGAAAAGAACCTATGGCGCCTAAGCACTGAAGTCTATATAGTGGCATCTGGGTCCATAGTTGTGGATCCTGGTGCAGCAACATGTAGTACCACAGCAGTCTGTGTGTCATTATAAGTGTCATCACGGGAGCTTGATACTCCAATAGCACGCTGCCTCTCCTCTTTTCGCCGTATCTCCTCGATCACTATAGATGCCTGAGTAGCCTTCTCAACATCTTGGCGCTCCCTCTTTTTTCTCTTTCTTGCCTCACCCTTATCCGAAGTGGCATCCTTAGTACGGGGCCTTTTATCTTAGACCACCCTGACTCATCATCTGCAAACAAATTAAATAATTGTAGTTGCTGAATAATAGGCAAAGCAATTGGTATAGGGGTTGTTGTAGCTAGGGTTGTGATCTCCACACGGAGTGCTCCAATCTCAGTTCTAATAGAAGCAATATCAGAACTGGATGAGGTATGCAACTTTGCATTCACTTACAGCTCAAGAAATCAATATGCGCCTGAATCTGTCGCTCTCGATCAGCCAAGAAAGCTTCAAAATTTATTGCCACATGCTCTTCTAATTCGGTAATGGCTTTGCGGACCCATGTCTTAAGTTGCTGAATCAACTAGCCTAATTGGGACTCGATCTGTGCCTGCCGTTGTACCAAACCTATATGGTATGGTCATAGCATGCAAATCGAAGGGACTACCGAAATAGCTAGGGCAGCCTCAGATGGCTCTATGGAAGGTGTCTTGAGGTCTGGAGCAGCTACTGAATCATCTTGTACAAGTGGATGAACATGCACAATCTTCGGTAGCTTTATCTCTAAAATCGAAGCACGCTATTGTCCGACTGGGTTTGTATTATCTTTAATGAGTCCTGGATTTGTAGTCCTATTCACTCTAATCAGTGGATCGACCCTTGAAATCAATGGATCTATATCATCCTGGCACAGTGCAAACACAAGGCAAGGAAAGGGTATTATGGTATTCCGTCGAATAGCCTGCTCATAAATCTCTGAAATAATGATTTTCACCATGTCGACCTCATATCCAGCTATCAAGCTTTCTATAATCATAGCTTGATCCAAGGTTAAATGGTTGTCTGCATTTGTTGGGCAGAGTCAGTGTCTGATAATGGTCCACCAAAACTTAAACGTGAAATTTAGTAATGCCTTCTTGATTGGGGTTGCATGTGATACCCTATCTGTTGCGATGCCATGCTTCACTATATAATTGGCTACCCATCTAAGTATCTCTCCACGTTGCACTAGATCCCGCATAGCATTTTTATCATGAACCACCTTCATTTTCTGATAAAACTTCATTCGGGGCTGTCGGTGGAAAATTGGGGTCGTAGATGGCCCATCGGACAGTGTCCTTGAATAGACTAGCTGGGATTTACAGAACTAGCATGGTCAAGAGGACTAGCTGCTCTAGCTCCATTGCTTTAGAATGATCCGACTATTTGATTGTGGTCGCGTATGAAGCATAGAACTCGCGGATGATGTTATTTTTGTAACTCTTAAAGTGCTCAGTCATCCACTCTAATCTATGGCGACGAAATAAATCACTAATCTCAAGAACTACTTCCAGCCCAGTTGTGATCATACACGGCTTCTCAGTAATGGGTCTCCTCAAATTTTGGTGATTATTTCTCTTTTGACCTATTCTGTAGAAAATTTAGAAGGCCGGGAACTCACCACTACTTTGCCTTCCTATATGTACTGGTATAGAGGGTCGCTGGGGAAGCCTCATATGGCTCTATGGAAGGTGTCTTGAGGTCCCAAGCAGCTGAACATGCACAAACACTGGTAGCTTTACCTCTAAAATCAAAGCACGTTGTTGTCTGACTGGGTGTTTATTATCTTTAATGAGTCCCGGGTCTGTAGTCCTATTCACTCTACTCAGCGGATCGACCCTTGAAATCAATGGAACTATAGCATCCTGGCCCAGTGCAAACACAAGGAAAGAAAAGGGTATTGTGGTATTCCGTCGAATAGCCCGCTCATAAATCTCTAAAATAATGATTTTCACCATGTCGACCTCATATCCAGCCATCAAGCTTGCTATAATCACAGTTCGATCCGAGGTTAAATGGTTGTCTGCATTTGTTGGGCATAGTCAGTGTTTGACAATGGTCCACCAAAACTTAGCCGTGAAATTTAGTGATGCCTTCTTGATTGGGGTTGCGTGTGATACCCAATCTGCTATGATGCCATGGTTCACTATATAACCTGCTACCCATCTAAGTAGCTCTCCACGTTGCACTAGATCCCGCATAGCATTTTTATTATGAACTACCTTTATTTTCTGATAAAATTCCATTGTTAGGGCTGTCAGTGGAAAGTTGGGGTTGTAGATGGCTTGTCAAACAGTGTCCTCGGATAGACTAACTGGGATCTATAGAACCAGCATGGTCAAGAGGACTAGCTGCTCTAGCTCCTTTGCTTTGGAAGGAGCCGACTGTTTGATTGTGGTTGCGTATGAAGCATAGAACTTGCAGACTATGTTATTTCTGTAACTCCCGAGGTGCTCAGTAATCCACTCTAATCTGTGTCAAAGAAACAAATCACTAATCTCAAGAACTACTTCCATCCCGGTTGTGATCACACACGGCTCCTCAGTAATGGGTCTCTTCAGATTTTGATGATCATTTCTCTCTTGCCCCATTCTATAGAAATCAAGAAGGCCGGGAATGCACTACTATTTTGTCCTCCAATGTGTACTGGTATAGAGGGTCACTCGAGCATTGAATTCTCCATAGAGGATTCGGATCCTGAAGCAGATGGGGGTACTAAGTCAGCATCGCTCTCCTCCGCCTCTTCTGAATCCCCATTTTTAGAATAGGAGGGTATGGGTGTTGCAGATGAATGAGGTAGGGAAGAGCCTCTGGTTTAGTCTGACGCTATGATGATTTGTTTAAAGTGTTGGTCCTTGGACCTCCTCACCCATGCCTCTTTCGATGCACTGAGTTCAGCATCTGTTGGCACATCCTTGAGGCGTCATCTAAAATTTTCTATGATTTCCTTCTTGGAATGCTTTTTCTTCCTACTACCCTTCTTCAATGTTTGTTTTAGAGGAATTGTACCTATAGAGGGAGATTTAGGACACAAACACAAAAAGAAAAACAAATAAATAAAGAAAAGAAAATAACTAGACAGTCATAGTTTTTGGTCCTACGGGGGTGAATTTATGGGTCATAGAAGAGTAGATAGTCCATAGACTCAACTCGTAGACTCAAACTTGAGGATATTGAGTCTCTGAAGTTCATTTGCGAGAGGACCTTATGACCCGTAGAAGTTTCTATGGATCGTAAGGTTCAATCGTAGACTCAGTGCTATGCTTCTGGAATTTTATCATTTTATTTAGATGAGTCTAATGCCCGAGCTGTAGAATATTCTACGGCCCGTAATTAGACTTATGACACTTGGTGAATGTGAATAATTAACCACTTATCTTGAGGTATCATTTACGAGAGGTAACTATGATCCGTATAATGATCTACGCATCATAGAAAACCCTCGTCTGAACCATGCAAGATTCAGTGATTACATTTCCAAATATAGTTCAACAACAAAAATTTCTTACTTGTTCCTTGTTATTGAATTATAAACACAATTTCAACAAAACCCAGTGCTACCAATTCACGTTTCAACAAATCAAAACCACAACCTAAAAATACCCAAAATCTAGAGCCTATTCTATTGATGAATCTAACTGACGAGACGTAGGAGAGTCTATAAGTCGTAAGATGCTCATACTGGTCATTACCTATGAAGGTTTCACAATTGAACATAAAGGCTACTTGATGAGGGGTATACGCCTCATAGAATTACTACGACTCATAGAAAACCCCCGTCTGGAAAAATTCTTCAAGTTCAGTGGGTGAACTTACATAGGCAACACATCAATCAAATTCAATCACCTATTTTCAATTAATTGAAATAGAAATTCAAAAACGCAGAACCCCATTTCACACATTAGTACAATGATCAAAATTTGAACTCTCAAAAAGCCCTAACTTTGTTTGATATAGTTCTTCAGTCCTACTAAACTATTTAAGCAAGGAAAGTGTGGAATGTAATATCAATGAAAAAATAACTTACCACAAGGAAGAATTCACAGGTTTGAGTTACGTTGGTACTGAGACTGGGATTACTAGATGCTTTAGGAGTTAGGAATTTTGAATTCTGGCTGCTTGAGGCTCAAATGATATGGATTAATGATGGGGTTTGCGTGGTTTTAGCAAGGGTGGGAATTGGAGAAGTTGTTTGTGTGAAAGGGGAGGTGAATAGTGATCTGTTATAAGTTTTTGAGAAGAATGAGTTTTAAACTTTGGATCTTTTATTTGATGTATTCACGGGTCGGGTCGGGTGTTTAACTTACTAAGTCCGCGAAAGAGGCAAGTTATGACTCATAATAATTATTACGGGTCATAGACTTCCATCATAGATTGTCTCAAAGGAAAGAAAATATACCTGGAGTCCACGAGTATAGGCTATGACCTGTAGAATGCTCTACGAGTCGTAGATTATACTCGTAGACTTAAAGGTACTTCATGTTTTGCATCTGGAGTTTGACGAGTCAGGTTTACGAGCCGTAAAAGTTTCTACGACCTATAAAAATGACTCATATGTCTTTATGAGTCCTTTTCTGTTTCCAAAATTTTCAATTTGACATGGGCACGTACTCAATCTTTGGCCTATTTTATATGCTTTTTATTTGTAATTTTAATTTGATGCGGACCCTAACAATGTCTATGCTATCCTAAAAACTATCAAGTGAGAATAGAAAAAGATACAAATAGACTGAATGAATACAAAGTAAATTGGGTTGCCTCCCAAGTAGCGCTTGATTTAACGTCGCGGCACGACGTAGATATACTTAGCTACTCAGACTTCACTAGGCTTCTATGCTTCCACGGTTTTGATTTCATCCTCTGTGCCCATATATTCTTTGATTCATTGACCATTAGCTTTGAACTTCGTACCATCCTTCTTTTCTAGCTCGACCGCACCATGTGGAAAGACTTGACTCACTCTAAGGGGTCCCAACCATTTTGACTTGAGTTTTCAAGGAAATAAATGCATCTTTGAGTTGAAAAGAAGGAGCAAGTCTCTGGGCCTAAATGTTCCCTTTTCAATCTTTTGGTTGTGGTATTTCTTCATTCTTTCTTTGTACAAGGCTTCACTCTCATATGCATTTAGGGAAACTCATCAAGCTCATTTATTTGATTCATCCTTTGCTTTGATGCGGCATCCCAATCCATGTTCAATTTCTTCAATGCCCACATAGCTTTCTATTCCAACTCTACGGGCAGATGAAAAGATTTTCCAAAAACAAGTTGATAAGTTGACATACCTATAGGCATCTTGAATGCAGTGCAGTAAGCTTATAGAGCATCATCAAGCCTCCTTGACCAATCCTTTCTATTTGCACTCACCATCTTTGCAAGTATTTTCTTGATTTAACGATTTGAGACTTTAACTTGTCCACTAGTTTATGGATGATAAGGAGTTGCTACACTATTTAAAAGCCCATACTTTTCAAGTAACGCTTTGAAAAATTGATTGCAAAATTGGGAACCTCCATCGCTGATTGTTTCCCGTAGTGTACCAAATCTTGAGAAGATGTTATGCTTGAGGAAGGCGGTGATACTCCTTTCTTCATTGTTGGGAAGTGCAACAACTTCAACCCATTTAGACACATAGTCAACCGCAACGAGGATGTATTTCATTCCACTTGAACTCATAAAAGGTCCCATGAAGTCAATTTCCCATACGTCGAATAATTCAATGACTAGAATAGGAGTGAGTGGGAGCTCATATTTCCTTGAAACTCCTTCTTCCCTTTGATAACAATCACAAGACTTGGCGAAATCATGAGAGTCTTGATGAATTTTTGGCCAGTAGTACCCACTTGTAGGATCTTGTAGGTTGTTCAGATACCACTATAATGGCCTCCAACGAGCGACGAGTGGCATGCTTCCAAAATACTTATCATCTCTATTTTGAGTACACATCGATGAATAATCCCATCTACATAAACACGGAACAAGTGTGGTTATTCCTAAAAGAACTTCTTCAAATCAGACATAAACTTGCGGAGTTGGTGAACATTTAAATCGGATGGCACTATATCAATAACAAAATAGTTGGCAACATCGGCAAACCATGGAATTAAGTCTTGTGATACAGCCAATACTTTTGTTCTGGCAAGGTGTCATTTATCTCAACTCCATCTTCCAACTTTAACATCGCCTCTTCTTCAATCCTAAAGAGATGGTCCACAACTTGGTTTTCTGTCCCTTTTTGGTCTTTCACTTTAAAGTCAAACTCTTGTAACAGCAATACACAATGAATAAGTCTTGGCTTGGTATCCTTCTTTTCCATGAGATATCTCAATGCAGCATGGTCTGTGTGTACAATGACTATGGTGCCCAACAAGTAAGATCTAAACTTCTCGAAAGCAAACACAATGGCAAGCAACTCTTGTTCGATTACAGTGTAGTTTCTTTGTGTTACACCCTACACTCTTAAGCTCGGAATGCCTCCTAAGCTTGTTAGAATTATCATGTGAGCCGGATAATCTACGACACCATCAAATGACTCTAAAAAAGGGAGAATGTGATACCCTATGGTAGGGAAGGTTGGAACTAGGGTCATGAGAAGTCAAAAGGAGTTGGAGGCCAAGTAATGAGTTGTAGGACTCGATTTACCTACATAAGCTACTAACTTAGGAGTTACATACTTAAGTTACTTGATTACATACCAAGCTTATGTGGCAAGGATACATAGGTTCTTAAAATGAGACGAGATTACAAACCCATAAGGAAGAGGGGAGAATGACACATGGCAGCAAAAGGAGGCACCACGTAGCAACATGGGAAGGTGCCACGTGGAAGCAGGTGACCCACCTGCTTGGGGGTGGGCCCCATAAGGACACGTGGCATCCCCTAATTGGCTGCATAGATGTGTTGGCCCAATAAGAGTTGGACACGTGTCATCTCCTAAGCCAACATATATATATGTTATGTGACTAAGACCTCATTCTTTATCCAAAACTTCAGCCAAACAAAGATAAAAAAATGTTGGAGGAAAAGAAAGAGGTAGCCACGGCTTGGAAGAGTTCAAGGTAAGTTCTCCAATTTTTCTCCGCGAATTAATTATCTACGGTATTCCTTGATCATGTGAAGACGTATATATTTATCTTATGATGCCTACGGAATCATTTCTTTAGCTTTACACTTGGAAAAAATAGGAGAAAGTTGAAAGAAAAACTTGGAGAGCCAAGGAGAGGGGCTACGGGTTTGGCCACCTTGAGGTGAGACTCCAACTTTCGTTACGTAAATTAATTATTTTTGGTATCCCATGGATAAATAACAGTTTTTAATCGCATGAAATCACAATTTGGGGAGCGAAGGAGTGACCCAAACAGTCCACTCCGTTTCAGCACATCAAGAGGTTTTCGAGGCGGGTTTTGGGCGAGTTTTGGCCAATTTTGGGTAAGGTAAGGTTTTTCCTTCCTATTTGAAGTTTATGATATTGTTATATGATGTATTATACACCTTTTATGCTTCTTTAAGTGTAAGAATGTTATAGAAATACTCGACATTAGAAACAAACTAAATTGGAGTCATTATAGTTAAATTGTAATCGACATGAGGCATTGTGCATGTGGGGTGCTGCTGCAGGTGTGTGGTGGTGTGTTGCAGGGCCTAAAGTTATTCTAAAAAATGTGTGGGAGCTTCTGGTTTCATACACACGATCCTCCTCTTCGTACGGTTAAAGGTTTTACAAGATAGAGACTAGAAACCCTATTTTGGTATCGTAATGTTAAGCAAGTTGTTTGGAGCTTATGTTGTGTAATGTTACCATGTTTTATTTGTATATGAGATGAATTTTGTTGTTTTTTGTTGGCTGTACTTATTAGGGATCTAATTGGAAATTCGGATGGGGCATGTTATAGGGGAGGTGCTGCTCAATTTTCGTTAACTCCTTAACTAGCTAAAGAACTAGTCGAGAAGACGAGCGAGGAAATGAGTTCTATGAATACTCGTGTGCAACTTAAGATGCTGAAAAGTCAAGGATGGTTGATATTCATATTGCTTCCGTGTTGAATAGGTTCAAAGAACGACGAGGCAAACATGATAAAGAGTAACTCGTAAGAGGTATGTAAAGCTTTCTCTTGGCATATTTTTGGCATAGGTATGTAAAGCTATCTTTCTTTCCTTTTGGTATGCCTTAGCCGTAAGTGAATTGTATGTGAAATATGGAGATAATTCCATTCCATAACTTCAAGTACGCCTCATAATCCCTGTCCACTGCTTGGTATTGGAACCCCTGCAAAATTGAGTATCGCCTGTCAAGGCTTCTACATGTTAAAAAGTAGTGTGTGGAAAGCTATCTCTCCTTTATCTTGACATGTACTTGGCATGAAAATGAGATTATGATGCCATGGTTTTTTACCAATCCCCAGGATGGGCCGGGTACGAAATATGTACATGATGACCACGTGAAGGGAAGTACAGACTATATAGAGCTTATTCTCTTTCTTCTTTTGGCATGTCTTAGTTGTAAGTTAAATATGATATGAGCTCCGGGGTAATCCCATTCTTAAGAAACTCTTATTTACTTCTGAATATTGAACTCCTATAGTAGTTGAGCTATTTCCCTGGAAACTTCGATATGTTAAAGAAGTACCAAATGTACAGGCTCCAAGTCTTAAAGACTATATGATAACAAGTATTTTTGATTCCATAACCGACTTGGCCTTACATTGGTACATGTCTAGGTTCCCCGAGGTTACAATTGGTATAGCCTATAATGGCATTTAGAGGGTACTCGAGATGACTACACTACTACTCGGGTCCTCAGGCAAAATCTTAACTTTCTTATTTTGTTAAGTCTCTGATAATGATTTAAATTGCATATAGTTACTCACTACTCTACTCGTAAATAATGTAACCCTTCTATCACTGAGTCCTAGGACAGGGTATGTTCTCATGCACATTTTACTACATTATCCACTGAGTACCTCACTAAAGGACTGGGTACACTATACGAGGACATGATAATGCAATGACATGAAAAACTCACCGAGTCCCTCACTAGAGGGCCAGGTACGTATGTATATATATGATGATGTATTGTAATAAGGTGGTGATGGCGTCAGGCCTATGATGGTCCTACAAATATGATTTACCGGATCCCTGATAGGGCCGGCTATATTGTATAATTTGAGCATGCATACTTTTATGATTCACTGAGTACAGGTACAGGTTTTTGATTTGATATTTTATCCCCTGCTTCTCTATTTCAGATATACTTCCAGTTGTATTATGTTATGTTTTACATACTTAATATATATGTCGTACTGACCCCCTTTTTTTAGAGAGGGTTGTATTTCATGCCCGCAGGTACAGATACAGGTTTTGGGAGTCCGTCAGCTTAGGATTCCATTTAGCTCAGCTGGAAGAGGCTCTATTGTATCGAAGCTTAGTTTTTGGCACTGGCCGCTGATGTATATAATTTTTTTGTTTATCTAGGGGTACGGCGAGGGCCCTGTCCCTCTATATGTTGTTGTTAACATTTTTAGAGGTCTATAGACATGTATATATGGGATATGTATATCAGTTTGGTTTGGCTGGGTCTACATAATATATGGTATGTGTTGTTATGTTATGGCAGCCTTGTCGGCTTACATGTCCTTTCAAGATGTGATGCAAATGAAAGAGGCTACAGGTTTATGAAAATATTATCACCCAATAGGGTTCTGTTGCATGATATTATATCGTTTATAGTTCAACTTGACTATAGCTGATAGACGTATATACGGAGGTTCAGGTTGGACCCTAGTCGCGGCCTATAGGGTTGGGTCGTGACAGTTTGAGCAACATTAAGGGTTTTGCTATCATAAAATATTGGATGTAAAATCTTCTCATGCCTTTTTCTCAAGACTATGCCAAGTGCTACTGCACTTGCATCACATATAACTTCAAAGGGTTGCTCCTAATCCGGTGCAATGATGATAGGAGCAGATACTAACCTTTTCTTCAACTCTTTGAACTCTTTTAGACAGGCTTCATCATAAACAAATTTTGTCTCCTTCTTTAGTAGTTTGCATAAAGAATGAGCTATTTTGGAGAAGTCTTGGATGAAGCAGTGATAGAATCCGGTGTGTCCCAAAAAGCTTCGAATACCTTTGACAGTGATGGAAGGAAGTAACTTTGCGATTACCTAAATATTTGCTCGATCTACCTCAATGCCTTGTTTGAAATCTTCTGATCTAGCACTATGCCATCTTTCACCATAAAGTGACACTTTTCCTAATTTAGCACAAGGTTGCACACTTCACACCTTTTTAGTACATCTTGGAGATGAGCCAAGCAATCCTCAAATGAGTCACCAACTACTAAAAATATATCCATGAAAACCTCAATTGTATCTTCCACCATGTCTAAAAAGATAGATATCATACAACGTTGAAAGGTTGCCGGTACATTATACAATCCGAATGGCATCCTTTTGAAGGCAAACGTCCCATATGGACATGTGAAGGTGGTCTCCTCTTGGTCTTCTATTGCTATAGAGATCTGATTATAGCCCAAATATCCATCAAGAAAATAGTATCAACCTTTTCCACCAAGATGGTCTAGCATCTGATCCATGAAAGGCATTGGAAAGTGATCTTTTTCAGTCCATGAGTTGAGCTTGCGATAATCCATACACACTCTCCAACCGGGGATAGGCCTAATTGGAATGAGTTCATTCCTTGAGATTAGCACCACAGTAATACCACCCTTTTTGGTACACATTGGACAAGACTTACCCAATTATGATATATGATTGGATAAACAACTCCAGCATCTAACCATTTGATGATCTCTTTTTTGACTACCTCTTGCATAGGTTGGTTGATACGTCATTGGTGTTCTATGCTTAGTTTGAAATTCGACATGAGTTGGAGTTTATGAGTATATATGCTCAGTGGTATGCCAATGATGTCATCTATGGACCACTCTATTGCTCTTTTGAAATCTCTCAAGACATATGTAAGAGCTTCTACTTGCTTTGGGTGAATATTGGCAGCTATTATGACCGGAAGCGTGTTATTGAGTCCCAAGAATGCATATTGCAAGTGAGATGGCAGTGCTTTGAGTTCCAAAGTTGGAGGTTCCTCGATGGATGGCTTCATGGGTGGAGTTGCTCTATTCTTCATGTCTAAGTTGAGTCTCTTAGGTGTGTGATTAAAAATCCAAGGCCATTTAGTGTACAAATGATCTCATCATACTCTCCAATGTGATCTTTATCAAAGTTCATGATGACGACAGTTAGACCTTCAACACCCAACCTATCTTTAATAGGTATGTCTGGTTGCAAATCGTCGACAACATAAATCATGGAAACAACTCATAGATCATTATGATGCTTTATTTCTCAGCATACATCAAAGATCATATCTTTATTATTTAGTTAAAACTTTAGTTGGCTAGTTTCTATGTCTACCAAAGCACGTTGGGTTGCCAAGAATGGTCTACCTAGAAGATAGGAACATCAAAGTCTACTTTGCAGTCAAGAATGATGAAGTCAGCAGGGAATATGAATAATTCAACCTTCACTATAACATCAAAAATAATGCCCACGGAATTCTTCATAGTATGATCTACCATCAAGAGACACATTGACGTTGATTTGGGGGCTCTCAAGCCCAATTGTCAAAACACTACGAGCGGCATCAAGTTAATAGTAGCACCCAAGTTGCACAATGCTTTTTTCAAAGTTGAATACCCCAATGGTACATAGTATGGTGAATGTGTCTGGGTCTTCTTTCTTTTACACAAGGGATCAAGTGGCGATTGCACTACAATGATGCAAGTTATCAGCCGGTTCAAAGCTTACCGTTCTCTTCTTTGTGTCAATATCCTTCATAAACTTGGCATAACCCGACATTTGTTCTAGCGCCTCTAACAAGGAAACATTTACCAAAAGTTGTTTCAACATGGAAATAAACTTAAGGAACTTTCCATCTTAGACCTTTTTCTTCAATCTTTGTGAAAAAGGAGGACGAGGTCTTGGCATTGGAATTGGAGTTGGAGCAGCGTCTTTTGCATTGCCTACTTTCTCATTATGCTTTGTATCTCCTTTATCAGGCTGTTTGGTGCTTGGATCTTCGCCTACTGCTTCTTCCTTAATTTTGAACCACATCGTGCACATCATCCTCAAGTTCTGGCATAGGTGGATCAACTATTTGAATTCTACTTTGGGTGGTCACCGCCATGCATTGCCTGTCATTCTTTGGATTTTGAATTGTATTACTTGGGAGAGTTCCTTTTTGCGTGGGTTCAAAGATGACAAAATCTGCCCCAATTGTTGCTCAATAAAATTTATAGATGTAGAATGTGACTAAACTTTTTGATTCATTCCAAAAAGATCATTGCATATCTTCTTAAGATTATCCTTTGTTGTGTCATACTTTTTCATCATCTTAACCATTATGTCTTTGATTTTTGCAAGTTTGGATCCCCCATCTCGATTTCTAGGAGGGATGTATGCACAATTATTATTGTTATTTCTCTTTATCCAATCACCTTCTCTGTCTTGCCGGCGATTTTGATCATCATATCCATTTCAATTATAATTTTTCTCGTGATTGTAGTTTCCGTCATGATTATAGTTGTTATTGCGGTTGTAATGGCCCTCTCAATTGAAGTTATTATAGTTCTAACCTTGATTTCCTTGACCTTGGCACCAAAAATCCTGATTGGATACTTGGGCATTAGTCCGTAAACCCCCAACTTGATCATTCACATCATAAGCATCTTTTTCATATCCATAATCATCATAACTTGTTGCCCTACCTTGATGGTCGATTGCATTAATTTTATCTTGTCCAGTGCTTTTGACTACCAAGCTGATGTTAGTTTTTAATTGAGTGAGCTCTTGAAGTATCTCTTCATTTTGTAAGTTGGGATTCTGATTTATGTGAATAGAAAAAGAGCTTTTTGAAGTTTCTATGTCCCTAGTGCTCGAGGCTCTGTTGGTCTTTGTAACACAATCAAGTCTCTCTATAGCCTCATAGAAAGTGTTAGCAAAAAATACTCTGCCAGTGATGGTGTCGGCGATAGCCTTTCCATTATCATCATCAAGTGTGTGGTAGAATAGCTCAAGAAGTGACTCGTCTGCTATCCTATGATTTAGCATGCTTTGTAGATACTTTAAAAATCTCTCCTAAGATCCACAAATTGACTCTTCGGGCAACTATTGGAAATTGTTGATTCTATCTGTTAGTTTCAACTTTTTAGATAATGTGAAATACTTCTCCATGAATGTTATGCGTAATTCATCCCAAGTTGTGATGGAGTTAGATGAGAGTTCAAACAACCAAATTGAAGCTTCACCAGAAAGTGATAATGGAAAAACTCGCAATCCAACGATATCTATATTTAAGCTTGGGTCGCTAATACTACTTTGGAAAATGTACTTTATATTTTGGAGATGAATATGTAGATCTTCGGATGGCAATCCTGAAAACAGTCCTCTATTATGAAGCATTTGAATCAACCCACTTTTGATGCTAAACCTAGAGGCAATAGAGGTAACACAATGGCACCTATAGTTTCGATGGTGTTAGTATGGACCCCATAGTTATTCCATATGCCGAATTCAAGGCGTTATCTAGGTGGGGTACGTTGCCTTGCTACTTGTGGCTTATTAAGGGCATTTTGTGGTTGATGTTGCGGTGGATGTTGTGGTGAATTTTCATGTTGCACTCAAAGATGTTCCACGTCATCACCAAGTTCGTGTCCCTTATTGTTATTATTGTTGTTCTCCATCCTACATAATGCTCTTTCAATTTCAGGATTGAATGGAATCAAGTGAATGCCTTGACATCTCGCATTTGGAATGCACTAGGAATCACAACCTATTTCAGCACAAAAAAAATAACGTAAAATAAGGAAATAATGACTACGAATCAAATAATAAAAATTAATCTTAATCTAAAAGCCAAATTCCCTGGCAACGGTGCCAAAATTTGATATGCTCAAATTACACCTCTCTAAAGAAGTGTAAAGCGATCGTTAATCAAATATAAAACCTAATGAAGGTCAGGGTCGATCCCATGAGGAATATGGTTTAGACTTTAGATCAATCGTTTATTATTTACTTTAGTAATCAAGTTATTCCCGTAAAAAGAGAAAATAGAGGGGGTATTTTTATAAAACTAATCAATAAATCAAATAGCAAACGTCAACAAATGAAAGTACTATTTAATATGGCTTAAATCAATATGAAGTGAAACTAGGGTTTTATGTGTTTCCCAAGAATTCTTAACTAAGTAGACCTTTTTTATTAGTAATTCTTTCCTAGTATATAACATGTAGAATCGGTAAGTTAATTTCACCGAAGTCCATGATCCGGCAAATAAGTGAATTTCACTATGCAAGTTAATATGTCTACGAGTGTATGCTTTACTAACTCTTAGCAATGATCCCAGATTTAGCTATTCCTTGATCCGTTCAAGCTAATTGGATGAGGATGACTAGCCCCAATCTCGTTATTTAATCCCTTTTCCCATCCGTTACTTCCTTGATCCGGCAAGTAAGGATAAGGCGAGTTCTAACATTGGCCACCATTAAAAGCAATCAAAACGAAGGGAAAAACAATATATGCATGTACACTATTCAAGAATTATTTTTTATTAAGTTTTACATTGTTAATTCTTAATGGATCCCACATCCCTAGTTGTGGAATTAGCTACTCATAACTATGTGTTCACAATCAATAATATTTAGGTTAAAAAAATCATAAACTTACATAGAGAATTATGAAAACCCAAAAATCTTCAATAAAATCCGAACATAAAATATTGATAACAAAAACCCAAATTCAAGAATAAAACCTCAAAAGTAGTTTAAGCTATATTCTCAAACCCAAAAACGTGCATAAAGTAATCTAAACATCAGAAGTGTATTTATAGACAAACATTCCTAAATAAATATGGAGCTGGAATCCATAGGAAACTAAAAGTCGGTTTGGATCTATAGCTTGCTTTTATAGATCGTAACAACTTAGACCCAGCTCGTAATCCTTCACTTTGTATTAACGATTCTTCTTCTTCACGACCATTCTCTACGGCTCATAACACTGAAGACGGTTCATCAAATGGGGTCGTAGATACTACCCTCTCTTCATCACCTGTAACTTCAAGTTATGAGTGAGTTCTATGACTCATAGGAATTTAGACGAACCATAGAACATAGTCGTCTTCTTCACTTTGCCCTTATTCATTCACTGTTGCTTTGACGACACTTTTGATGACCCATAAACCTGAGAATGAGTTGATCACTTCACTTGTGTTCTTCAATTCAATTTTTATTTTTCTCCTGTCTTTTGATGATTGATACCTACGACCTGTATAACTAATCACGAGTTGTAGGATGAGCTCATAAACCCCAAAAAATACCTTTCTTCAGTGCTGTGATTCCTCAAACAAATTGCTGACTTAGTTTCCTACAAAATAAGTACAACCAACATCCAATATGCTAACAAATGCTTAAAAGACATGGACATTTTTAAATTTTAAAAAATTAAAATTACCGTAAATCCATGATACATCACCTACTGGTGCAATATAGAAGGTGTCATCATGACCTAAGAAATTAGGTCGTGACAAGTTGGTATCAGAGCCCCGGGTTTTTTTGTCTCACTTATACAGAGTTAACATCTAGCAGAGTCCCACGAATGGGTGCGGAGACGTCCGTAGCTTATTTTCGGGAGGCTACATGATATCATTAGGAATGATCTCTATGTTGTATCACTTCGTGCAGTATTATGTCTTAGTGGTTTCTTGAAATCTCATTTGTTTCACTCTTTTGTAGGGATGGTTTGTATGCACGGTACCTCCAGTGGTGATGACCTACTAAGGTCTGGCAAGCATAGAGACCTGCCCCATGGAGTAAGCAGGGGAGCATCACCAACTCCCAACCCAGAGATAGTTCCGAAGCATATAGAATAGCATTAGAACGCTCCTATTCCTCCTTAGCAGGAGGGACCACCATAGCAGCACAGCCTTCAGCTACACTAGTTATGACTCCAACATTATAGGCAGTGATTCCTCAGCTCTTTACAGCTATTGGGGTTATACCACAAGCCTCAGCTCTAGTAGGGACACATCAGCACCGTGGGATTCACTCGCCTAGCCAGCACGTGAGGTTCAGCCACCTTCACCAGTTGTTGCACCCCCCTATTGCAGTTTCAGAGGGTGTCATGTCACAGTAGGAGTAGAAGATATTGGGGGTCTTTTAGAGGTTGTCACCCCTGACATTTTTTAGAGCCATTGGCGAGGATGCCATAGAGTTTTTGACTACCTCCAGGAGTAGCTCTACTCCTTGGGTCTTATGGAATCTAGATGCGTCGCCTTCACCGATCACCAGTTCCATAGATCAGCCAGGTAGTGGTGGTGTTCTTACTTGCAGGCTAGGTCACCTGGTCACCTGGTCACCATCATGAACATGGGCCTAGTTCTCAGAGGCCTTTCTGACTCAATACATCCCTAGGAGCATCAGGGACCGACTCTGGGATCAGTTTACTCGGTTGGAGTAGGATTAGATGACGATTATCGAGGCGAGGCTAGATTCCACTAGGTATCCCGGCATGTTACTATGATTCTACCCATTGAGAAAGATTGGGTACGATGTTTTATGCACGGATTGAGGCCCTACCTAAGGTTGGGGACTGAGCACTTGGTTTTTACGGGCTGCTCTTTTATGGATGTGGTGGACCATGTTCGCACTATAGAGATTATTTATCGCTAGGCCCAAGAGGGCAGGGATAAGAGACCTAGGAATTAGGGTAGCCACTGTGGGTCCCAGCTAGAGGTCATAACAGTTATGACAGACCCCACTAGTGATTCTAGTAGGATAGGTAACAGTAGGGTCAATCTATCCAGTTGGTTTAGGCCGCTCTGCTATCAACTAAGGGTAGTTAGCCTCGATTGGGGGGTTCCACCACAAGGCAGAGCTAGAGGAGATTAGGTCCTCTTTCTTCTTACCCCGGATGAGTTATCATAGGCTGCTCTTCTTTAGAATGTTTTGATTATGATTCATTGGAGAACTAGGCTAGACCCTTGGCAGTAGTACCACCTCTGCTCATAGGTAGAGATCAGGGCCACGGTGATGGTCAATAGGGTGTTCGGGGAGGTCCCCGGGGAGTCAGGTCAGGTGGTAGGGTGGATGGTCATGGGAGAGGCCAATAGGACCAATTCTATGCTGCTCTAGTAAGGGAAAATGTTGAGGCATTAGATAATGTTATCACAGGTACTATCTATATTTGTCAGCAGACTGCTCCAGCTTCATTTGATCCAGGTTCCATTAATTCCTATGTATCTATATATTTTGCTCCCTGTCTAGGTATTGTTTATGAGTCACTTGAGGTGTCATTGCATTTTTTGACCCCGGTAGGGGATTCTTTAGTAGTGGATCAGGTTTGTAGATCCTATGTAGTGACTATTCAAGGGCATGAGACTCGGGCACATCTTATTTTAATTGATATGCTAGACTTTGATGTTATTTTGGGCATGGATTAGCTATCCCCTCACCATGTGGTTTTGTACTGTTATGCCAATACCGCCACTCAAGTAGTTGCTTTCCACCGCTCCTGTTCTGACTCTTCCAATTGAGGGCAATAACTTTTCAGTATATTATAATGCTTCGGGTATAGGTCTTGGGTGTGTTCTGATGCAATGGGTCCGAGTTATAACTTATGCTTCCAGACAGTTGAGAGCGTATAAGCTTAACTATCCCACTTATGACCTAGAGTTAGTGGTGGTAAATTCGCGCTAAGATGTATAGGCACTACTTGTATGGAGTCCATTATGAGATATATATAAATCGCTGAAGCCTATAATAATTATGAACCATAGGGACCTTAATTCTAAACAGCGGTGCTAGATTGAGATATTAGCCGATTATGACTTCTCTATCCTCTACCATTCAAGCAAGGTGAATATAGTAGCGGATGCCTTGAGCCAAAAGGCGGGGAGCATGGGTAGTTTAGCGTACTTGCCTACTGTGGAGCGAAGCCTTAGACATTCAGTCTTTGGCTAATAGGATTGTCAGGTTGGACATCTCAGATTTCGAACTAATTTTGGTTTTTACAGGAGGTCGGTCATCTCTATTAGATCATATTCATGGCCGGCAGTTTGAGGATGGAGCATTGGTAGAGCTTTGAGAGTTATTATTGCAAAGCTAGGGTAGCCAGGCTTCTATAGATTCAGATAGGACACTACGATTTAATGATCGAGTTTGTGTTCCCAAAGTTGGAGACTGCATTCAGTTGATCCTTTGCGATGTCCACGATTCTAGGTACTTTATTCATCTGGGCACCACGAAAATGTATCAGGATTTGAGACAGCATTACTGGATGTGTGGCATGAAGAGAGATATAGTTGTGTATGTATCCCATTATTTGAGTTTCCAACACATTAAGGTCGAGCATCAATGGTCTGGTTGAATGTTTCAAAGATTACCCATTCTCGAGTGGAAATGGGAGTGGATTACTATGGACTTTGGGATGGGATTACCTCGGATACCTAGAAGTAATGATGGTATTTAGGTCACCATTGACCGATTGACCAAGTCAGCAAATTTCCTATCGGTGCAATCCACTTTTACTACAAATCATCTAGCTCGAATCTATATTCAGGAGGTAGTCTTTCTGCATGTGTTACCGATGTCCATTATATCAGATAGGGGATCTCAGTTTACTTCCAGTTTTTAGAGGGCTTTTCAAAGAGACTTGGGCACCTAGGTTGATCTTAGCATTCATTTCATCCACAAACTGATAGCCAATCAGAGCATACTATTCAGGTTCTAAAGGATACATTGCAAGCTTATGTATTAGAGTTTGAGGGTTATTAGGAGCAGTACGTGCCTTTGGCAAAGTTTGCGTACAATAACAGATACCACTCTAGTATTCAGATAGCCCCATTCGAGGCCTTATATGGTAAGCATTGTTGCACTCTGGTTGGTTGGTTTGAGTCTGCAAAGCCTGGGCTACATAGCACCAATTTACTTTAGGATGATATATCTAGGGTCTGGGTTATCTAGGATAGTCTGAGGATAGCTCAGAGTAGGCACCATAGTTATGTTAATCGTAGGCGTTGGCTCTTGCGCTTTGAGGTTAGAGATCGGATGTTCTTTCGAGTGTCGCCCTTGAAGGGCATGATGAGATTTGGTAGGTGGGGTAAGCTTAGCCCCAGGTATATTGGGCCTTTTGAGATTCTAAGAAAAGTTATAGAGGTTGTTGATGAGTTGGCTTTGCCTCCAGCACTTTCAGCTATACACCTTTTTCCCATATTTTTATGTTGCGCCGGTATATTCTAGATGAGTCCCATATGCTTTAGTATGGTTCTGTTGAGTTGGATGATTGCTCGACTTTTATTAAGGAGTCAGTTTCTATTCTATATAGAGATGTTCGCTAACTTCGTTCTGGGTCCATCCCTGTGGTTAAGGTCCAGTGGTGCCATCGTCCGATCGAGAAGGCTACCTGAGAGATCTAGCAGGAGATGTGGGAGCAGTTCCGCAACTTATTTGATCCTCTAAGTATATCCTTGTTTTCACTTTTGCGGATGAAAGTTCTTTTAGTAGTGGATGTTGTAATGACCCTCTAGGTCCTTTTCCTAATACTGCTTCTGTTCCATCATTTAGAGTATTCCTAGAGCGACTCCAGGTCATTCATGACTTGCTAGTGTCAGTAGCGCAGTTTCCAGGTTGGACATTTGGGTTTTAGACCTATTTTACTATTTTGGAGCTTTAACAACTTGAAGAGTTGACTTCGGTCATAACTTTAGGAAAATGACCTCAGAACGGAGTTCTAATGGTTACATCAGCTCTAGAATGTCCAAATTAGGCTAGTAGCATGATCGGCATGAGTACCAAGGCAATTGGTATAAGTTTGAGGCCAATTGGTGCTTTTGCCTTTAAAATTTGGCCCATTGTTAACTTTGGCAACATTCTTGGAAAATGCACTTGGGTGAAAATTCAGACAACGCAGTTAGCTTTGGAATGTTGATTATGGTCTAGAATGACCCTTCGTTCGCTTCTCGAGGATTCCAATCTAATTCTGAGGCCCATTGTGGAATTTGGCTCAAAATGGCCCTTGGGGATATGGGACCAACTTTCAGTTGTAACGACCTCGTATGGAAATTTTGCTGCGCCATTGAGTTCGAAAAGTCAAATTTGGTGTGGTAGCATATCTCGTATGCACGCACTGGATTCCAAACAAATTTTGATCACCCCATCGGATTATTTAAACTTAAGAAATATCATCTTTTTAGCTGATATCTGGTGTAGGAGACGTTCTCCACGATCGCGGGCCCGTGGTTTTATTCGCGAAGACCCAGGTGTTTTTTCTCTGCGTTTGCGGAGGTATTAGTGTTTTGACTCCATATTCATGGGGCCTTGGCCGCATTCGCAGACATGTGAGGCTTTTGCCTGCGTGTTCACAGGTCTCTAGCCGCATTCTCGAAGGACAAGTTTTCTGACCTCCGCATTCACGGCCACTTAGGCCACGTTCGCGAAGGCTAAATCTTGGTATTTTAATAAAAGACCAAGTACTTCAGAATCATTTCTAAGTTTCAACATCGATTTCTCCTTCAATACAAGACCATAATTTTGCAATTTAAGAGTCTACATTCACGAGAAATTCATGGGGAATCCGTTGGTAAGCTCAGAATCTTGTGGGGAGGCTTCGGGTGAGGTAAATATATGAAATTAGCTATTGATCTTCGTCATTTTCGGATTCATATTTTGTTGAATTTTAGAAGATAGTAACTTGGCCAATTTAGCTCCGTTTTTAGTGATCTTTGAGGCTAAATTGTGGGATTTTTTGCAAGGATCATCGTGGTATGTTTGGCTTGGGGCATGCGGTGCCATTTGTGAGAAATAACTACATAAATGTGCTGCCATGTTCATCTCTTTAACTTAAAATTTGGGATTTTGTTGCATGATCATCTTGCGTTGTTTTTCCACTACGAATTGTGTTGTAATTTGATCCTTGAGCTTGGGGTGCTCTTTAAAACCTATTTTTGGGATCAATTCCGGAATTCTGGACACGGGTCCTATACTAGACCTTATGATCGTACTATTTCGACTTTGGTTCAAGCTTTGGCGGTATATCAGTTGATTCATTGGGAAGATAATTCTTGAAACTATTTGTCACAACCCAATTTATTAGGCCATGATAGCACCTGCTAACACCCACCAGCAGGTAAGCTTAAACCTTAATCCTTAGCCTGGAATCAAAGGCAACAGCAATCAAGTGGAAGATGAATAAATAAAGTGGAAAGTAAGTAAAAATGAGAAGAAAGAGAAAAATTGAAACAACACAAGAAACCACCCCAAGACCTGGCAGCAGTCAGTAATCGAGCATCTAAATTAAAACAGGTGTACAGGGCTTCTACAAATACAATATGAGTACATACAATCTTTGGAAGCAAGTAAAGACTAGTCCTAATTCAGTATAGATAGAAATCGGCAACTCCAAACGCTAGGAGCTCACCAAATCTTTGAATCAGAAGATGCTCCACACTAGTCCAAATCAACTGCGATAACCCATACTATGATCTGCAAGGGCAGAAGTGTAGTATGAGTACCAAATAAATGGTACTCAGTAGGCATAGGCCGACTGAGCTCCACAAATAAAGCAAGTATAATTCATAAGTGATCAGGCAAATATAGCACAAGTAAACAATTAAGATCTAACACCAAGTGAAGCAGGAAATGAGAGTAAAGAGATAGGATATGTATAACTATAGAAGATAGAGCCAAAGAATGCACCAGCATGCGCAAGACACAACCTATTTAAGAAAGGAGCACTAAAGGAGCCAACTAAAAAGGACAGAAACACTGTCCATCACAGCTAATCACATATCAACTAAGAACCAAACCAGTTGAGTCTAACAAGAAAACCACAACAACAACAACCCAGACTAAGATACCCTGCAACCCAACTAGAAGTACAACAAGAGGTAAGAACAGGTAAAATTAGACAATAATCGACCGGATGCCCATACCCGCGGAAGGTACAAGCAATAACAAACATACCCCCGTCCCCCATAAAATTAAGAGACCACACCATATAAGTATGTTGGTGATAGGCAATACTAATAAATGTAAGTCTGTAGTAAAAACCAGTGATATCATCAGTGGCTCTCACAGATCAGCAACAAGAAGTGTATAGACCCACCCCGGCCTCTGGCCTCCACAGTGGGACCCATGTGACTCCCTCATCCAGTTCAGTGGTGCACTAGCAGAGGGGCCCTTAAGGGATGCGGGAAGTCTATATAAACTGCCTGGGCACGAAACCAGGTCTTACATAGACATATAGAATCTCCATAATGGTAGCGGAGAGAGAGCAACCAAGCCGATGTAGAAAGGGTGATGCCACGTCTAATATCAATAAACTAGTAACCTCAACCATAAGCACCCTGAAAAGGGGCTGCCACCAGTCAGTAAACTCCCAGGGGCATGGCCTAGCTAGCAAAAGTAAACCCAAGGACATCGGTGGGCCAAGAAAGGGTGTCAATGCTTAAAACCAAGGGCATTGGTGGGCCAAGAAAGGACTTCAATGCACCGAATAACCAAGTAAAATTGAGAGCATCTCAGATGCCTTTAATGCCTAAAGTAGAAAAAGGATCACGTCTTTGACGCCTCATAAGTTTCAAACCAGTGACCAAGTATCCGGGTGGTACAACTTCTGTTAAAACTAGTTTAAAATAGTAAAAATATGAGAAAGACTTCTCAAAAGGAGTAGTGACAATTCAAGTATCAATACAAGGATCGTACCACAAAATGAGTGAAATATGCTCAAACAATGCAAGTATGCCATCACCACCATCCAAACAAGATACACCCAAACATAAAGGAAATACCAAGTCCTAGCACACAAACAAGTCAAGGGACAAACCTGGGATCCAATCAATAATAAGTAACATGGCATCATAAGTCTACCGCTAAACAAAAGCAATACAATCGAAATATGGCTCAGAATCATATAGGAGGAGAAATATCTCTAGGATCGATGCCTTACCCCAAAATATTCCACCTTATCTCCCAACAAGCACAGCTAAGCCAAACTTATAGCTATGATGAGCCCCAAAGGCCATAGGCACTAGCATAAAGAGTATCTTATCCATAATAAGCCCTACCGGAAGATACGCCTAGCTAAGAGGGAAATAAACACCTGATAAATCACCATATGCTCAAACCTAGCCTAATTCCATCAATAGCAATCCTAAGCAGGATAATAATGCTAAGCCAACACCATAACCAAGGCCCACAACCCAATCTAATTATTTCATGAAACTATTCGAGCCTAAAACTCACCTAGGAATAAGAAAACGGGATCGGATGAGAAACATGCAAACCTCAGAAAATACTCACCTAAGTCACATGTAAAATATACTACATGATATCTAATAGAGTTCAGTCAGAAAGGAGGAGACCGTACCTTACCTTAAAGCTGATCACGCGCACTCTAAATCCACCACGATGAAGCTCTCATCCTTTGAATCACCTCCAATTGTCAACACGCTAACAAAATATTAGTCACCTCATCAATACGATTATTTTAATGCTAAAATAATCGACTTCAGATATAGGCCAATTGCAGAGTCAAAATTGGGAATTGTGAGACCCACTCCATAACTGACAGAATTGACTCCAAGAATAGGTCCTAAATGCTAAACCTAGCTTGTGTTCAAAAGGAAGCACAATTCACACAATAAAACAACTTCAATGTCATATGCATCTATATTCATAATTTGGCCAAAAATAAGAAGGGACCACAACAAGATGGAAGAAATTATCTCCAACGAAGCTTCTACGCCAATGTTTGCACTCACCGCCTAATTCCCCTTGAAATCGCCTCAAAATTAAAGGGAAATCTAGCTTAAAAATTAAATACTTCACTGAATTTTTGAACATAAAATGACCCTCAGGTGTCGTCGCTTAAGCAGACCCCCGCTAGTCTCTTAAGTGACACCTACCAAAAAGCGAGCATCGCTTTTGTGACAAAAGGTCACTTAAGTGACCTATCACTTTAGTGATGGGCGGTCTCTTTAGTGATCCCCGCCCCTGGTACCAAAATCGCTTTAGCGACCAAAGATCAAAAATTGATGGCACCAGACACAACTGGTGCAAGATGGACTTTGGTGTGTCAACGAAATATGCTACTCCACTAAATTCGATGTTCCAGACTCAATGGCAAAGTCAAAATTCCCATATGAGGTCATTACGACTAAAAGTAGGTCTCCCTCCCAATGCCATTTTAAGACAACTTCCACAACGGGCCTCGAGATTAGATTGGAATTCTCAGAAAGAGAACGAATGGTTGTTCTAGACCAAAATCAACATTTTGGAGCTAACAGTGCTGATGAAATTTTTATCCGAGTGAATTTTTCAAGAACATTGACCAAAGTCAACTATAGGCCAAATTTCAAAGGCAAAAGCGGAAAATAGTTCTAAACTCTTACTGATTGTCTCAATATTCATGTCGATTATGCTACTAGCCTAATTTGTCTATTTCAGAGCTGATGGAACCTTCAAAATTTTGTTCTGAGATCGTTTACCTGAAATTATGACCGAAGTCAACCTTTTAAGTTATAAAAGCTCTAGAATAGGGAAATGGGCATAAAACCCAAATGAACGACCAGGCGATCAAACTGTTAGTGCCAGCAAGTCATAAATGACTTGGGGTCACTCAAGAAAGTCTAAATGTTGAAAAGGTTGGAGAATTATGAAAAATGACCTAGAGGGTCATTAAACTATTAGCGCCTAGTTGGAAGGGAGATACTCAGGACCTTAGGATAATTATTTGTGAGAATCTGAGTACCTAGCCCCAGCCTCCACTCTAAATTTCCAATAAGAAAAATTTGAGTACCCAGCCCCAATCTCTACCAACTTGTTAGTACGGTGAGCATCCAGGTACCCAACACTAGACTCGACCGTATCAATATGTTATGGCAAGAATATGGTACCCTGCCTCAGCCTTGACCGTACTAATGCATTATGATGATCATCCGATTACCCAGCCCCTGCCTCAACTACCTTGAATAATCGGGCGAGCATCTGGGTCCTAGTCCTAGCATCGACCACTAAAGCATTCCTGGTTCATCTATTCTTGATGATTCTTGGTTCGGAAATGATATGGTCCTTCAATTCTTGGCATTACAGATTCTTGATTCCTAGCCTTGGCATTGTAGCTATTCTATGTACTCAGTAGGCTTATGGGGGTTTGTTTGGATTTTTATTTTAACTTATGCATGAGTGTCCTGGTTGGGCTTATGGGAGCCCAATTGGGTGTAGTTAGCTGTAGATCTCTTAGCTAGTACTCAGTCAGCCTATGATGCCTATTGGGTACTATTGTCTTAGTAATGATACTACATTCTGCATCTACTTTCGTGATATAGGACCGAGCACTAGCCACCGTCGTGGATAGATTAAGCCTGTTGCAGTCAAGTCCAGAGACCAAGGTGAGAACTTGCCATTTTAGGATCATTTTTGTCTCTTTCATCTTGGATGGCCCATCTTTTGCATTTCTAAGACTAGCCAGTTGATGTTTATATTTTTGGTCCATTTTTGGGACTTGTACTCATATTTTGTGTTGTAGAAGCTCTGTACTTGTGACCTCCAAGTTTTGGGAGAGATCCTTAGTTGTATTTATCAGGGTTTTTTTACTTTTGCTTACTTATTTTGTTTATTTTGGCATTTTTATTCTTGATTAGTTTCTATCCTAAGACCCATTACTTGTCATTCCGAGTTTATAGGTTGGCTTACCTACTGGTGGGATTAGTAGACACTATTATGACCTAAGAAATTGGTCTGTGACATATAGTAGGCAATGCAATAGAGTGGGCAAAGTGCAATTTTAGTAGGCCAAATGCAATAGAGTATGAATGTCATTTCAATAGGCCATGCAATATTCAGTAGGCAGTGCAATATTTAGTGGACAATGCAATATAGTATGCCAAATTCAATTTAGTAGACAATTCAATATAGTCAGCAAGAACGCAAATTTTAGTAGGCAATGCGATATAACCTTCATCTTATTAGAAGGAAAGTGGCGCGCTAATTCAGGCGATGCAAATGGTTGCTTCTTGCAGATATGTCTGTGTTTCCTACATTTAAAGAAAAATTGTTAATTTATAAAAGGGGAGGTTGACATGTGTCTCTGTATTGACCAGCATACCCCATCATTGATATTTACTTGGAGGTCGATCTCATGTTTGGAATGCAATCTTGTCAAATATTTTAAGGATCACTCAAAAAAAAATTGCCTAACTGTAGAAATTCTAATTTTCTAATGCTTCTTTGTACATGATAAAAATTGTTTCCCGATTATTTTTGAGTCCATCTCAAAAACTCTACCATAATTATTGACTTGCAATAAAATGCTCTTCTGATAGAATTTTTGAGATCCTCTCAAATATTTTCCCCAGTTACATACTTATAAGGGAGATGATAAATTTTATCATGATAAGACTGAACTCCATAGGAGCGTCTACGTATCCTCTCTTAAACTGGAATCAGGTCTGACGCAATTCCAATACAAGGCAGAAAAGAATAAACCAAGGTATTAAATAAAATATTATTTTAACAACATTTGAAATGATCATCTTGGGCCAAACTTTGTCGTTCATTTGCTAGTATGAATATAGCAACCTTAACAATATAAACCTTTATCAAAACCGCTTAACCGACTGTCAGCATGTTTACTAGTGATTTGGAAATAGATTTTTGTATACATTTGGTGCAAGATCTTTTAATTGTATGGCTTTGGTATTAATAAAGTTTTGAATGTTTTCCTTCAAGGAGCGGCAAGCTCAGTTGTGTTCCCCTTCATCCCTGAATATTAGGCACAAATCTTTTTAGGGAAATACCACTTAGATTGAGTGTCTAGATTCATAGTAGTGATAGGTGTGATATTGAGTCTTTCATAGAGTTGGGCTATGGGTTTAGCTAAAAGAGTATAGCTCTTGATGGGATTTTTTCAAAATTGGGCCTGTTTTTGTAATTTGGTGGTTGAGTAGGTGGAGGTGTTTGGAAAATATATCGGTTGGACATTATACACAGGGTAGGTAGGATATTGAGGAGGTATATGATGTGAAGACATTTGATTATGAGGGTGGTTGGTAGGAAGGAAGTGATGGGTAAAGCATAGGCATTTATTATTGAAAAGGTGCAACATATGGTGATTGAGGATATGGAGGAGGTGGTGCGGGATATTGGTAGGAGAGAGGGTTTTTAATTCCATGCCCCATCATCATAGAATCTACTTCCTTCCTCTTTTGATTTTCTAATAGTCCCTCAGATTGCAGGACTTTGTTGGTAGCCTGTAAAGCCTCTATATTAATGATGGTACCATTCTTGATACCTTCTTCAATCCTATCTCCTAACTTGATGAAGTCAACAAAACTCTTTACTGTGACTAGCATCAACCTATCATAATATTGAGGCTCTTAGGCACAAATGAAATAATCCTTTATTTGAGACTCTTCCAAAGGAGATCTCGCCCTAGTAGCTTCAAACCTCCACCTTATAGCATAATCCTAAAATGTTTCATTTGACTTTTTCTTCAGATTCTGAATATAAGACAAATCTAGTGCATTCTCAGTATTGACTCCAAACCTATCCATAAAATCAGAGGCCATATCTACCCAATTTGACCACTTTCGAGAATCTTGCTCAATATACCATGATAGAGTTTCCCCTGTGAGACTCCTCATAAAAAACTTCATTCTAATCTTCTCATCCCTCATAATTCCCACCAATTTATCATAATACATACGTAGATAAGCATTGGGATCTCCATTGCCATTAAATAGTTCAAACTTGGAAGGTTTGCACCCCTCAAGTAGCTCAACATCTGGATGCATACATAAATTTTCATAGCTTAGAAAAATCACTCCCTTGTTTCTCTCTATATGTTGCATCCTATTAGACAACTTATGTAGTTTCTCAGCCATGGATTATATAGTAAATCTTCTTAAAAGGATTCAGATTCATGATATTGATGAGTAAATGGGTTAGCCTCAACATATATAAGGTTGAGGTTATGATTCTTAGGAGCATGTGCATAAAACATGTTAGTGGTGGATACAGGAGGCATATCTTGAGTATGAGAATAGTTTTGAAGGCATGATGCAGTTTTGATCTGTAGGTAACATTTGGATGTTGGATGTTTATGGCAGGTATATTAGTAGAGCTCGATTGATTTTGATGATGAGAGGTCGGAAGAGTTGGTAGAAAATGACTTGGGAGGGAGGTCTAATTCATGGTAAGATGATTATCCCTGTTTGTCTTAAAAAGGGTGCTGAGAGAGATCTACAATCTAGCCAAATAGTACATACTAGCCATTTCCTCTTGTAGCCCCAAAATTTTCTATTCTAGCCTTAAAACCAAATCATTCAATGATGTTCCCCTTTAAAAGTTTCAGGGGAATCTCTTGGAACGTTCACACCAATTCTTTCTAGGATGTTATTGTTATCAACCATTTTACCTTTTCCTTTGTGATTTGAACTTGAAGGGAGAGGAGAAGGAACCCTTTTTTGATTGGATATGGTATGTCATAGTACACAAATCAACCTTTGAGAATGGAAGACGAAAAAATAAAAATCAAGAAAAACAAAGTTAGTAACACTGAACATATTGTGATAAAAACACGTTATTTTGCTAAAAATAAATGTCCTAAAATGCAGGAGCTTCATTGAGATAGAGGTAGGCCTAAGGCGACAAGTATGTGATTCACGATTGTTCATCCAAGCCTTATTGACATTATTTGGAGTTTAGAGTTAGAGAAAGAAAATAAGAAATATATACTATTTTATTGATAATAAATGTAATCATTACAACTTTTAAAAATAAAATTACAGAAATGAAAACTAAGGGAAATGAGATAACAAATGGGACAATCTTAAATTTCAATCAACTTCCATGGTTCAAAGAACTTCGACATCATGAATCTGTAAAAAAGAAAGATGATAAATATATTTCTAAACTCCATTTTGTCATAATTTGGCTTATACTAATTTATCGTGATAACCTTAACACATAATATGCAATTTGTCTATTGGTTGTTGGAACCCTTTAGACAATAGGGCGGCTTGTACCACTCTGAAATATTTTTTAAACTAAGACTGAGCCATCCTTCATAAGTGTATGGATTTGTACCGAATGAATCATAATTGTGTGCATGTGTGGAATTTAATTTTTTGGTTTCAAAATAGATTTGGATATTAATTTAGGTCACAAGGATCCTCTAGCACAAAGTCAATTTGAAAGATTCCTTATCGATTGAGTTTCGGCAAAAGATTTTACAACTTCAAACGATCATATCTCCTAGAATATAAAGAATTAGGTGGCCCATCACCTAACAAATTAAAGTTCTTTGAGTCTTCTTTCCAACACCACTAATTTTGCCTCATTCCAAGTTAGGAAAAAAGTTTTGACCATTTTACAAAGAGACTACTAGAGCATAAATAGTTATGACTCAACTCTACGACCAGTAGAGTTTTCTACGAGTCCTAGAGCTCAAATTGTCTGAGAACTCTTATACGTCCTCCAGGGCTATTTTGGTCCTTTCTTAAGCTTTTTAGCCCTATTTGAAGTCATTTTTAAGTGTTTTAACTGAGTATATCATCCAACTAACTTGTTTTCCTCTCATAATCATCAATCCAAACAATCTAGTCTCAAAATACTCTCTCAAAACTAACCTAAGTTTCCTCTTCTTGATCAAGAACCCTAAGGCTTTCAAGTCGAAAATTCAACATATGAAGAGAAACTTTTTAGACACAGTTTTTCCAAGCTCTTCCACTCTAAGAACTTCATAAAAGAGTTTCTATTCTCGAGATCAAGCATTGAGGTTTCAATATCAAAGGTTTCCTCCAAGAAAATTATTATTTTTTGAGTTTTGATTGTAAATCTTCCAGGTATGTAAGGCTAATCATAGTGTTGGATTGAGTTCATCCACGCACCATATATCTAAATTCTATTGTTGAATAATTGAGTTGAGCTTTAGCCCTAGTTTTTTGTGTTTCGAATGAGTAATTTCTTCATTCACTGAGTTTTATATAATTATGCATCGAGATTAGTATTGATTATATACCTTAAATTCTTGAGATTTTTATTCATGGCTTCATTCACATGAACTCTAGTTGAGTTTCGAAGTTCCATGAATTGAGTTCTTGAATTATTTATAATTTGTATTGAGTTTTGTATATGATTTCCAATGTGTTACGGTATATATAATATAATATTCCTTGATGAGTTTCTTCATTTGAGTCTTGTTGAGATTATGGATTCATGTTTATATTCACATGAACCCTAATTGAGATTTTATTTGTATTTTATGCATTGATGGAGATTTTAGAGAATGATTTGTGAACATTTTGCATTAAATAAATTATGCATTATTTTGAGTTTAAAGAGTGACTATTTTCATCTGAGATTGAGAAAGAGTTTGCGCATGAGTTGAGTTTGACAAGTCTCTTGATTATTATTTTGAGCATGAGTTTGAGAAATTTCTTAAATATTATTTTGAGAATGAGTTTGATAAGTCCTTTAATTATTATCTTGAGCATGAGTATTTTAAATATAAATGATTTGAGTATTATTATATTAAAACATCTATTTTGTGATTAAATTGAGAAGTTAAATTATATTTTTATTTTAAATCTATTCACTGAGTTGAGATTATACCTATTTTAAAGAAAAAAGACGAGTTGAGTTTTGAGCCAAAATACAGACTAAATGAGTTAATTGAGTATTTTATTCACTACATTAGCATAATAAAGTATTTTTTGAGTAGTATTGAGCACCGATTTGAGTAAGAGTAGATTCAAGTGGTATTAGAGCACAGAGTTTAAGAGTCCTAGGATGTCTATGAAGTTGTTCTAGTATATTCTTGCTTGTGAGTGTGTCGTGCACCACACTTATAATCAGGAGGCTATAGGACATTAGGAATTGTTTCACTTCTTTCATATTTTCAGTTAGTGCGATAGAGTTTAACTCTATAAAATTTCTCTTCTAATTTGTATGTTGCTCAAATTTGTCCGACTACCCCTTATACTTAAGGTGGTTGAAACAGTAAAGCTCAGATTCTTATTGATGAGTTACTTTCAAATAAAGTATTTAGAGAGTAAAGAGATGACACCAGGCTTGAGAGGAGCTGATTAGTGTGCTTAAGTCTATTGATTCGAAAGAATGCACACTTATTCACTTGAATCATGCATTGAGCCAAAGCAAGATGTACTCCCAGACTCTCTTCCTTAAACCTTGCTTCAGATGTTATCTTTGAGAGGGAAGTTATGTCCCAAATTTCTTAGTGTTACCACCCGAGAGAATGTGATTTGAGCTATTGTAAACTTTAATTGGTAGAATTATCCTAGATTTAGAAAGATAGAGTTAAAAGACTAGAAACCAAATAGTGAGATAGGTGGTTGGTTAAGCAAGTAACTAGAGTTATGTATCTGTAAGGTATGTGTTGGGGTCATAAGTGAAGTACCTTTTGATTTTAACTAAAGAGTAGTATGTATCATCTACCTTTCATGATAAGAGGAAGAGGAAGAGTTGTTAGTTACATGAGTTAGAGTAAACTCGAACCAAGAGAGGAGTTTTATGTTAAGGTGTATTTTTGTTAGTAAAGACCTAGTATAGGTGTTGAATGGAAGGAAGGAGTAGTTATGAGATGATAGATTTAAGCTAGGCTTATGATTTTGAAGAGAGAGCCACGTGTTATTTATAGGGATATGAATATAACTATGCAATGAGGTGTAATGAATGGGTATATGGTACTTGGGTTACGAAAGGAGACGATGTGATAAATTGTAATTAGGAAGACAGTGAGACGAGGATCGATTACTTGTCATGAGGTCTTAGTAGGAGTGTGTTTCTTAATTTCACCTAGTAGTTGTAAGTAAATATACTATGCGAGCAGTGTATGATGTGCATGTTATTACTAGACCCTAAGCTTGAATTTGAGATGAGTGGTGTGAATAAAGAGGAGATAGCATTATGAGAGTGATAGTACTAGTTTTAAGATTTAATTTAGTAGGCTTGACATGGCCTCTACGATAGACTAAAGTATTAACTTGCGAGGAGTGTGTGTTACGAATAATATGTGACCCTTAGATGTAAATAGTGAACTAAGGCTAAGTCATTTGGTAAGAAGAAGATGTGTATCCGAGATAGAATAAAGTTGTATGAGGCTCTAATTTTATGAGTTGCTTTGGGTGACTAGTTAGCATTCTTTAGCTGCTTATGTGGAGAAGGATGGATGTGAGTTTTCTTTTAATTTAGCATCCATAAGAATTGGATAGAAGGGATTTGTATATAGATAATGATGAGTCTGTTGTTATAGTGCAAGTTTCCTTCAGTTAGGAATATGTGAACCTAACAGATAATTGTTTATGGGCTAAAAAGGAGAATTCAAACCATTAGGAGTTGAGTAATGTGACTTTATAAGGTGATACGGGTGATGATTATAGAACGACTTCTATAGAACTAGGAAGAAATTAAGAGAATTATCTCAGAAAGAAGCCCTAGAAGGAATCTTAGTACCTACACTTGGAGAGTTTAGTAGACATGAGATTAGCATTTTTTGAGTATTAGAGTAAAGTGAATATAGACCAGTTTAGAAAATATGGAATAGATCCATAGCCTTAGAGTGTCGGCTTCAGACCTAAGGGGGAGATGATAAGTTGAGGAATCAAGTCAAGTGCTGAGGATCAGACAGTGATATATCCAGAAAGAGTTATGGTGGTATACCAATCCATTCTTATTCTAGCATGTTCCTTAAATTTTAATCGTTATAACGTTCTGTTGATGTCTCGTATATTAGCATTATGTCCACGATATATACTTATAAACTTCAGACAGATTTACACCTATGTTGAGTTCCATGAACTTATAATAGGCCCTAAAGGGCTAGAGAAATCATGTTCCACCATGAATGTTCTCTGATTAGATTTCCTGAATGAATCGTGCTTATGATCTTTCGCTCTAAGCCTTCTAGTGATCCTTTTTGATAGCGATGTTGATGATTGTAGATAATTTATAACAGATAGGAGAGATTGGGTGTTCCTTATTGTGATAGTTGTGCTATGCTTATTCCATTTAAGGTTATAGACATGGAGGAAGAGCGAGATGGAATCTTTTTGTGTGCAATGAATAGGTAAAAGTATATTGGTGTACCTCTTGGTAGAAGTTAATGCAATTGACGGTGTAGAGATGCTAAGATTGATATGAAAATTCTTAAGATATACTAACTTCAAAGAATCCATAAAGTGATTAGAATAATAGGCTTGAATGCGTAGTTTTTGTTATGTGAGTGATTGCAGTAGGCTAGTAATGTCCTCTCGTAATGTTTTCAAGTAAGTGTATTGGGATAGTTATAGAACTAGGCTTATATGTGGTATTGATGGCATGTGGATAAATGTATGATGCATTAGGTTCTTCTTGATTTGGACTCGAGGTTGGTTGAATGTAATGGAAAGGAGTAGTACTCTTGAGATGAGGTTCTCTATAGATATATAGAATATGAAGCTTGTGGTCTAGATTAGCATAAATATATTATGTGTAGTACCATATGACTTAGCATTAGGCTTGAACATAATAAGAGCATGCAGTTAGACTTGGATTCCTAGGCCTTGGTGAAAGTAGTCATATGTATCCTTATGGAGTTATGAGTTGTAGTCAAGAAAGAGTTGTATGTACCAAGAAGAGTATTTAACCTTGAAAGCTATCATTCATGTTGCTTAATTCATAGTGGTCATACTCTTATATTAGGCTCATAAGACTCTTTCCTGAAGTTATGAGAAATTTTGATGAAACATTGAAGATTAGAGCCCTCCTCTCATTTTTGCTTCAGTGTCAATGTTGAAGGTAATGTTCCTATTCCTATCTCTGAGATAGTACCTTCTTGATTTTGAGTAATTAAGTGAGTTATTCACGACATTGAGTCTTTGAGTTCTTGCATTGAATTTGTGCCTTCCAATGATGATATTGATGGTAATATTCCTTTTTTCCTATCTTAGAGTTGATGTTTATTCTGAGTATAAGTATATGATGAGTATTCTTAAGTCCGAGTAATGATGGATTGATTGTTTGAGTATCTGATTTCTTGATTTGCGCTCGTGCCTTATGGAATTTCCTAGCTTGGTCATCATTCGAGCACGAATGATTCCAAGGGGGAGATATTATAACACCCTAAAAAAAACTAAGCTAAGACCGAGCCATCCTTCATATGTGTATGGGGTTGTAATGGATGATTCATAATGTTGTTCATCTATGAAGGTTAATTCTTTAGTATGAAAATAGATTTGGATATGAATTAAGAGTCATAAGGATCCTCTATCACAAAGTCGAGTTAAAAGCTTCCTTATCGATTGAATTTCGATAAAAGAATTTACTTGTGTCAACTTCAAATGATCATATCTCCTAGAATATAAAGAGGTGTCCCATTACCTATGAAATTAAAGGTCCTTGAGTCCTCTTTCCAACACACTAAAGTTTGCCTAATTTTGAGTTTGAAATAAAAAGTTATGACCATTTTACTAAGAGGCTATTAAAGCATAAAGAGTTACGACTAAACTCTACAACCTGTAGAGTTTTCTACGAGTCGTAGAGGTCAAATCCTATAGAAATCCTACAAGTCCTCCAGGGCTATTTTGGTCTTTTTCCAAGCTTTTTAGCCCTATTCTAAGTCATTTTTGAGTATTTTAACAGAGTATATCATCCAACTAACTTATTTTCCTCTCATAATCATGAATCCAAAAAATTTAGTCTCAAGAAACTCTCTCAAAACTAACCTAAGGTTCTTCTTCCTCATCAAGAACCCTAAGTCTTTCAACTCAAAAATTCAAGATATGGAGAGAAACTTTTCATACAAGGTTTTTCCAAGCTCTTCCACTCTAAGAACTTCATAAAAGAGTTTATTTTCTAGATATCAAGCATAGAGGTTCCAAGATCAAAGGTTCCCTCCAAGAAAGTTATTCTTTTTCGAGTTTTGATTGTAATATCAATCTTCCAGGTATGTAAGACTAATCATAGTGCTGGATTGAGTTCATCCATGCGCCCTACATCTAAATTATATCGTTGAAAAGTTTAGTTGAGCTTTAGCCCTATTTTCTTGAGTTTCGAATGAGTAATTTCGTATAATTATGCATCGAAATTAGTATTGATTCTACACCTTGAATTCTTGAGATTTTTGTTCATGGTTTCATTCACATGAACACTAGTTGAGTTTTGAAGTTCTGTGAATTGAGTTCTTGAATTATTTATAATTCATATTGAGTATAGTATATGATTTCCATTGTGTTATGGTATATATATTATAACATTCCTTGATGAGTTTCTTGAGTTGAGTCTTGTTGAGAGTATGGATTTGTGTTTGTATTCACATGAACTCTAATTGAGATTTCATTTGTATTTTATGCATTGATGGAGTTTTTAGAGAATGATTTGTGAACATTTCACATAAGATAAATTATGCATTATTTTGAGTTTAAAGAATGACTACTTTCATCTAAGATTGAGAAAGAGTTTGAGAAGTCTCTTAATTATTATTCTGAGCATGAGTTTGAGAAATTCCTTAAATATTATTTTGAGCATGAGTTTGATAAATTCCTTAATTATTATCTTGATCATGAGTATTTTAAGTATAAACGAGCTAAGCATTATTACATTAAAACATCGATTTTGAGATTGAGTTGAGAAGTTAAATTATATTTTAATTTTAAATGCATTCACTTAGTTGAGATTATACCTATTTTAAAGAGAACAGATGAGTTGAGTTTTGAGCAAAAGTTCAAAAGAGACTAAATGAGTTGATTGAGTATTTTATTCACTATATGAGAATAATAAAGTATTTTGGGAATAGTATTGAGCATCGATTTGGGTAAGAGTAGAGGAAACTCAAACCTCATAAACTACATAGCTAGCATAGGAGAGAGAATATGCCTCTCTAAGTCCCAAAATGATGGGCTTTGATTAATTTTGGATCCACTGAGTTTGAGCGTCCCTTACCCTCGCAAGGTATTGGACGGCTGCGACAAAGGCAGTTCTTAAGAGTTGTATCATCATTAGCTCATAAGTGATGGTTGTCGGTTAGAGAAACTCTCCAATAGAAAAATATTATATTTTTATACATTGAGTTGCATCTCTTACTGCACATTATTTAAAGAATTGAATTTTACTTCATGCTTTATTGATCTGAGTCATTTCAGAGTGAGTCCCTCGAGTTGAGTTGCATAAGGTTGAGTATTGTTGACTAATTTTCCTTTCCAGTTATTTTCCATAATCATATATTTCATGTACTGATGCCATTTTGGCCTATATCATTTTATGATGCAGACACAAGTATTAGAGATCATTAACAGACGTATTGTTAAGGATATACTTCTCTAGTTTTGATGAGACCTCTTTGCATTCGGAGGAACTCCTTTCTTTCCATTCATTCCTTTATTATTTAGTAGTTCTTTGAGGTAGTCGTGGACTTGTGTTTGCACCTTCTTATGAGTAAAATAGAGGCTTCATAGACAGAGTAGAGTTGAGTAGAAGGATTATTTCAGAGTCTTTGTTTTTAAACCATAATTTCATTATTGAGTTTATGATATTGAGTTATATTATACTTTTAGTATTTTTAATCTATTATTTATTTATTGATGATAACATTTCTAAATGCCCACTTGAGTTAATTATATATTGACTCGAGTCTTCCGTTGAGTGATTGAATGAGTGATCAGACCAAGTGGCTCGCTTGGGGCCAGTGATGGTCTCCAAGCGCTAGCCACTCTTAGGGTACCCTCTCGGGTCATGAAACGTCTATTAAAATGTGAATCGACACCATGGGTCAAAACACCTAAGGTTGATGCATGCATGACTCAGTTAAAAGGGCAGGCAAAACTCTATCTGAAGGTATCTAAGAGTTGGATAGACATAGACGGAAGGTATTCTATGCAACAAGGAACGTGGTTACACAGTAATAATACTATCCTCTTATCCCATGCATATGCCAACTCTCTAATATATGGTGTTTGAATAGGATTTTGTGAGAGGTTCAAAGGAACAACATCACGAGAAAAAAAAATGAGGTTCTCAAGTGGGGGAAGTATGAACGGAATGACAGTTTATCAAAGCAGTAACAGGTAGCAATTACATGAAAAGCAGTAACACAATCAATCTAAGAAAAGTGATACATAAATACGAGAAGAAATGTATGCAGAGAGAAAAATAATGATAAACATATAAGGAATAGGGGTAGAGTTTGACATGTAAATGATTAAAATAAAAAATAAATTACTATAAGTAAGCATGCCATCATGTAATGAAAAAGTAACTAAATATATATCAAGAACTAGCAATTTAAGAAAAATAAATTAAAGGAAAGGAAAGAATTAAGTATGGAATAAACACGTAAATACATAATATCAAATTAAAAAAAGGAAGAGTATAGCATGGAGGAGGAAATGGATCGAGCATAAAAATAAACGAATGAAAATAAAACCACAAATATAAACCCCACATAAAATACAAGACACATAATGGTAAGAACCTAAGAACATCCCTAGCAGAGTCGACATATTGTCGTGCCCCATTTTTCTCAAAATGAGATTGCAATGACGTAAAAACTCTTTCTGGGATTTAAAAAATAGAGAAGAGTCGCCACCTAATGAATTAAAGGCACATTAGGGCACCATTCTATTCTATACTAAAAAGAAATTAATTTTAAAAGGTCTGTGAAACCAAGAATTGGATAAGCGTTCAAATTACCTCAAAAGGAAGGTGTTAGACACTTTTTGATGTCCATAAAGGTGGGCCCCGATCGAATCTCATAAATTATTTGGGGGTTTTAAAATATATAAAATAAAGGTCTCTAATTATTATTATTAATTAAAGAAAAGTTATGTGATAAAGGAGATAAAATTTATTTTTTGAAACAAGTAAATAACTTAAGCATTAATTTTTTTTATTTTTTTTGGTAACTATAATTTTATTACCAGATTGTCAATATATACAACTTTGAAGCTCAGGACATGGATATAGTCCCTAGTCTCAAAGCTCGTCAACTTGGCATCTAACCTGTTTTACTAGCTAAACTAAGGATAGAAATTTAATTTATTCATATATCCTACCAGTCTGCAAATCATACTTCCTCTACAATGAATTTCCTAGATGAGTTACCTAATGATCACCTCTTCATCCCACACCTTGCTAGGCCTTGTGATGGATAGCCACTGCAATAGTTTTTGTCAAATCTCATTACTCATAGAAAAACTGAAGAATATATGTTGATAAGTTTAAAGTTTTATGTTACACAATGAGCATATTGAGTCAGTTTGTATCCCCCATTTGTCTAGTTTGTCCTTTATGTATAGTCTATTTTGTATAGCCAGGTACATGATGAATATACATTTAGGATTTCCATGGTTATTGTATATCAACCTCCTCCATGGTACCTTAGTATATGCTTCTCTCAACTACCTATACATAACCTTGATGCTGAAGGTTGGTGATTCCATGATCTCTGTCACTTGCAGTCCCGCTTCTGTTAGCCATTGACCTTCTTGAAGATTTTTCCTCACAATCCAAGAGGATTGTTTAACTGATACCTCTCATGGTGTTCTTCCCTTCAGGTAGTAAATATGAACCCATACAATCTATAGCTTGTGCTTTTTGTTTTCCAGGTTCCATAGGTGCTTGAGTATGGCTACCTTGTTCCACACATGTACTTCTGTAATATTAAGACCTCCTGCAACCTTTGGATAGCATAGTATTTCCCATGCTATAAGATCTTTCCCTTTAGTCTGTGCATCATCACTCTATAAAAATCTTTAGCAAATTACTTCCACTTGTTGTAGCACTTTCTTTGGTAGTAGGAATATTTGAGACGAAAAGACTTGAATAGAGGTGAGAACACTTTGTACCAACTGAAGCCTACCTGCATAAGAAAGAAATTTCACTGTCCATGTATTTATTCTTCCTAGCATCTTATCTAGCAGTGGTTAGCATTGATTTATTGTTAGCATCTTAGAACTCAGAAAGACTCCTAGGTATTTGAAAGGTACCCTTTTGTGAAACTTGTACTGCAAAATCTGACTTTGAATTACTTCTGGCACTCCTCCAAAATGCACACTGCTCTTGGCTTAATTGGTTATAAGTCCTGATCCTCTTGAGAACTCTTGAAAGTACTTATATAGCTTAGTAGTGGATGGAATGTCCTCTCTGCTAACTAAGAGAAGATCATCAGCAAAGCTTATCTGTATAATCTGTTGTTTCTGGCACCTAGGTGAAAGTTAAACTCCTTGTTTGATCTTACTGTTTTCAATAGTTTGGTTAGGTACTCCATAGCAAGACAAACAGATAGGGAGATAGTGTATCCCCTTGTCTCACCCCTCTCTTTGCCGGAAATAGATGAGTTAGGCTTTCATTAATCATAATAGAATAAGAGACTATCTTAACACATATCATAATCGATGTAACAAACATATCAGGCAGATGTAAACCATGTAATACTTTCTCCAAAAAATGTCACTCCAAAGAGTCATAAGCTTTTTGCATATCAATTTTAAACATATTATCACATTATCAATGTCACGACCCAATTTCTTAGGTCGTGATGGAACCTGCTAACACCCACCCAAAGGTAGGCCTAACCCTTAAACCTTCACCCGAAACCAAAAGCAACAAGCTATCAAGAGGAAGATGAATAAATAAGAAGAAAGTAAGTAATAATGAGAAGAAAAAGGACGACTAAAACAAATACAGGAAACCACCCCAAGACCTGGCATCAGTCAGTAATAGAGCATTTAAACCACAACAGAAGTATAAGGCTTTTACAAATACAATAAGAGTACAGACAGCCTTCGAAAGCAAGTAAAGACTAGTCCTAATCTGGCATGGATGGAAATCGGCAACTCCAGACGCCAGGAACTCACCAAATCTCTGAGTCCAAAGCTGCTCCGCACCAGTCAAAATCAACAATGATGACCCTTAGTATGATCTGTAGGGGGCAAAAGTGTAGTATGAGTACCAAACGAATGATACTCAGTAGGCATAGGCCGACTGAGCTCCACAGAAAAAGTAAGTATATTGAACATATAATTAGGTAAATACTGCATAAGTAACTAATCAGGAATTATCATAATAATGACAGAAAGATAAGGCAAGAAGACTGGAAACATAGATGAAGAAGTAGAGTCAAAGAACGCACCTGAAATGCAATCCAACAACCTATTAAAGGGAAGAAGGCATCATAGAAGTCTACTGATGAAAATACAGTGCTAACTACAACTCTAACCACATAATCACCTAGGAACTATTTCGACTGAGCCTAGCAGGAATTACCAACCATAATCCAACCAAATTCCACGTAAACCATCCATCAAAACAACTAAAGGTACCAGCTAAAACTACAATAAGAGATAAGAGCAAGTATAATCAAACAATAACCGATCGGACACCCATACCTCTAGAAGGTACAAATATACCTCCGGCCCTCATAAAACTAGGGGACCACACTATACAAGTATGCTAGTGATAGGTAATGCTAATGAATGCAAATTTGTAGTAAAATCCAGTGACATCAATGATGGCTCTCAGAGATCAACAACCACAAGTGTATAGACCCACCCCGACCCCCAGCCTGCCAGGTGGGACCCATGTGACACCCTCATCCAATTCAAAGGTGCACTAGCTAGAAGGGCCTATAGGGGATGCGGGAAGTCCGTATACACTGCCTGGGCCCAAACCAGGTCTTACATAGACAAATAGAATCTCTGTAGTGGTACCAAAGAGTGAGCAGCCAAGCCGATGTACAAAATGCATCGCCATGCCAAATATCAGAAAACCAGTAACCTCAAACATAAGCACCCTAAAAAGGGGCGCCGCCCACCTAGTGAGTAAACTCCCATGGGCATGTCCCAGCTAGCAAGAGTAAAACCAGAAGGCATCGGTGGGCTAATAAAGGGCATCGATGTGCCAAATAGCCTAGTAAAATTTAGCACATCCTAGATGCCTCCTATGCCTCAAGTAGAAAAAGGATCACGTCTCCGATGCCTCATAAGTTTCCAAAACCAGCGACCAAGTATCTAGGTGGCACCACTCCCATTAAAACTAGTTTAAAAGTACAAAAAATATGAGAAATCCTTCTCAAAATAGTAGTTAAAAACCAATGAAATACTGGGACGTACCACAAAATGAGTGAATATGCTCAAGCAATACAAGCATTCCATCACCAGCATTCAGACAAGATACACACAGCCATAAGAAAATACCAGGTCCTAGCACACAATAAGTCAAGGGACTAACCTGGGATCCAATTTCTCCTCGAAGATGGCCTCGGTACCAACAATAGTTAATAGATAAGATGGAATCATAAGCCTACTGCTAAACAAAAGGGAAATAATCAAGGCATGGCTTCAAATCATAAAGGGGAGAAATATCTCTAGGTACAATGCCTTACCTAAAAATAAGCTACCTCAGCTCCCAACCATCACCGCTAAGCCAAACCTATGGCTAAGATGAGCCCCAAAGGTCTTAGACACTAGCATAAAAGGGGTATCCTATCCATAATAAGCCTTACCAAAAGCTACGCCTAGCTAAGAGGGGAACAACCACACGATAAGGCGCCTAGGACCAAACCTAGCCTAAGTCCATCAATATCGATCCTAAACAAAATAATAAATGCTAAGTCACCACCTCAACCAAAGCTTACAACATAATATAAGGATTTCACGGGACTATTCTAGCCTAAGACTCACCCAAAAATATCAAAATAGGATCGGGTGAGGAGAATGCTAATCTCAGAAAATACTCACCTAAGTCACATGTAAAGTATAATGTGCGATATCTAATAGAGTTCATTCAAAAGGGGGATATCATAGCCTATCTCAAAGCCAATCACGCGCACTCCAAATCTACCATAATGAAGCTCTCGTCCTCCAAATAGCCTCCAATCACTGCCACGCTAACAAAATACTAATCATATCTTCAATACGATTGTTTTGATACTAAAATCAATGAATTTAGAGATGGACCAATTTTGGAGTCAAAATCGGGAATTGTGGGACTCGCTTTGTAACTTACAGAATTATCTTCAAGAATAGGTCTTAGATGCTAAACCTAGCTTGTGTTTCAAAAGAAAACACATTTTGAACACTAAAATAGTTACAAAAACACACATGCACCACACTAATCAACTTAGCCCAAGAACTACTAAAATCACTGGGAATAGGGAATTTTACCTCAAATAAAGTCTTTACTCTTAATTCTGGAAACACCACTGGATTCCCCTCGAAAAGCCACGTGAAATAGCCTTTGGAATTACTCAAATCACCTCAAAAATGAGAGAGAAATCGATCTTCAAAGTTAAAGAAATAACTAAAAATTGAACCTTAAAATGACCCTCAGGTATCGCTTAAGCGACACCTGCTGTTCGCTTAAGTGATCACCCCAAAGAGGTGGGACTCGCTTAAGCAAGGACCCAGTCGCTTTAGCAAGGGGTCACTTTAGAGACCTCTTATTTAACGATAACTGCCCATGAGGGCCTGGTCACTTTAGCAAAAGCGGCACTCGCTTTAGCGACCAGGAGTCACTTTAGCGACGGCACTAGACCCAGCTGGTGCAAAATTGACTTTGGCATATCCAATTCTCCGACGGGGTGCTCGAAATTCATTTACAACCTCGAGCGTGCAAATGAAACATGCTAACCTATCAAATTCGACATTTCAGACTTAATGGCGCAGTCCAAATTTCCATATGAGATCGTGACGACTAAAATTGGGTCCCACACCCAAAGGCCATTTTGAGCAAAATTCCACAACGGGTCTCAAGAAGCGAACGAAGGGTCGTTCTATACTAAACTTTACATTTTAGAACTAACCATGTTGTCAGAATCTTCATTCTAGTGCGTCTTCCAAGATGTTGACTAAATTCAATTATAGGCCAAATTTCAAAGGTAAAAGCGTCAAATGGTCCTAAACTCGTACCAATTGCCTTGGTACTCATGCCGACTATACTACTAGCCTAATTTGGCCATTTTAGAGTTAATGGAATCATAAGAATTTCATTCTGAGGTTATTTTCTTAAAGTTATGACAGAAGTCAACTTTTCTAGTTGTAAAAGCTCCAGAATAGGGAAATGGGCATAAAATACAAACAAACGATCGGGCGACCGAACAATCAGTGCCAGCAAGTCATAAATGACTTGGGCGCTGCAAAAAAGCTCTAAATGCTAAAATGATCAGAGAATAAAGAAAATAAATAGAGGGTAATTACAAACAGTTAGCATTCTACCAGGTACAAAGGTAGCCTAACTTGGGTGCTGCACTTTTGGCATAAGAGTAACAGAATTTCTATTAATGGGGGAATACATCTCGTTTGTGTGGAAGAATTTTAATACATCATTATATACCTCTTCTCCTATGATTGTCCAAGCTTTTTTAAAGAAGTGTGCATTGAAACCACCTCCTCCTGGTGCCTTGTTATCATCAATCCCTTTTAGTGTTGTTAAACCATACTCACTATTGAAAGGTTTGATTAGTGTAGCTGTTGAGTTCTTGTGAGCAATGAACCATCCCTGAGGATTACTGGTTGAATGGTAGGTATATAGGGACTTGACTCTCCTATGATTATATCTGGATCCCTAATAATTGTACCATCTTCCTTGGTGAGCATAATGATTTGATTTTGAGATTTCCTTCCCCTCATACTGGCAAAGAAGTATATTGTGTTTGAGTCTCCGAGATTGAGCCATTGTATTCTTGATTTTTACTTGTATATTGATTCTTCAATCAAACTCCACTTAACCAACTGTGCCCTAGCTTCCTTTTTTGCTTCTAGCATATTCTGTGGAATAGGTGTACTCCTCATTTCTCTTCTTACATACTTCAGGTTGTGCCATACTTCTTTCATTCCTCCCACTTGTGTCTGCCAACTATCTTGTATCTTGCTCCTGAACTCTAGATGATGGGCTAGACAATTATAAAATCTAAATGGTTTCTTCTTGTTATCCCTTTGTTCCTCCACTGCTATGCTCGGAGGTGAGTGATCTGAGAAGAGAGGCTTCATCACCATCACTTGCATTGGTGGCATTTGAACTATCCATTTTGCATTAACCAGTACCCTGTCAATCCTTTTATACACGTGCCCATTTGTCCATGTAAATTGCCTCCCAACTGTAGGTAATTCAGATAGGTTACACTCATTCAAGCAATTTCTAAAATCCCTTGTTTCTACCCTTTATACTTGACTACCCACATGCCTATCTTCTATCCTCAAAATTGAGATACAGACCCCCATAATCAACCATGGCTCTGTAATCTGATTATTTAGGTATTTTATTGCTTCCCATAGTGTAATTCTAGTAACTATTAGTGCAAGCTATACACTGCAGTGAAGAGGAATTAGATATCATCATGCTTAAAGTGCACTTTACTATGTATATGTTGTGCTGATGAATCCAACTTAGTGAAATTTTCTACACTTGGGTCCCATATCATCCAAATTCTGCCACTTACGGTATTTGTAGCATTAGTACACCATTCTCATCCTGGCATTATTTTATTTATAATACTACTAACTCTATCATCTCTAACTCTATGTTCACAGATAGCTATAAGTGTCACTTTATTCTTCCTGATGAACAACCTCAGCTCTTTATGTTTCACCTCTTGGTTGAAGCCTCTTGCATTCCATGTTACTAACATATTTGATAAGGGGGTTCAGGTGGTACTTCATTGTGCCTTTCCTCTGGTCCTCCACCGTTTTGGTCAATGTCATATGTACTATCAGTGTGGACTATTACATTGTTAGAGCTAACATTCTGACCTTGCATTACTCCTTGTCTGGCTGATCTATGCCTCACAGTGGGTCATTCCCCTTGCCCTTGCTCAGTATTACTCTCTATGTTTTCCTTCTCTCTATCTGGAATTATTGATTATGAACCTTTATCCTTTTCCTTAATTGATTAAGCGTTAATTAATTAATCAAATAAATATAATCTAAAAATCCATTTTGTTTAATCTAATTAATACAAATCTATATGGTAATATAATTAAACAAACAAACAAAACTTATTTGTTAAATAAAAATATACATATTTTTTTTAATTGATACAAACAAAATAACCAGGTGACCAATCATGCGAAAGATATAACATTGGATAAACAAGAGGAGAGAAATGATACAAAGATACACGAAAATCCGTAGAAATAGCATGTAAACTAAATTACCCAAAACAAAATAAAATATAATTAAAAAATAATTAATAAGAATAAAATGCTTAATATTTTAGAGAAAATCACAATAGAATTTTTTTAGAGACTTAAAAATGTTTGTTTCTTTATAGGGATGATGCCACGTTATCGTTAATCGCGCTCCTCCACCATAGAAACATTCTTTGTTTAGAGGCCGGTCTTTGAAAAAAAAAATTTAAATACAAGTGAAATTTTAATTTAAATATAAACACATATATATATACATATAAATACACATAATCCCTTTGATAAATCTTGGGTAGATGATCCTTCCGGGGATGCATCGACTTAGTTTAAAAGATTGGAATAAGACCTCGTAATTCCTTTTTACTTTTTCGCTAACTATAGGTTAGGGGATAGTATTTATAATATGAAATAAAGTGTTGTATCCAATCCAAATTGTGAAAAAAGAAATTGAAAAATGACTTTGATAAAGAAAGATAAAAATAATATTAACATTTGAACTTGAGTTTAAATACTTGAGTAAAATAAGTAAAAGAAAAAATGAGAAAAATAAGAAAAGAAACATGTAGCATATAATTTCCCCACCCACAATTAATAGCAACCCCGAATCATCTTATTATATAGAGTGAGAGTTATTATAAAATTACTACATAACCAAATATAAATAACACTTTAAATGTAATGACCCTCCAGGTCATTTTTTAAATAAAGCCTTCATTTCATCGTTTAGAGCATTCTTGTAGCGACCTCAACTCATTTATGACTTGTGGCACTGACTGTTCGGTCACCTGGTCATTCATTTGGATTTTAGGCCTGTTTCCCTGTTTTGGAGCTTTTATAACTTAAAAAGTTGACTTTAGTCATAAATTCAGGCAAACGACCTTAGAACAGAATTCTAATGGCTTCATCAGCTTTGTAATAGACAAATTAGGCTAATAGCATTGTCGGCATGAGTATCGAGGCAATCGATATGAGTTTAGGGTCATTTGGCATTTTTGCCTTTGAACTTTGGCCTATGGTTGTCTTTGGTCAACATTCTTGGTAAATGCACTTGAATAAAAATTTGGACAGTACGGTTAGGTTCGAAATATCGAGTTTCATCTAGAATGACCCTTCATTCGCTTTTTGAGGCTTCTGGTCATATCTTGAGGCCCATTGTGAATTTGGCTAAAAATGACACTTAGGTGTGGGACTCACTTTTCGTTAAAATGACCTCGTATGGGAATTTTGAATGCTTCATTGAATTTGAAATGTCAAATTTGATAAGATAGCATATCTCATTTGTGTGCACAGGATTCCAAACGAATCCCGAGCACCCCATCAGAGAATTGGACATACCAAAGTCCATTTTACACCAGCTGAGTTTGGTGTTGTCGCTAAATCGACTCCTAGGTCCTAAAGCGGCTTGGAGGTCGCTAAAGAGACCAGGCCCTCTTGGGAGATGTCGCTTAAACGACAGACCTGTCGCTAAAGCTACTAGTTGCTTGAGCGACCTGGTATCGCTAAAGCGATGCCCTCCTTTTTTAGGTGGTCGCTTAAGCGATCAACGGGGTTTCTTTTGCGAAACCTAGAGCCTATTTTTTGTTCAAGTTTTCAGTTATATTCCTAAAGTTCAAAATATGTTTTCTCTATCAATATTGAGGCAATTTGAGTGATTTCAAAGGCCAAGTTATGTGGTTTATTAGAGGGGAATTCAGTGATGTATTCAAAATTAGGAGTAAAGTCTTTGTTGGAGGTAATTTTCCCTCTTTCCCTGCGACTGTAATGGTTTTTTTACTTAGATGAGAATGGTGATGCATGTTTGGATTGTATTTGCTCTGTGTATGAATTGTGTTCCCTTTTGGAACACAAGCTAGGTTTAGCATTTAGGACCTATTCTCAAAGTCAATTCTGTAAGTTACGGAGCGGATCCCATAATTTCCAATTTTGACTCTAAAATTAGCCATCTCTAAATTCGATAATTTTAATGTCATAATGACCGCATTGACATTATGATACCATTATTGGTAGCTTGGCAGCTTCAAAGACCGTTTGGAAGATAAAACCTCGGGTTACATGAGTTGAAGCACACGCGATCAGCCTACAGGTAGGCTATAATTTTCTCCTCTTAAGACTAAGCATGTTTAGGAATTAGTATACTAAATTATATGACCTTGGAAGGGTTTTGGAGTCGAGCATGCTAAATTACTAGAATTCATGTCCTAGGTGTCATTTTCAAGGAATTTTTGGACTGTTAAAGCATATCTCCTGCTTGTGGTATGTGTTATGCCTTTGGTTTATGTCTTTGGAAGTATGTTTGGCCTTAGCCTATGCTTAAACTAGTGTTGTCTTAGACTTGAGCGATTTTGGTGTCATTGGGCCTTAGAACTTTTTCGACGTCGTTTCGGACAGCTTAACTCCTTGTAGACTTATATAGCAGACTTAAGTCTGATAGTTTGAACTTATCTAGGCAGTAACACAGTTTTGGAACCTTACCTCCATAATGTCCTACTCTTTTATCGGTTTCATATCACTTGGTTCTTGGTTTAGGATGTCTATTCATCAATTTTGGTTGGATGTGGTTAGGGATGGATTGATTTATTGATGGCACTCAGATTTGGGGTACTCCTCGTGATGCTTGGTTGGTCGTTGATCCTGATTATTATTGACTTACCTCTATTCATGGTTCAATTCCTGAATTCACTCTACCGAGAGAGGTTCAAGTCGTTACTTAGGTATTATCGCCTAGGTTCAAGTCCTTGGCCTTACTTAGTCGTAGTTCAAATCCACCACCATTATCAGCCTTGGTTCAATTCCATCACTACTTACTAGCTTGGGTTTGAGTACTTAGCTACTATTATTGGGGTTCGAGTCTTTGGTCTCCTTTGCACATGGTTCAAGTCCACGATTATCTATCACCTTGGTTCAAGTCCTTGGTCTTCTTTCCACGTGGCTCAAGTACACGATTATCTATCACCTTGGTTCAAGTTCTTGGTCTTCTTTCCACGTGGCTCAAGTACACGATTATCCACTCCTTGGTTTAAGTCCTCTGTTATTTTCAAATCCGGTTCAAGTTCCTAATCCTTTTATGACTCTTCGGTTCAACTCCTTAACTATATTCAGCTTTGGTTAAGGCTTTGGGCTTATAGAATGGTTCAATTCAAGTCCGCGGGAAGTTATGGATTTAGTGGAATTTCACCTGATCCCCCCGTTTTACTTCAATTATGTCTGCTCCTATCGGTCTTATATGGGAATCTGTTCAAGTTGTTACTTTAGACTTATGTGTGAGCGTACCCGTTGGGTTTATGGGAGCCCAGCTGATTTAGCTAGTTCTCTCATTCTCTTTGTATGTTAAGTACGCTTGTGTACATACCTACCCTAACTTCTTGTTGTCTTTAGTTGTGATTAGTTTTCTACATTTCTGTTTACTTTTGTTTATCTTTCTCAGTCGGTTTATGATGCCTACTGGGTACATGTTATTTTAGTACTCATACTATACTCTACATTTATATTTGTGATGCAGGTCTGAGTATCAGCTATCAACATTGATTTCGATCCAGTTGTAGTCATGACCGTAGGCGAGGTTGAGCACACAGCGTGCTAGATTTGCCCATCTCTTTCTATATATATTTTTTTGTCTTTTACTTTTTGAGACAGTCTTGTTTCAGTGGTCCACTTTTGGGACATGTACTATTTTTTGTAGTAACTCTGTACATGTGACTTTCAGATTTTGGGATCTTTTGATTTGTATATATTTCGTTTTGCTTTCTCCATTCAGTTGAATTCTTGTTACTTAATAATTGTATTTGGTTTGAGTTGTTGGTCTTCTACTCTGATATCTCATTAATCATAGTTTCGTGATATGGGTCGGCTTGCCTACTAATGAGTCATAGTAGGCATCATCATGACCTGAAAAATTAGGTTGTGACATTAAAGAAAGATAACAATAATAAAATTTAAACTTTAAAGTAAACTCCATCTGAATGTATCCCAAACCCAGGCGAACTCTTCTTGTGTCTTGAAATTTATGTTCAATCCCTGGCAAATATAAATAAAACACAAATGACCACTATACGAGAATAAAAAATATATATTATAATATTTAATAAGTAAACAGAGAAGAGAATGTAATTATCAATTTCTATGAGACAAGCAACTATTTCATATATAAAGAGATTCAGATTGAAAACTAACCCGGACGTTTTCCACAAAATGCTTATGGTATTCAAGCTTTCCAAAAGCTCAAAATAATACATAATTTAAAGATGCACATAACTAACATATAGATTATTAAAGTGACTTTTAATAGAACTAACCAGTTGAATGTAGATTAATAATAAGAGATCCAGAAAGTCCAAATAGCAACTGAAAAACAGTAATTCGAGTTTGTACAATCAACACTCAATCTTTGACACATCAAGTTCACGAGAATCTCAAGAATTTCTAGCAGTGCTTGTGTCAAAGAGGATGATTTAGATTGAGGCCGGCCAGCAACAGAGAGACCGAGTTCTTAAGTAAGCCAAAAATTACTATGAATATTGATGTTCAAAATGTACCAAAAATTCTTAAGTAATGAAAATATATAAGTCTTGACCTTTTTCAGTGTGTAGAGTATAAAAGTTGTTCAAGTGTAAAGTCTGTATGAACTATCCAGTGATCAAGTGTAGAGAATGAATAAGAAGTTTTTTTTATTTAGAGAATAGAGGACCGTCAATATAAGGTAATAATATTAATTAAGAGTGAATCATGAAAAGTCTTTCTTTATATCTAATGAAGAAAATCAATTATGTATCAAAATTTACCATAAAAGAACAAGTTACCAAATTTATCACAGGATTTACAATCAAAGAAATAATCAAAATTTAAAATTTCTCTCTAGAATCAAGATTACCAAACATAATGAATAGTTTACCAAGAATAAGAGAGTACCAAAGGATACAATTGCCAAATCAGGTTGTCTTTAATACCTACAATTACCATAATTAGTATTCCAAAATAAAGTATTTTAATAAGCAAACCAAATTGTACTATAATACATCAAACAACAGAGCCAATTATATACCAAGTTACTATAACCAGGTATGCATAATCAATTAAGGCATACTTGATTGAATTTATCATAACTAATATCACATTTAACAAAGAGAAAATGAGTAACAAGGATTCTTAGACTTGTAACATCCCTCAAAATGCTCACAGGTATCTTAAGAATGCCTTGGGATTAGGCCACTAGTGTAACGCATTATCCTTAATCTTTTCAGAATATCTGAATTCGTAATATCAATCAAGGTGTCAAAACCTGTGGAAAAATAGTTTCGATGGATTATTACGACCCTTAGATCGAAAGATAGATTTCTCAAAAAACTGCACAAAACATAAAGGTCCGCGACAAGTCCACGTCACGGACCTGGCAAGGATTTTCTAGCCGAGTTGGATTTTTAGTAAGGGCGTTTTAGATTTTTTCCAAATTATTAGCTAATGAACCTAGACGTTTTTAGGACCTAATTTAACTCTATAAATTAACCTAAACCTCTAATTCTATTCATTCTTCTACAATTCACCTACTCAAATATTTCTCTCTCTATAAAAAACTCTCAAGGGCTCTATTGAAGACTTCAAGTAAATTCACTCAAGCTCTCCATCAAAAGTCTTAAGTTCTTCCAAATTAATTGGTGTTCTCACTTAAAGTATGTGGGTATTGATTCATGTATTCTTTCATCGATAAAGCCCAATTAATTTCTCAAAGTTTTCTATCAAATTAAAGTATGATATTTTATGGGTTATGATCTCTATTCATATTACATGAATTATGATTTAAAGTATGATCATTAGTCTATTTTGATATAAATTGATGGTTATTGCATTAAATTGAAGAATTTTCCCATGAATTCTCCTATTTTGATTTATAGGGTTCATGATGTAAAAAATGAGTATTTTCAATTATACTACCTAATGATATTATCTATATGAATTATGTATGGGCTGATACAAAGTTTATGATCATGCATGTTTTTAAGTCAATTTCATGATTTTTAAATCAATTGATTATGCATTCATGTCTTACCCTAATTTCAAGTATAAGCTATGATCATGAATTTTCAAATATGAATTATGATTATGTATTTCAATTATGATCATGGACAATAAGTATGTTTCAAACGACGATTTTCATGCAAATTATGGAAAGGTGACTTAGGGCCCAATGTGGTGCCTTAAGGCCTAACAATATGAATTATGCAAATATGATTGTAATGATGAAAGGGCAATTCTCACATTACAAGAATGTTATGAAAATGAGATACTCTATGATTTCAAACCTATGATCATGACTATGATACATGAAATTATGATTTCTATGTTATGTATCTATTCCGTGGGATTTGACTTAGCACCGAGTGGACGTGAGGTGGGGGCCCTACCAAAAGCCTTAGTAGCAGCCTCATGTCCCATAAACTACGTGCCACCGTAGGTTGCCTTCATGGCTTAGCTATTGGATCCATATATAGCACATGTTCATGATCAGAATTCAACCTTGGCAAAGTAGCCTCCTCCTTCTCGATGTGGATATCATCAGATTCCATGTTATAGCTCGCATGGTCTTATTGTAGGTCATGGTTTCTATCCCACATATGTATGATCTCTTAAGTATGTTATGATTTTGAAGTTATGCTTTTAAAATGCTTGGTCAATATGAGTTTTTCATTACTTTACTTGTCCCATCTTATCATGTGTTTTACTTGACCTTTGCATTCCATGATTTACGTTGCATGTCACGCCCTCATACTTAGTATATTCCAACGTACTAATGCATACTTTTTGCCTACATTGTCTCATAATGTAGGGGTTGAGGTTGAAGATCAGATTCATCTACATAGCCAGTTAAGCTTTCTTATTCAGTAGCGTTTGTGATGAATCTTTATTTATCGGGGACTAGTCATCGAGTTGGTTATTGTTTCAAAGACTTTCGTTATGTGGGTGAGCTAGGGACATGTCTTAACCCCCCACCCATATTCATGAGTAGAGGTATCTAGTTGGACAAATGTTTCGAGTCTATATTGTCATGTGACATTCTTCATTTACTATTCATGGTTTAGACTCTCTTATGATGTTTTTGATTTTATTTTACCTTGTGTATGCTTATGATATGTACAAGAGGCTTGGTTAGAGTCCTTCGGGGTTTCAATCGCTGTGTTACGACTAGGCCCTAGGTCGGGTCGTGACAAGACTTGTTGGTGAATAATAATCAAACCTTAACTCGAGGAAAGAGTGTTGGAGGTTGTCACACCAAATGAAGAAGGTAAATGAATTCAAAACTATATTTGCACTGAAATTTGTTTAAAGATGTTTTGTCCAAGCTATTTTGAAATCGAAAGAAGCAATATGTGGGGCAAATTGATACTCACAGGCATTAGTGAATCATATTACATTCATATTAATAACAACTGGAGTAAAATTGTCAAGTAATTGTAGAGGGGAATAAAACAAATACTCAACTATATAAAAGGCAAATTTAAAACCAAAGAATTCTTTACACAGAACTTCGCCATGGTTTATCACAAATATGAAATCAACAATTACATCTATATGGTCAGGTAAAACAAAAGCAGCAGCCCACACATATAATAAAATCTGAAATATTAAGCTATATTGAATGAACAAAACTTGTGAATCCCAAATCTGACAATTTCTTTGAAGAGAAACAAGGGGTTGAATGGATGTGTAGCTAAAATAAATCAGGGATGGATTTGTAAGGATACTTCTTTGAACTCTAACCCAGAAGCCTTTGGTTAATCCGAATTCGACCATGGTTGTTGTCATCATCACTGGTCTCAGCATTGCTCCTGTTGTTGTTGTTTGTTGATCTTGATAGAAAGACGAAAGCAAGGAGGCGTTATTCGTTGTCTACCGCCGATGAAGGTGGTTCTCCATTGGAGCGGAAGACAAGGTGAAGGAGAGGGGAAGGAGATCGACTTCGTTGAAGGGGGAGAAGAGAGGAGAAGGGGACGACGACTAAATGAGATAAGGTTTTCCGACTAGTTCTCACCGGATATGGAACGGATGAGCAGGAGAGATGGGTAGAGGGTGGCAGTTTGGAGAGAGGAAGAAGGGGGAGATGGAATCGAGAGAGTGAAGAGGCGTTCTTTCTCTTTCTTGAGCAGGAAGAGTGAGAATAAAATTAGGGTCAGGGGATTTGGTGTGGGGTTTAGAATGAGGCCACATTGGACCAATTTAGGCTAGAATTGAAATAGGAATTGGACCAAAAAGGCTAGAATTGACATCAAATTGAATGGAAAAGACTATGATTCAAATAATTCAGAGGAAGATTAAATAGAGTGTTATTTAATTAATAAAAATACTACACATATAAAATAAGTAGATAAATAATAATTTTCCATATAAAAGGAGTACACTTCAATATATATTATCTACATATACTAAATAGATACTTAAAATTTGAAAGTATGAAAAACATTATTCTAAATTAGAATCCATAAAATAGTGATAAATAATATTACTTGTATAATAATAATAATAATAATAATAATAATTATTATTATTATTATTATTGTAATTTATGAATATTAAACTAAATATAAACTTAAGCATACAATAAAAAAAATACTTATTCAATCAAATAGCCATCCGAAAGTAGGTTATAGATCGGTCAAAATTGGGTGTCAACACTGACAATTTTATAATTGGACTTCTGTTATTAACTTATCATGCCGATCGTCATAAATAGTTCTTAATTATTTGGCCTTACTCACATGGAAACATGGAACCCATATACACAACTACTTTTTTTATGAAAATACATATAGGACCAGCTCAAAGTGCCACGATAAGGGGTCTCCAAACTCAATTTACAGCTACAATAATAATTTTATCTATATATCGCCATTTGCGTCGCATTCATATATCTTAACCAGTTAAACAACTATAGACCATCACCATGTCTTTCCAACCTCTTAACAGAACCATACCATACCTCAATATGAGTTTTAAACATAGGAATACCAGTCCAATCAATGACATAGATTCGTGATTGAAAATTGAGGAAAGGGGCGTCTCTACATACCTTGATTTGAGTCCTTTAATGTACTACCATGGCTGAATTATCCCTTGCTCCTTCAATATAAAACAACAATCACTGACAATCTGACTTTGAACAGTTAAACAACACATCTGATTCATGTTGTCAATTCAACAAACATATGATGGGCGTAAACTCAAAAGACATTCAAATCAATCGGTGTTGTTAGTACTCAATCCTTCACATCCCTAACTATAGTATACTATACTTATATGACTCAAACATATCATCCATAATCTACCAGGTCACTCCACAAACTCCCTCCTCACCAAATACATCAATTACAAAGGGAGAAATTTGGGCTCACGGCTTTCTATGACCATCCCATAAGTCCTACCCATAGAATATAGCTAGAACATCAAGAATATCACATATGTGAGAGTAGGGAACATGGTCATACCTTAATTGAAGAAAATACAGTCCTTTAAGCTCATATTAACAAAGGTAAAGTGTTGTCTCTTCAATCTAAAGAGAGACTTAAGTGAATCCTAGGCTTGGTTGAAGAACAACACTTGATTCTTATTTAATTCTTGACTAGGGCATTAAGAGAGGATAGGGATTGAAGAACCAGCAATAAAAAGCTTCTAAAATGTCTTAGGTTCAGTGTTTAATAAATTCCAAATGCAAAATTCTGTATATAAACATTAGACTGACTTAACATGTGCAAGCCACGTGGTTGTCGCAGCCAGTTTTGGTCTCTGTGTAGTACGTAGTAAAACACGCATATCTTTTTACTCCGAAGTGCATTGATGTGCAGTTCGTTCATTGGAAAATAGACTCAAATATCTTTAATGTGATATGTAGTAGGCCTTTTAACTTTTTATATACAGGGAGATATCTCCATCCCAAGTTAGACTATATATGAGATCATATAAAATAGTCCGTCATAGTGTGACCTTCAACTTGTCCTATTTTTCCAAGGATTCCTTTGGCCATAAACATTGGTATTAACATTATGATGATGCGCTATAAGTTAAAATCAGTATCATCACCCATTTAAAATCTTATTCTCACAACAACTCGTCAACAACATGTGTAAGGCAAAAATATATTTTTTGACGCATACATCTTTAGCTTAGTGAGTTAGTTGCCTTAAAATATATAGGGTGTTATAATATTTCTGTAATGAACCTTCCGATCATTATGGGTAAACCAATGGTAAAAAAGGTTGGGCAAGAAAACTTTTATAATAGTGACTAGAGAATTTTAGGCTAGGTCAGTCTCAAATAAAATCTGAGAAAGGTGATGTCTAGGGCAATCCAAAAATGTATTGGGTAAAATGCCTAACCTTGGGTTGGATTTTATTTTACCTAAGATGTTAAGAGCCTGTAGAACTTTTCAGAAGTGAATTTGGATAAGTAGAACTCCCGATATCAAACTTGACGTGAAGGGGTTAGTTTAGAACGTCAAGGTTAGAAGGTGTATTACAGAATGGGGACTTTTGGAAGGATTTCTGAGTTTTTTCCCATACGAGCTGCTATAGCTGGTGGAATCTCTCTATGGAGGGACTGCTATAGCGGGTGGGTCAGGTTGTAGTGGGATTATTTCGCTAAAACTGTAAGAAACCCCCAAAAGTGATCATTATGTGGAAAAATCATTTTGGGGAACTGCAGAAGTGACCTAGTGTAATTTTCACCTATTTTCCATTGTATTCATCAATAAAGGTAAGTTAGTTTCTTCCCTACCTTGATATTGCGATTCTTAGGCCTTAGAATTCTTGTTGGGTGACCTTAGGTGAGGGTTTTAACTTGAGTTAACTGTGGAAAAATCCTTGTTTGAGTGGAATAATCATGGAACTGGTATGGGGTTGAGATTAAGTTGTCATCCGGGTATAACTAGGTCATTATTCGTTGATTATGTTATTTTGTTATTAATTTCGATCGAGAACAAGCTAAAGCTTTACAAAGGAGTCAAAGTTCGTGATCAGACTTCTGCAGTAGTTGTTTGGCACCCAATTAGACTAGGTTTAACTGAGCAATTTAGACATGTTTCTAATTGCCTGATATTTTGTAGATTGACGGGAGGTTTCATACCTAGGCCTTCGGGCATGCACTCTGAATTACTAGAAGGTTGTTGGTTATTGTTGTTTAGGGTAGGAATGTATTATGTAGGTAATGTTTCACGCTTCGAGTCTAAACCCTACGCGTGGTCGTCACTCAAAAATCATTGTTCATTCCCAAGTGAACCCTTAGCCTAGATAACTACTATGCGAAAGACTTAACTCATAGAAAATGTAACTCAGATGGGCACAACAACTATATAAATATTTAACTTTCTCAATTTATAATCTAACTCAATGTTTTAAAAATAAGAACTCTGAAAATAATTGAATAAACTTTGTCTATGACTAGTCTATAAAGCATCTAAATACTAACTCTGAATAGATATCGGGAAAGGCCCACAGCAACCTCAAAATACTAATAATATAAAGAATGATAATAAAGACTCAAGAGTGCCTCTGAAATACAAAGAGGTCAAATCAAAAAATGGGTAGAAATCTGATCATAAACGATGCGCCTGTTGATGATCTCTATCAGTTGTGTCTATATCATAAAATGATGCAGCGCCAAATGACGTCAGTACATTGAATGTACGGTATGTAAAATAGCTGAAAGAAACTTCCTCAAGAATGCTCTACTCAACTCAACGAACTTAACTCAGAAATAACTCAACTGAATAAAGCATGCAAGGTATATAAATAAGACAATGCTTTTAAGACATAGATAAATAAAGCAACTTAGTATAAAAATAATATTTTACTCTTGGAGAGTTTCTCTAATCAACAACCATCACTTATGAGCTACGTGATGATATGATGAACTGTTGTCATTGCCACAGCCGTCCATTACCTTACCGGGTAAGGGACGCAACTCATCTCATAGATCCATATAATATCCCTCAATGAGGCTGGTAAGGTATCGCCCAAATGAACGGCACGATCCTATCCTATGTTGTCTACGTAGTTTATGGGGTTCGAGTTATCTGAACTCTTACCCAAATCAATGCTCAATACTACTCCCAAAAATATATTGATTATGCTCATATCTCAAGTGAGTGTATGTACTGAAATAACACATGTAGTCTCGTTTGGACTTTACTCAATTAGCTAGACTCTTCTCTTTAAAAGAATTATACTTTCTCAATCGTAGTAAATGCATAAAATATACTTTCACTTCTCAACACAGTCTCAAAAATAAGTATTTAAATGCATTATAGATCAACTTGTTTAGGCTCATAATGATCATGCTCAAAACAGTGAACAAAAAATTTCTCAAAACTCAAACTCGTGCTCAAACTCTTTCTCAACTAAAAGAGATGAAATATATCATTCTTTTATCTCAAAATAATGCAAATACTGAACTAGGGTTCATGCGAATGTAGACACAAACGATAATTCAATAACTCAAATCATGAGAATCGTCACAATTTACTCATATATATAAGGAACTCATTAAGAAATTACATAGATAACTCAAGAACTCAATTTAACGAGATTGAAACTTAAACTCAAACTCAATCTTGACAAAATAAAGATATAGGGAACGAGGATGAACTCAGTTTAACATTATGATTAGCCTTACATACATGGAAGATCAATAATCTATAAGAATGTAACACTCCGTACTATTCTAGCCGAGATTGAGTGTGAGAGCCCAGAGAAAACCTGAGAAAAGCTAAGGATGAAGTGACTTTCAGTGGTCTAAGACCCACCTTATGACCCGTAGAAGCTTCTACGGGTCATAGGGAGGGGCTAGTAGGGTCCCCTGACACTTAGAAAAAATCTCATGAACTTGGGACCCTTCCTATGAGCCCATTTCACTATCTCTGTGTGTGCCTACGAGCCGTAGGAAACAACCCGTAGATCCCACCCTCTGAAGAGCCCTCAAGATCGTTCCTACAAGTTGCCAAGATAAGTCGCCAAGCAGTCTATGACCCGTAGAAGGCGATCGTAGGACCCCTTGACACTTAGCCAAATTTAGGATTTAGGACAAGTTTAGGTTTGGGCCTATTGTAAAGCCCAACAGCTTTAATTTTGAGCAAGGCTCAAACTTATTCTTTCTTTTATTGTTATTTGCTTATTATTACTTTTTATCAACTCTAACTTTAATTATTTAGTTTAACTTAATTAAATTCCCTAAGAATAAACCATTTTTGTATTAATTGATCTTTTAAATGATTTATTTAGTTCTCTTTTTTCTTATTTATTCCCTTTTTTACAAAAACTTTACTTTCTTCTTAAAAACATTTCAAGTGAATTAAGTTTTTTAAATAATTTCTTTTAAATGACTTTATCTCTTTCAAATTATTTTCCCAAAGCTAGTTAAGTTAAAGTTTTCAAATCGCGCATTAGCAGCCATTTTGAGTGTTAATGCCTTCTGAAAGTGGAAATTTGAACCCTTACCCTTTTCTCTAAATTTTTAAAACTTAAATCTGTTAAAGTCTTTTAAATTAAGTTTTCTTAATTTTTTTAAAAAATTAAGTAGTGACTCCTTTTTAAGTTGACTTTTTCCTAAAAAGTTAAAATTAATTTTTAAACCGTCCTTTTGACATCCATATGTGTGCCTACAAGCCGTAGGGAACAGCCTGTAGACAACACTGTATACCAGATGTATAAACACCATATAGCCTATTTTGGGGGTTTCAAGATATGTTTTAAGCTTCCAAGACCTTTTCATCGGCTTCCATTTCTGTCTTTGAAGAAGCTAACTCGAGACTCAAAGATATACAAGGGATGGAGTCCATATTGGACTCGAGTATATTTCACAACAAAAGTAAAGAAAGCCAATTAATATATGAGAGACCCTTGGAAATAGTGGCAAGAGAACTTAATTAAATATTTGAACATGATGATTAGTTTCAAAAGTGACTACTAAGTAGGGGGAAAAGGCAGTGAGTTAGGAAAACATTACGCAACTTCCAGATGGCAACATTAAAGATCAAAATAGCTTATATTTGACATACATCATAACTGAAATCACTAGATTAGAAAGGAAAGAAGCTAGTCAATTTGTTCAATAAGAGAAATTCGAAATATAAAAATTCAAAGAAGCTAACCTAGATGTACAACTGACTCAATAAAGAGATAATAATTAAACTAGCAGTTTTAGTCAAAATTAAAAAGGGAAAGTCAACAAAACAAACTAAGTGAAGGCATATCACTTTAATTAAAACATGTTTAACTTTAGACCAAATGAAAGCCTATCAAGACTAGACTTAATCGATTTAAAAGGAAAAAACTAATTATAATCGAAGAGATTAACTTCAAGTGGATAGTAACCCATGAAGGAACGATATCCAATCTATTAGACCAAAACCTCAACACAATTTAAACTAAACATTGTAGAAGAAATAGATTAGGGAAGAACTGATTGCATTTACATATCCAGGCCACATAGTATAACAAAGTGTTATTTTAATAAATAAAAACAGAACACTATTATGGTGGAAAACAAGTGAACACACAACGTTTAGGCCAGCACGACATCCATGAAGTTGAGATGACTACAATCTGAAATATGGACTTAACAAGAACAGAATCAACTCATATTGACACGCACAAAATCCTTTTGAATCGAGCAACTAAAGATGGCTTTGGTGTTCATATAACTAACTTCTTGAAGCATGAAGAAACCAGAATATAAATCAAGCTTGAAACATCTAACTTCCTAGATATAATAAGCAGATAGTGAATCAACATTTAGACGAGTAAAAGGTTTAAAATGACTATGAACTTGATACGACTATAAATAGGAAAATGAATCTTAGACAAGAACACAGTCAATTTGAAAATGAGACACACCACAGTAAATCTTCAAACAAGAACTAAAAATATCAGTTAGACTTCAATAAAATCACTCAAGCATTTCATAATCAACAAAGAATGTAAACCATCTCAACATTCACTAGAATTAGAAATAAGTTAAAAACTAAGAATTGTTTACCTCTTTTCATGCAGCGACTGAGACTTGACGAGAAGGAGACACCTTTAGCATAAATGGAAACTTTTTGGAAACTCGCGAATGTTCCGAACAGAAAACTTTGTTTCTTAACAAGAAACCTTGGTAATTTAGAGGTTTTTTCTAGCTTTTCAGAGTAAAATTCCTATGTTTTTAGAACCAACATGTCGTAACTATTTTTCCTAAATTTCACTTCTCTTTTTGCCTATATTTTTCGTGTAAATTCCCATTCCAATTCTATTTCTCGTGTGTTTAACCCCCCAACAAAGACTGAAAAGTGGGTTTTTATAGATGGGAGATTAGGTTTTCAAAAGAAGGGAAATTTGGATGGGTTTTTAGGGTTTTTGGATAAAATCCAATTTTGAAATTCAAATTTAAGATTAGAATAGGGAATATCCAATGTTCCTTCCAAAAATCTCCAAATCTTCAACAAATTCGAGCCAAATCGAGGCAACGTGGATGTGAAGGATCAATCAAACTTTCTCGAAAGTTATACGTGGCTCAATCTCACGAGCCTAAATGACGACACCCGTTGCTGGGATGGTACTATTGTCGGGATAGGATGCGATGAAGAAAACAAGTGAGTGGTACGCATATAAGCGTGGAATGTGTATGCGTGATTGTGTACGCATCTGTATTTTATTTACGGGTGATGTACGTGTATGGGATATTTTGTTTGTTGGAGTATGCGCAGGTGTTTGCACACTTTTAGAATTATTGTTGATGTATTGCTGTGGGCTTTGGGCGATGGGAATGTTGCTGATTTTATGAAATTTAGGCCAGTCAGTGTTATAATGGCTATAGGAGTATTATCATGGGTTGTTGTGCTATATATATATATATGTGTTATTGCTACGTGGGAAGGGAATAAGAATTGAATTGGGTTGTTGGGATGTCATAACTCGATTTCTCAGGTCATGATGGGACCTACTATGACCTACCGATAGGTAAGCCGACCCATATCCCAGAATTGCGAGTAATGAGATATCTGGGTAGAAGATCAATAATTCAATCTAACAATAGTAATGAAATCATAGGAACACACATGAACGAGCATAAGTAAAGATAACTATATACAAATAAACAATCACTTTCAGAATATGGAAGTCACATGTACAGAACTACTACAAAAGAGTACAAGTTCCAAAAGTAGACCACAAGAAAAAGGTTGTCTCAAAAGTAAAATATAGGCAAAATATATATACAGAGGGAGATGGGTAAATCCAGAATGTAATATGCTCACCCTCGCCTCCAATCACGACCGTAGCTGGCTCGAATCAATGCCAGTAGCTAGTAATCGGACCTGCATCACGAAAATAGATGCAGAATGTAGTATAAATACCAAAACAACAGGTACCTAGTAGACATCATAGGCCGACTAAGCAAGATAAGCAAAAGTAAACTAAAATATGAGAAAGCAACCACAACCAAAGATAAAGTAGAAGTAAATATAGGTATATACACGAGTTTACTCAACACACAAAGAGGAAGAACCTAGCTAAATCCGTTAGGCTCCCATAAACCTGATGAGTACGCTCGTGCACAAATCTAAGGTAACAACCTGAATGGACCCCCATAAGCCCGATAGGAGCAAAGATAGTTGAAGTAAAAAGAACGGAGCCAATAGAGTTCTAATAAGGCCACCACTTTCCCGGACTTGAACTGAACCATCCTAAAAGCCTGAAACTTTAACTCAAAGCTGAGAGTAGATAAGGACTTGAACCAAAGATTCATCAGAGAATCAGAAACCCAAAGCGAGATTAAAAGCAACCATGGAGTTGAACCGGGTGTCAGATAATCGTGGGTTGAACCACGTGTAAGCTAGACTAGGGACCTAAATCGGGTAATTGTAGCTAAGGGGCTGAACCACGCGTATGCTAAACCATGGACTTGAACCAGGTAACTATAGCTAAGGGGCCGAATCATAGGTAAACTAGACCACAGACTTAAACTGGGTAACTATAGCTAAAGAGTCAAACCAAAGTGAGTAAGGAGCGATGGACTTGAACCGAGGCTATATATAAAGGTGGTGGGCTCGACCACGGCTAAATGAGGTGAAATAGGGACTTGAACCAAGAACAGAGGCGAGACAGTCAGAATTAGGATCAGCGGCCAACCAAGCATCACAGGGAGTACCCCCAAATTGACTACCATTAACGCATCACTCTAGCCCGAAGCACATCCAACCAGATTCGTCGAAAAAACTTCCAAAACCAAGACCCAAGAGATACGGGACTAAAAGAAAAATAGGACATTATGGAAGTAAGGTTCCGAAGCTGTGTTACTTCCTAGCTAAAGCTCAGACTATCAGATTCAAGTCTGCTAAATCAGTCTACATGAAGCTAATCAGTTCGAAATGACATCGGAGAAGTTCTAAGGCCCAATGGCACCCAATATCACGCAAGTCTAAGGTCACACTAGTCAAAGCCTAGACTAAGGCCAATCATGCTTTCCAATATATAACCAAAGACATAGCACACACCACAAGTTATGGATGGTCAAGAAAAGCCAGAGACATGCTTCAACAATCCAAAAATACCTCAAAAATAACACTTAAGGCATAAAATCAAGGAATTTAGCATGCTCGACATCCAACCAGTCCAAACTCATTCAAAATATAATTGCCTAAACATGCTCAATCTAACAAGGGGAAAACCAAGCCTATATGTAGGTCGACCATGCGCGCTCCTACTCATGAAATTGGAGTTTTTCCCTTCTGATCGGCCTCCAAACGGTGCCACGCTATCAAAAATAGAGTCAAAGCGTTAATACGGTCGTTATGACACTAAAATTATTGAATTCAGATACAGGTCAATTTCAAAGTCAAAAATTGAAAATTATGGGACCTGCTCCATAACTCACATAATTGACTCTAAAAATGGGCTTAAATTACTACCCAACTCATGTTCCAAAAAGGAACACAATTCGCATACAACACCAGCCATAACACAAGCATGCATGAACATAGATATTTTAGCTTCAAGAATACTAGATATGCAGGGGGGAAAGGGAAATTTACCTCAAGGGAAACCTCAACTCCTAATTCTAAACCCACCACTGGGTTTCCCTCGAAAATTCACACAACTTAGCCTTTTGAATTGACCAAGAATTGAAGGAGAAAATGTAATTTAAAGTTGGAGATAAAATCTAGAAAAAAAAAATGGTCGCTTAAGCGACACCCACCAAGAGGCGGGTATCGCTTTAGCAACACCAAGTCGCTTTAGCAACAAGTCTATCGCTTAAGCGACACCCGTCCAAGAGGGCTAGTCACTTTAGCGACCTCCTGGCCGCTTTAGCAGCACTCGCTTTAGCGACCAGGAGTCGCTTTAGCAATATCACCAAACCTTGGTAGTGCAAAAATACACTTAACATGCCAATTTCTTTGACAAGGTGCTCGAGATTCGTTTAGAACCCCATACAAGCAAATGAGATATGCTACCCTATCAAATTTGACGTTATAGACTCAAAGGCGCATTCAAAATTCCTATATGAGGTTATTTTAAAGAAAAGTGGGTCCCATACACAAGTACCATTTTGAACCTAATTCCACAACGAGCCTCAAGATTCGACTGAAAGCCTTGAGAAGCAAATGATGAGTTATTCTAGTCCAAACATGACATTTTGAAACTAACCGTGCTGTCGAAATTTTATCCGAGCACATTTTCTATGAATGTTGACCAAAGTCAACCAGAAGCTGAGTATCAATGAAAAAGCATCAATAGGCCTCAGACTCATATCGATTGCCTTGATAACCATGTCGACCATGCTACTAGCCTAATTTGGTCATTCTAAAGTTGATGGAACCGTTAGAATTCCATTCTGAGGTTGTTTTCCTGAAGTTATGACCAAAATCAACTTTTCAAGTTATAAAAGCTCTAAAATAGGGAAATGAGCCTAAAACCCAAATGAACAACCAAGCAACCGAACAGTCAGTGCCAGCAAGTCATAAATAACATGGGGTCACTACAGGAATGCTCTAAATGATGAAATAAATGCTTTAATTCAAAAATGACCTCGAGGGTCATTACAACATCCACTACTAAAAGAACTTTCGTCCATGAAAGTAAAAGTCAAGAAGTACCTAAAAGCTCAAATAAGTCGGAGAACTGTGGCCGCATTTCATGCTTGGTCTCCCAGTTTACCTCATTGATTAGACAATGCCTCCAATCTAACTTAACCATAGGAATGGCTCTGAATAGCAACTACCTGACATCTCTAGCCAATATAGCAACTGGATCTTCAATATAGCTCAAACGATCATCCAAGTCAACCGCATCAAACTAAAGCACATGGGACTCATACAAAACATACCAGCGCAGCATCAAAATATGAAAGACTGGATGAATAGCTGTAAAGACCGAAGGTAAAGATAACTCATATGCAACCTCACCAACTATCCTCAATATGTCAAATGGGCCAATATACCTGGGGCTAAGCTTGCCCTACCTCCTAAATCTCACCACGCCTTTTATGGGCGATACACGGAGAAACACCCTATCACAGACAAAAATCTCAACGACCGACACCTATGATCTGCATAACTCTAGTGTCTACTCTTAGTTGTCTTGAGCCTATTTGGAATTACCCTTACATGATCTAAGCCTCTTGTATCAAGTATGTACCATGTAGCCAGACTCAATAGACTCAAACCAACTAACTAGAGAGAGACAACACCTACCATATAAGGCCTCAACGGGACCATCTAAATACTGGAGTAGTAGCTTTTGTTGCTCGCAAACTTTGCCAACAGCAAAAACTGATCCCACTAACCCCCAAAATCCATAACACAAGCCCACAATATATTCTCAAGAACTTGATTAGTGCGCTCCGACTAGCCATCAGTCTACAAGTGGAAAGCTGTGCTTAGGTCGACACGGGTACCCAACTCCACCTGAAAAGTCCTCCAAATGCTAGATATGAACTGTGAGCCCCGGTCTGAAATGATAAAAACTAGCACACCATGAAGGTAAAACACCTCCCGAATGTAGATACAGGCCAATATCTCAACACTGTAGGAAGTATGAATAGAAAGGAAATGTGCTGACTTGGTCAATTGATACACAATAACCCAAATACTATCAAGACCACGGGATGTGCGAGGCAACCCCGCAATAAAGTCCATGGTGATCCACTTTCACTACCACTCGAGAATGGGTAATCTCTAAAACTCGCCACCAGGCCCCAAATGCTCGGTCTTAACCTATTTACAACTCAAACAACACAACACATAATCCACTATATCCCTCTTCATGCTACTCTACCAGTAATGCTGCCTCAAGTCATGATACATCTTAGTAGTGCCTGAATGGATAGAATATCTAGAATCATAGGCCTCTCTAAGGATCAACTGAATCAAACCCCCGACTCTTAGAACATAAAGATGAACACTAAACCTTAAAACCCCATCTGAACCTAACGTAGACAGGCCGACGTCACCTCCCAAAACTTAATCTTAAAAAGCAACTAAATCCTTATCCTCAAATAAACGACTGCGGAACCGATCCTATAGAGATGACTGAGCTCTCACATAAGCTAGCACACACTGGAATCATAGATGTCAAGTTGAATCATCCAGTTAGCTAAGGACTGGATGTCCCAAGCCAATGGTCATTCCACAGTAGAAAGAAAGTCTAGACTACATATACTCACCGCCTTCCGACTTAAAGCATCTGCTACTACATTCACCTTGCTTGGATAGTAGAGAATGAAGAGGTCGTAGTCCTTCAGGAGCTTAATCCAGCGGTGTTGCCTCAAATTAAGATCCCTCTGGCATATTATATACAGAAGGCTCCTATGATCAGTGTAAATCTTGCATCGAACTCTATACAGGTAGTGCCTCCAAATCTTAAGCACAAAAACTACCGCTTCCAACACTAAGTCATAAGTGGGGTAGTTTCTCTCGTGTAGCTTAAGCTGCCTCGATGTATAAGCAATAACCCGGTCCTGCTACATCAGTACACAAACCAAACCAACATTAGATGTGTCATAATAAACAATGAATCCCTCGCCCTCAACTTGAAGACTCAATATAGGAGTGGTGGTAAGCAACTCCTTAAGCCTCAGAAAGCTCCTCTCACACTCCTCTAACCATACGAATGGAACATCTTAGCGATTCAACCAAGTTAGAGGTACCGCTATAGTAGAGAATCCCTCAATAAAGTGCCTGTAGTACCCTGCCAATCCGACGAAACTACGAATCTCAGTCACAGAGGTAAGCCTAGCCAAATCACGAATAGCCTCAATCTTCACTGGATCTACCATAATGTCATCCTTCGAAACCATATGCCATAAGAATATTATGGACTCAAGCCAAAACTCCCACTTTGAGAACTTGTCATAAAGCCATTGATCTCTCAAAGTCTGGAGCACTACTCTGAAATGTTGCTCATGCTTATTCCGGCTCCGTGAGTATACCAGAATGTCATCGATGAAGACTATGACAAATGAGTCTAAGTATGGCCTAAACACCCGATTCATCAAATCCATAAACACAGCAGGGGTGTTAGTCAACCTAAAAGAGATCACCAGAAACTCATAGTGGATGTAACAAGTCCTAAATACAGTCTTAGGGATGTCTATTGCCCTAATCCTTAATTAGTGGTAGTTGGATCTCAAATCAATCTTAGAAAATACCACAGCTCCCTGAAACTGGTCAAATAGATCATAGATCCTAGGCATGGGGTAACGGTTCCTTATTGTCACCTTTTTCAACTACTTATAATTAATACACATCTGTATAGTACCGTCCTTCTTCCTAACGAACAAGAATAGGGAGCCCCAAGGTAATACACTAGGCCGAATGAGTCTCTTATTCAAGAGATCCTGAAACTGAATACTGAGCTCCTTGATCTCTACGGGGGTCATATGGTACGGTAGGATGGAAATAGGGAGAGTACTCGGCTCTAAATCAATAGGGAAGTCAATATTGTGGTCAGGAGGAAGACCAGGCAGATCAGCAAGAAATATATTTGCAAACTCTCGGACTATAGGTACTAAATAAACCGTAGGGACCTCCCTACTCACATTTCTAACATAAGACAAGTATACCAAGCACCCGCTAACCACTAACCTCCAAGCTCGAACAAAAGAAATCACCCCAATCGGTGTGCGACTATAAGAGCCCTATCACACCACCAGCGGGATACTAGGCATGGCTAAGGTGACGGTCTTAGCATAGCAATCCAAGACTGCACGGTGAGGGGATAACCAGTCCATGCCTAGAATCAGATCAAAATCCACCATATCAAGCAAAATGAGATCAACCCTAGTGTCCCCTCCCTAGAATAATCACCACGTAGGATTTAAAGACTTGATCCACTACTAAAAAATCACCTACTGGGGTCGAACCATGCAATGACTCAACTAAGGGCTCTAAGTTTATACTTAGTCGGGGGGGATAATATATAGATATATAAGAATATTTGAAGTCTGGATCAAATAAAGTAGATGTTGGTTGATGACATAATAAAACTGTACTTGTGATCACATCGTTTGAGAACTCAACCTCTGCCCTAACTTTTTTTTTTTATGGGAACAGACCCTACACGAGGCTCCCACCTCTTGTGCACAGTCAGGGGTTGAGCATCACCCCCAAGCCTTAACATAAATAATAAATAGAAAGGTATAAGGAGGGGGACATAAAACCTTACCTCCGATCCTATATTGGTTCATAAGTCGGCTAACCTACTAAGGTCGACTAACCTTTGCCCTAGCTTGAGCTGCATAAAAGTGGGCCTAGGCTCTTCGACCCTATGCATCGATCCTGCCTCCTTAGAGACCTTCTCATACACCTTAATGACCACTCATTCAGTCCTAGCCCTAGCCTTTGCCTCTGACTGAAGGTGCTAGTGTTGGTGCTGGTACAAGTCTAGCTATTGGTGGAGCTGGTAACGCTGGCCTATGGTGAGGGAACTCGCAAAACTAATGATCTAGCTCCCCACACTCATAGAATCCCTATGACTCTTGGCTCCAAGCTGGAGTTGAGCTACCTCAGCTAAAAGAACCCATCTGTGAACCACCTCAGCCCTAACTCGGACTGGCACTAGAGCCACCCTAACGGTGCTGGTCACCTGTTGAAGTCTAAAGAGAGGCCTGGAAGGGGTGTTGGACTAACCCGGCTGGAATCTTTGGCGAGATCTGTCATAAGACTCTGTAGGTCTAAAATGGCTCACACCCTGACTGTCCTCCTACTTAGCTCTCTTGCCGCTGCCTTCTTGGGCCTCATGACGAAGCTGCTCAAGCATGCGGGCATGATCAACTAGATCCAAAAATAAGTAGCCCGCTGAGACTAGAGACTAAGTCTTAATCCATAACTGGAGTCTCAATCCCCTGATGAAACACCGAAGCCTCTTCTTCTTAGTAGGTAAGATCATAGCGCCGTGTCTAGGGAACTCATAGAATTGAGCCTTGTACTCTGATACTTTTATGGAACCTTACTCCAACCATGAAAACTGATCTTAGAGTTGATCTCTGATGCTCTTGGGATAAACTGGGAAAAGAAGGCCTCTAAAAACTCAGCCCACGACACTGGTAGAGACCTAGCTAGCCTAGCCTCAAAATATGATCGCTACCACTACCAAGGGGACCATCTAGCTGATAAGCAATGAAGTCGGCTCCCCTCAACTCCACTCTCAGAACCTGGAAGTCACCTATACGGAGCTACTACAAAAGAGTACAGGTTCAAAAGTAGACCATAGGAACAGGGCTGTCTCAAAAGCAAAATACAAGCAACATATATATATAAAGGGAGATGGGTAAATCCAGAATGCAATATGCTCACCCTCGCCTCCGATCACGACCGCAGTTGGCTCGAATCAATGCCAATAGCTAGTACTTGGACCAGTATCACAGAAATAGATGCATAATGTAGTATGAGTACTAAAACAATAGGTACCCAGTAGACATCATAGGCCAACTAAGTAAGATAAGAAAAAGTAAACAAAAATACAAGAAAGCAACCACAACCAAAGATAAGGCAGAAGTAAATATAGGAATATACACGAGTGTACTCAACACACAAAGAGAAAAAACCTAGCTACATCTATTAGGCTCCCATAAACTCAATGGGTATGCTCATGCACAACTCTAAGGTAACAACCTGAACGGACCCCCATAAGCTCGACAGGAGCAAAGATAGTTGAAGTGAAAAAAACAGAGCCAAAAGAGTCCTAATAATGCCACCACTTTCCCGGACTTGAACCAAACCATCCCAAAAGCCTGAAAATTTAACCCAAAGTTGAGAGTATATAAGGACTTGAACTGAAGATTCGTCAGAGAATCGAGAACCCAAAGCGAGATAAAAGCAACCACAGACTTCAACTGGGTGTCAGATAATCGTGGGATGAACCATGTGTAAGCTAGACCATAGACTTGAACCGAGTAACTGTAGCTAAGGGGTTGAACCACGTGTAAGCTAGACCACAGACTTGAACCAAGTAACTGTAGCTAAGGGGCCGAACCATGGGTAAACTAGACCACGGACTTGAACCGGGTAACTGTAGCTAAAGAGTCAAACCAAAGTGAGTAAGGAGCGATGAACTTGAACCGAGGCTATATATAAAGGCGGTGGGCTTGAACCATGGCTAAATAAAGTGAAATAGGGACTTGAACCATGAATAGAGGTGAGTTGACCTGAATTAAGATCAGCAGCCAACCGAGCATCACGAGGAGTACCCCCACATCGAGTTCCATCAATGCATCACTCCAGCCCAAATCACATCCAACCAAATTTGCCAAGAAGACTTCTAGAACCAAGACCCAAGCAAAATGGGATTGATAGAATAATAGGACATTATTTAAGTAAGGTTCTGAAACTGTGTTACTGTCTAGCTAAAGCTCAGGCTATCAGACACAAGTTTGCTATATCAGTCTACAAAGAGCTAAGGAGTCCAAATCAGAGATGTTCTAAGGCCCAACGGCACCCAATATCACACAAGTTTAAGGCAACACTAGTTTGAGCCTAGACTAAGGCCCGACATGCTTTCCAATAAATAACCAAAGATACAGCACATACCACAAGGTATGGATGATCAACAATAACTGGAGACATGCTTCAATAATCCGACAATACCCCAAAAATAACACCTAAGGCATGAAATCTAGGAATTTAGTATGCTCGACGCCCAACCCCTCCAAACTCATACAATTTAAAATACAATTGCCTAAACATGCTCAGTCTAACGAGGGAACAACCGTAGCCTACCTATAGGCCGACCATGTGAGCTCCAACTCATGGAACAAAAGCATTTCCATTTCGGTCGGCCTTCAAATGCTTTCACGCTATCAATAATAGAGTCACAACGTTAATACGGTTGTTATGACACTAAAATTATTGAATTCGGAGACGAGTCGATTTCGGAGTCAAAAATTGAAAATTATAGACCCACTTTGTAACTCACAAAATTGACTCTGAAAATGGGCTTCAATTAATAACCCCATCTCATGTTCCAAAAATGAACACAATTCACTTACAACACCAGCCATAACCCAAGCATGCATCAACATAGATATTTTAGCTTCAAGAAAACTAGATACACAGGGGAAAGGGGAAATTTACCTCAATGGAAGCCTTATATCCTAATTATAAACACACCAATGGGTTCCCCTCAAAATTCCACATAACTTAGCCTTTTGAATCGCCCAAATCGCCTAAGAATTGTGGGAGAAAACGTAATTTGAAGTTGAAGATAAAATTTGGGAAAAAAGGTCTTAAGAACGACCCTCTGATATCACTTTAGCGACCCTCCAATGGTCGCTTAAGAGACACCCACCAAGAGGCGGGCATCACTTTAGCGACACCAGGTCACTTAAGTGACATGCCCAAGAGCCATTTTAGCGACCTCCTAGCGCTTTAGTTGCACTCGCTTTAGGACCAAGAGTCACTTTAGCAACAGCTCCAGACCCAGCTGGTGCAAAAATAAACTTAGCATTTCAATTTCTCTGAAGGATGCTCGAAATTCGTTCGAAACCCCGTGCGAGCAAATGAGATATGCTACCCTATCAAATTTGACATTTCAGACTCAATGGAGCATTCAAAATTCCCATATGAGGTCATTTTAATAAAAAGTGAGTCCCACACCCAAGTGTCATTTTTAGCCTAATTTCACAACGAGCCTCAAGATTAGACCAAAAATCTTAAAAAGCGAACGAAGGTCATTCTAGATCAAACTCGACAGTTTGGAACTAACCACGCTGTCAAAATTTTCATCCTAGCGCATTTTCCATGAATGTTAACCAAACTCAATCATAGGCCAAGTTTCAAAGGCAAAATCGTCAATTGGCCTCAAACTCATATCGATTGCCGCGATACTTGTGCCGATCATGCTACTAGCCTAATTTGGCCATTTCAGAGCTGATGAAATGTGAGAATTCTGTTCTAAGGTTGTTTTCCTGAAGGTATGATCGAAGGCAACTTTTCAAGTTATAAAAGTTCAAAAATAAGGAAACGAGCCTATAATCCAAACGAACAATCAGGCGATCGAACAGTCAGTGTCAGCAAGTCATAAATAAATTGGGGTCACTATAGAAATTCTCTAAACGACTAAACAAATACTTTAATTCAAAAATGACCTGGAGGGTCATTACATGAGAATGTGTGGCTGGTTTGGGAATTGGTATTTTGGGAACTAAGTATTAGGCCAAAGTTGCAAGGATTTAAAAATTGGACAAGAATTGCATTTTTAACCGATTTGAACGTCTAATTGCATTTTTAACCGATTTGAACGTCTAATTGCATTACACGCCTAGCCATATGAATTTAAAATATAGCCAAATTGAATTAATTTGGAAAAATCCGGCTAGTAATTAAATGAGGCGAATTAACATTAATTAATTAATGAGCTTCTTAATTTTGACAAGTTAAAATAATTAACTCAAAATATAAATTAATTAATTTGAAAAAAATAGAGACTACTAATTAAGACAAACTAATTAACAAAATATTTAGTTAAAAATAAAATATTTTTGAGACAATTTTCGAATAATGACAAAAGGTAATAATTATATAAATAATTAGATAAAATATATATATAGCGTTCAAGAATTATAAAAATGCCAAAATTACTTTTAAAATGGATTTTTAAATTAATTATTTCAAATTAAAGAAACTCGATAACTAATTTACATTGTAAAGGGTCAAAATTGAATGTCAACAACTCTCCCTTTCTTTGGATAGGATCGATGAAAAAGATCCTCGACAAAGAAAATTATCAAATTCATTTTTGGCCGACCACATCTTCATCATCCTGAATGAGGTTTGGTACGGATTTTGGGAATTATTGTCAGACCCCAGTATCGGATTTCCTACATATCCTAGGTTATATGAGAATTCAGGTTACTTATAGTTCGAGACGCTTGATTAGGTGCACGAATTTGAAAAATACAAAAGCTATCCTGGCGTTGAATTATGGAGAAACCAAAATGCTCAAAAATGATATTAGAAGGATTTGTTAGAATACAGTCGAGTTTTCAACGTCAACCCCGCCTACATATCCCTAGACATGAGAATCAGACTATTTATAGTTCGGCTCAATCAGTTGAAAAGAAAATCTCTTATGCTAAAATAACATTTGGTTGGGAGGAGTGACAAATAAATCAAGTATGAAAAAGAGGATTGAAACCTCTTGGCCATGAATGTGGTGCACTTCACACCCATAATTAAGAACTTACATAGACATATTTCCACAGCTCTTGGTCCATTGTCACTCGAATTGGAAAGTTGTCTCTAGTGAGAGTCGAAGTTTTTTTGATGCAAAACTGAAATTGAAAGACCCTAAGAGAAACCCACATGACTTCTGATAGGGGTGTGGTTTGATTGTGGTGGAAGTCGCTCCTCAGCTCGCGTCCAAAGAGTGTTTTTTTTAGAAATACCCCTAAGCCTTATTATACATAAAAAATATAAAAAATACATGGAGGGGGACATAAACCGTACCTCAGAACTTAAGGTGGTTCATAAGTCGGTTAACCTACTAAGGTCAGCCAACTCATCCCCGATACTAGATAGAAAGCGATAAATCTATGAGAGGACTCCTCTCAATACAATGCGATTAAGAAAAGACATAAATAAGGGAGACTCTCCCCTTCCATATAAATACAAGAAAGAAACCTACACTAGTCCTATTCAATTAAGTTATATTCAATACATAGTTAAATTGAATTAGAGCAAGTATACGAAACTTCCGATTTCCATGGACATTCATGTCATCGTCATCCTTTTTAATCTTTTCATACCGCATTTGTCCATGTGATGCGAGTGCATCATGCAAGGAATTACAGGTGCTGCAGGTCTATATATAAAATTCCTTCAGTCAGCAACCTTTTTTCAAGGTTGCTCGACTAACGTCCTCAATTATCCGTTCAGGCTGTAACTTCTTGAGCTCAATAAATATTGGAATTACTACAACCTACAACATTTGGAATCATTTTTAAATGTGTTGCAGGCTGTAAATTGTTGAGTATTGTTGACTGTGGCTAGTTTTCTAGCAACTGTTGCTGCTGCTGTAAAATCCAGGTTCAGCTGCTGCAACTCCAACACCGGACTCCAAGCTGCTATAGTTTTGCATCCCAAGTATCCTATGTTGTTGTTGTAGTTCTGTACTAGATAACCAACTAAAGAAAAGGATCCTATTATTGGTTTCTGTGTTGATTCTCTACAGCATTCTTGCATCTCCAAAATAACCTCCAGGTTGTCCTTGGTTTCCCTTTGCATCTGTTGTGCCAAGAAATTAACCAGAAATTGCCTACAATTGTTGGGTTATATGTTCCAGCTCTGTAGGTACCTGCATAATCACAAAAGAAAAGAAAAAAGAAGTTATTTACTCTAATCCCTACCTCTATGGGTAAGTTGATTGTTCTAGGAAGACAATAAACAAGGGAGACTCTCCCCTTTACAAAACTCCAAACTATGAATTTATACATAAGGAGTTCTGTACTACAATTAATGGTATACAAATCAAGGAGATTGTTTGATCCTCTTCAGTTTTGTCCTCCTAAAGTTTGCCATCCATATTTTGTCCAAGATGTAGTATCCTCTTGTTTCCTTAGAAAGCTGGTGAGGACTATAGAATTGAACCATGCTGCCTACACTGTGACTGTGTTTGGAAAGTATATTTGCAACAAAGTTAGCTTCCCTATAAATGTGTTTACATTGAAAAAGATCCAGCATTATGATCAACTCCTGCAAGTCTGTGATATAGTTCCTCATGGTCCAAGGTGGTGTGATTTCTTATTTTAGCCATTTCAGAAGTAATTCAGAATCAACCTCCAATAGGACCCTGTTGTAGCCATGTTGAATGGACCAAGTAATGCCTATTAATGTAGCCTACACCTCAGCTTGGTTGTTAGAACCAACTCTAGGTGGTGCAGCAAAAGCATATAGGAGTTTTCCTTTGTGATCTCTTAGGATGCCTCCAGCTCCAATTCTTCCAGGATTATCCAAAGCACTTCCATCAGTGTTAAACTTAACCAAATTGTAGGCAGGTCTATGCCAACTAACTTGTGTGATTTTCAGTTCATGGCTGCATCTTTCCACCATAGATATTAGCTCCTTCCAATCACTTGGCCAGCTAAGGTAGGGAAATGCTATGAAGATCAGCAGATATAGTTCTTTGATGACTGAAAACTTCGCTCTTGTACTGCTTGACTTTTTGCCTCCATATTTGCTAGTACATCTGTTCTTCCAGAGGTTTAACAAATAAATATAGGAGTAGCTTGCAATAAGATTTTATGGACTTTATTATTTGGTTTAGCCAGCCACCATTTCAACAAATTGCCCCTTAGAGGACTGTTGATGTGTTGTATACCCTAACAATCAGAAAAATACTTCCATATGTGTCTAGCCATGTGTCCAGAGGTAAATATGTGATCTATATTATCCCATCCTGGCCTGTAACAACAAGAACACTGAACAAGTGCATGACCAAAGTGTTTAATACTTTCATTTGTGGGTAACTTGCTTCTGAGTGTTCTCCAAACAAGAAAAGATATCTTGAAAGGGATATTCTTGTGCCATATATTATTATCAGTCATGGTTTTGTTCCTTTTTTGCCTGATCTGGTTCCAAGCTAAAGCACAAGTGAATTTTCTCTCTAAGGTAAACCTCCAGCAAGTTGTATCTGGATGGTCAAGTTGATACTTGATAGGAAAATTAAGGATCTTCTGTATCAGGTGCTGTGGTGCATGTTGCCTCACTTGCTCTTCATTCCATTCTCCATTATTTAGGAACTTAGATATAATGGTATAATTGAGCCTAGGTATATGATCATTGTGATAAGCTAAGGGGCCAATCCCTAGCCAATCATCCTACCAAAAGCTGCAAGAATCTGAGTTAATGTGCCACTATATATAATGCTCAATATCAGTTTTATATGTCATCATATGCTTCCATATAAGTGATTGACCAGTGTGCCATTTCTTGATTACTGGATGAGCTCTTTGGCACTATTTGGCCCTCAAAAAACTCCCCTATAGAGTTTTCTTAGACCTAAAGATCCACCATTGTTTATACTGCATTGCTAGACACACATCTTTCAAATTTTTCATGCCAACACCTCCTTCTTCTATTGGATAGCTGAGTGTCTCCCATAATGCCCAGTGGTATTTCTTTTTTTCTTTGTTCCATCCCCAAAAGAAGTCTGCTATAAGAGACTTTATTTTTTTGAGGGTAGTCGAAGTAGGAATCACAGCAGATAGAAGATGAATTGGAAGAGACTGCGAAACATACTTCACAAGAGCTGCTCTTCCCCCATAACTGAGGACTTTGGTCTGCCATCCTCTAATTTTGGATATCACTTTGGACACCATACTAGTAAAGTATATGATCCTTCGTCTTCCAATATATAAGGGGCATCCCAAGTAAGTAATAGGATCATGGTTTGTTTTGAAACCAGTGATAGAATTGACCCTTTCAGTGATCTCAGGATCAGTACTCATAGGGATCATGTATTGGCTCTTTTCTATGTTAATAAGCTGGCCTGATGTTTGCTCATACATTTCCAGTGTCTTCATGATCAGCTTGAGAGAGTATATACATGTTGAAGTGAAAATGATTATGTCATCAGCAAAGCTCAAATGATTAATCAATGAACCTTTCTTCTCCATGTGGAAACCTTTGTACAAATAGTGTTGATGTAGATTATTGAGCATTCTTGAGAGTACCTCAGCACCTAAAATAAATAGGGCTGGAGATAGTGGATCTCCTTGTTTGAGGCCTCTTGTAGAGTGGAAGAAGCCATGCCTCCCTCCATTCACAATAACTGAGTACCAGTTATTAGCCATAAGCCTCCAAACCATGTCAATAAATACTTCTCCAAATCTAAACCTTCTCATAACTAGACATATAAATGACCAAGACACCCTGTCATAAGATTTGGCCATGTCTAATTTGATCACAACATTATCTCCCAGCTTTATTTTTTTAATGCTATTAGTAATTTCCTGTGCCAACATAATGTTTTCAGATATACTTCTTTCCTTAACAAAACCTGATTGATTTTCAGAAATTAATTGAGGCAAAATAGGAGCTAGCCTAAGACATAGAACTTTTGAAATAACTTTATTGGTGAAGTTACTTAGAGATATAGGCCTAAACTCTAATAACTTATTAGGATGGTCTACTTTTGGGAGTAGGACCAAACAAGCATGAGAGATAAACTTGGGGATAGAATGCCTACAGAAAAAGTATTTTACCAAACTTAATAGATCTTCACTGATAATATCCCAGCAAGTATGGAAGAACTTGCCATTAAAATTATCTGGGCCTGCAGCAGATACATCACTGAGAGAAAATACAGCTTCTTTCAGCTCCACTTTAGTAGGCATAGCATTAAGGGATTGGTTTTGGTGGTTTGTTATTGAGTTGGGGATACACCTGAGGATATCTTGATTGATAACATCTTCCTTACCAATAAAGATCTTCTCAAAGTAGTCACAAGCAGCAGTAGTAATATTCTGATCACCTTGAATAGTATTATCCTGCTTATTAGTAATCTGATGAATGAGTAATCTTCTTCTCCTTCCTCTAATGATAGCATGAAAGTACTTGGAATTGGCATCTCCCTCCTTAAACCACTGAAGCTGAGTTTTTTGTTTAAGGATAGATTGTTCAGTCTTCAAGTATTTTATATACTGAGCATTCACTTGATTCAGCTTGATCATGTTATCTTCAGACTTGTCATGGATGAGAGCATCTTCTGCTTGCTTTACCTTCTCTTCAAACTCTCTGACAGCTTCATGTATGTCTCCATATTGTTGCCTTAACCAGCTACTAAGAGTGTTAGCCACCCTCTTAAGTTTTAAATAGAATGTTCTCATTGGATTACCCTCTACTAGTCTTTCCCAATAGGATCTAACAGTGGCCTGGAAAGTCTCATTCTCCACCCAACAGTTAAGAAACTTGAAGTATTTGATAGGATTACTGTGAGTTTCCTTGCATTCAAGTAAAAGGGGACAGTGGTCTAAACCTGTAGAAGCAAGATGAGTCACAGTAGTCATAGGCATTTTCTCTAACCACCTATCATTCACCATGGCCTTGTCCAACCTTTTCCATATTCTAGCCTTCATGTCCCTATTGTTGCACCATGTATAGTTCTGCCTATGGAAGCCCAAATCTGTGAGACCACATGCTTCAATTATGCTTATGAACTCAAAACTTTTGTTCATATTGTATGGTTGTCCTTCTAGTTTTTCTTCCATATTTGTGATGACATTAAAGTCTCCAATAATGCACCTTAGCTTGTCTGTGCCAGCATACTGCAGTATCTTATCCCAAAGACTTCTTCTCATATAATCCTTACACTTGACATAAACAAATATAATTATATGAGAATTAGGATTAGCCACATGTTTGATTTCACAAGTAACCTGTTGTTCTTCTTAGTCTATAATGGAGCAGTCTACATCCTGATTCCAAAACAACCAAATCTTGTTATTAGAATTATGAATGGCACTATCCATTCTCAATTAAACTCTTTACAAGTTCAGTTGTGATTGATTAGCAAATGGTTCAAGAATTGTCAACATAGATAGTTTGTGATATTCTTTGAGTTTTTGAAGTCTATCCAAAGCACCTTGAGTATCAATACTCCTTGCATTCTAGCATACTGTATTCATTATCAAAGTTTCATGGATTTGGACCTTGTGTTGATGCTACTCTTACAAATAGTATTATCTGAACTGGTGGAAGTCTTTTGCTTCATTTTTTTCCTCTTACCCTACTAACCCTTGGGTGATAGACCCTACTTCTCAGACATTTGTAGTATCTCATCCTGAAGTATAGTTTCTATGGTAGGATCAAATGTCCTCTCAGGATATACACTAGTTTCCTCATCTTTATCAATAGTTTGCTCCCTTTGGTCAGAGTCCTCTTCTTCTTCAGAGTGAGTAACTCTATATTCATCCTCCTATTGTTCTGATATGGCTCTCTTGTTGGGCACATACATCTCAATAGATATAGTCTGAACCTGCAGAGGGGGCAGATGAAGACCTGCCTGCTCTTCAACCAACACATAGTTTACTCTTTGCTGATAAGTTTCAGAGTGCATTTTCCTTGCTTTGCTTTGGTTTTTCTTCAATGCATCCCTCTTCTTCTTACTCAAAGATAGAGTACTTTTATTGTTCATGAACTGAGTTTCTGCACCCTGCTTTTGGTCATAACTCTTTGGAGACTCAGCATTTCCCTTATTAGTTTCATATACCTGGAACCTGTCAGAGATCTGTTGAACCTCAGCTTGTTGGACCTGCATGTGTGACCTTGTGATATCTGGAACAGTAGTTGCAGGGGATCTAGGGTCTTCACTATGTTCAACCAATGGATTTTCCTTCCCCCTGGTATCCCCTTCCTGCAAATTAGTGGGTGTCTCATGTGTTCCGCCTTCCTCATCTCCATAAACTTCATTAGCCACAACAGCAACATTATTTAAAACATTAAAGCTATTGGGGGAGCCATGGGGGTGTGGGAGAACTGAGTCAATTCCTGGGATTTTTCCTCTATCATTATTATACTACACAGTATCCTCATCATTATTTGATTCAAACCTAGCTGCAATATTTTGATTATTTGTAGGTTTGCTTGTTCCATTCCCTTGAGAAACCTGCTGGATGGGCTTATAGGGACTGGGATCCACTATTCTATGGGGAGGGGGTGGACTTTGGACTCCAGAGATAACATTACATGTTTAGACATTATAATTATGAGTATTATAGAAAGTATTTGTTGGCTGCATGCTCCTTGGATGCTGATTGTCACTGATGAGTGGTTGAGATGGTTTTGAACTTTCTCCTTGATATATCCTGCTTTGTTTACTCTATTGGAATGTTCTTTGTTGGTGGGATTGGCCATTCTTCTTTGTTTTCCTCTTTTGAGTTTGCCACTCCTCTTTTTCTTGATTATTTTCCTCCTCTTCATTAGTATTATTAGCCTGTTGCTCTTTGGATTTGTTTTTCTCTTGGAAGTGGTGTTCATTAGTCTTACTAGTGTTGGCTTTATCCTTGGTTGCTGCAGCTTCTTCTTGAGCCTTTTTTTTCCTCTTTTCTTCTTCTCGTTTCTTTACTGTGCAGACATTGGGGGTATGCCCCTGATGTTTACAGTGCTGACAATAATCAGGCACCCCTTCATATTAAATTGGTTGTCACCTACCTTTGCCATTCACATCTTTTTCAAAACCCATCCAGACATATTGGGGTCTTTTCTTGGTAAGATCAACTTGAACCTTTACCTTAGCTACACTACCCCTAGTTTTCTTATAGGTGGCCAAATCCAAGAACAACACTTTCCCAATTGGAGCCAATAGAGGTGTGACTACTTCCATACAATAACAGTGCCAAGGTAGTCTGGCAGGATTGCCCATATTAGGACCAAAGGAGTTTCCTCTTCTGGTTTAAAAGTGGGAGTCCAAAGTTGAAGTCTCATAAGCTGGCCTTGGATGAACATTTTTCCTTTTGACCACACTGTTGAGTGATCAAACTCATTATTTAGATCAATGTATAAATGTCTAGAATTGAAATGAGTCAGCTTCACCCCTCCTTTAAGTTCTGTTTGGAGAATGAACTCCTTTCTAATTACATCCATTTTAGGCATAGTATGTGTAAACTTCCCAATAAGGGTGTATTTATATCTAATTGCTAGATTAACCATGAAGTCTTCCTCATTAAACAAAACTGCAGGGTATCCTTATTTTGTAGTGATTATAAGAGGACATATATCTATAGGAACATTCTGCACAGCTTCTTGGGCTCTAAGTTTGGTCACAAGAGTGTGTGTCACAATAGGATTTGGTGGATTGGGAGTGTTTGGATTAGGAACTCTTATTTGGTTATTGTTTTTGGGTCCTAGATTAGGACCAGGATTATTCCTATTTTGTGGATGGATATTTTGGTCTCTTTTATGATTGTTGGGTTTGAAAACTTTAAAGTTGTTAGAAACTTTCAAAGGATTAGAATTAGGAATATAAGGTTTGTGTCCAGCTTGTTGGTTTACTACAGCATCTTGTTGGCTCTTATCTTTTTCCTTAGTTTTATCAGTAGCATCAGAATGGACAAAAGTATGCTTCTCATTTTTGTTATTCTTAGCTGAATTAACATTATTACTTGTACCAAACTGATCATCACATAAGGACTAAACTCCAGATCAATTAGCTGCGCAATAGAAGTTAAGGCAGTGGTTTGCTCCCTTGTGATCCTTGTGCATAGGTGCTGATTTTCTGAGCATTGTGATCATTGTGTCCTGCACTCAGCTCCTTGTCAATATGATCATTATTGTGTCCATCATCTATATCTTTATTTTGAGTTCTTTGACATTGAGACACAATTCCATGTTGCTTAGTTGTGTCCTGAGCCAGTGGAAAATTCACTGCAATATCTGCATCAACATAGTGTTCTTCCTTCTAAGCTTCAGCAGCTTGACAGTTGTCTTGATGACTTTTCAAATTAGAACTATTTGGTGATGATTCGAGGCCTGCCACATTACTAGGAAGCTTCTCCATACTGTTATGAACCTTTTGGCATTGGTCTTTTCTCAATTGGATCGTCGAAGCTCCGGCGACTCCATTATTGTCAATGATCCAAGCTATATTCGAAATTGTTGGTGTTGATTCTAGATGGCGCTTGATGCCTGGAAGATGCTCCTTATCATGAGGAACAATTGGGCATTGGTTTCGTTCAGTTTGGGTGATCAAAGCTCCGATGTCGTCGACCTTATCCTCAATGATTCCACCATCTATTTTATCTAAAAAATTTATGGTAGAGGCGCTACGATGTAGGGAACAAACCCCAATGGTCGGCGCCGCTTGAATCTCGGCCGAAGATGTTCAATTTTGAGATCAAATTTCTGGCTGCTCAGTCGAGATTTTTTCTTGAATAGCCTATTGAGAACTTGCGATTGGCATTGTGGAATCCTTTGAAATTTTGTGAGTATGTAGCTTATGCATTGTAGAAACATCTTCAATATTTGATTCCCTTCGAATTAATCCAGATTTCTTGAGGGAGATGATTGTATGTGCCTAGGCAATTTGCTCCTCAGATAGTGCTACCGTGATGGCGGCGGTGTTTTTCCATTCATATTTTTTTGAAGACTCGAAGTATTCTTAGTTTGATTGGAGGATGATATTTCTTGAGATGTGTTCATATTACGGTCCGGTGGCATGGAGAGCTCTACCGGCGGTGATGAATCCATTCCGGCAGCCTTCACAATGTTATCGTTGGAAGTTAATTAGCCGTTATTGAGTAGTGGAAGATGATAGCCGTTGAGAGAGATTCCTAACTTAAAGAGTTTGATATTCCTCTTCGGACTATATCCTAGTTTGCTGCTAAGAAAAAGTTCAATGGTGTGCTGTATTCTTTTTGATGTCGTCCGCAACTATGGTTTGTTTGAGAATACATCCTATTGTCATCCACAACTGTGGTTTTACAATATTCAGCACATGTGCTTTCTTTGAATATTTTGACGTTAGGCTCCTTTGATTTTAACGTAATGGGTAATAAATTGATATGATGCAATATGTTGATGGCCCCTTGGCGATGATGTTATGTTGATGACTTTTTCGCAATGGTATGGAGATAATATCGTTCTTGGTGATTAAGTTATGCTAATGACTTTCTTATAATGGTATGAAGATGATGTCCCTCTTGTGATAAAAATGATGTCCCTCTAGGTAATAAAGTTGGTGTCCTCTGGGTTGTAAAGACGATGTCCCTATGTATAGTAAAAATGATGTCCTTTTGGGTAATAAAGTTGATGTCTCTTTGGATAGTAAATATGATGTCCCTTTGGGAAGTAAATACGATATCCCTCTGGGTAATAAAGCTGATATCCCCTTGGGTAGTGAAGACGATGTCCTTCTAGGTAATAAGATGATGTCCCTCTGGTAATAAAGTTGATGTCACTCTGGGCACTAAAGCCGATGTCCCTATGGGCACTAAAAGACAATGTTCTCTTGGCAATAATATAAAGATGATGTCTCCTTTGACAATGAAATGAAGATGATGTCCCCATTGGTAATGAAACGAAGATGATGTCCCCTCAACAGTGATATGAAAATGATGTCTTCGTATGCGATGAAATGAATATGATGTCCCCCTCGACAATGAAATGAGGATCACGTCCCCTTTGGTAATGAAATGAAGATGATGTCTCCTCGGCAGTGATATGAAAAGATGTCTCCCTCGGCAATGAAATGAATATGATGTCCCCCTCGGAAATGAAATGAAGATGATGTCCCCCTTGTCAATGAAATGAAGATGATGTCTCTTCTGCATTGATATGAAAATGATGTCTCCGGGTAGTGTCAAGGGATAGTGAAGCCCAACAGTTTTAATTTTGAGCACGGCTCAAACTTATTCTTTCTTTTATTGTTATTTGCTTTTTATTATTTTTTATCAACTTTAACTTTAATTGTTTAGTTTAACTTAATTAAATTCCCTAAGGATAAACCATTTTTGTATTAATTGATCTTTTAAATGATTTTTTTTCTTATTTAATCTCTTTTTTTACCAAAATTTTACTTTCTTCTTAAAAATATTTCAAGTGAATTAAGTTTTTAAAATAATTTCTTTTAAATAACTTTATCTCTTTTAAATTATTTTTCCAAAGTTAGTTAAGTTAAAAGTTTTCAAATCGTCGGATAATTGTGCGTTAGCATGCACTTAGAGGCTAATACCTTCTCAAAGTGGAAATTTGAACCCGTACCCTTTTTCTAAATTTTTAGACTTAAATTTGTTAAAGTCTTTTAAATTAAATTTTCGTAATTTTTTAAAAAAATTAAGTGGCGACTCCTTTTTTTAAGTTGACTTTTTCTAAAAAGTTGAAATCAATTTTTAGACCGTCCTTTTTTCGAACATATGTAATTCAACTATGTCGTGTTTGTTCCTCCCCACCAAGCGGTTATTGTTTGTTGCAAACTACTTTCATAGCTTTTGGGCTATGGTGTTATGTCGGAAAATGATGATTTAAAATTAATTTCAATTTTTTAGAGAAAAATCAATTTTGGAAAAGAAGAGTCGCCACTTAATTTTTTAAAGAAATTAAGAAAACTTAATTTAAAAGACCCTAACAGATTTAAGTCTTAAAAATTTAGAAAAAAGGTACGAGGTTAATATTATTATTTTAAGAAGGTTTTAGCACTTGAATAGCCGCTAACATGCGGTTGTCCGACGATTTGAAAATTATTTGACTAACTTTGGAAAAATATATTTTTAACAATAATTGAAGCATTAAACAATTTGAAAGAAGTATAAATTTTAAAACATTTAAGATAATTTATAAGAGTGATAAACTTGGTATAAAAATAATGAAATAAAAGAGGGATAAATAATTTAAATGAAACAAACGATCATAAAAAAATGGTTTCTCTTCAAAAGATTTAATTAAGCTAAACTAAACTATTACTGTTAGAATTATGATAAAATTAACTAATTAAATAATGGTAAAGGCAATAGAAATTAGTGGCGCCTAAAAGGAAATATTTTAGTTTTTAACATTAAACTACCCCCAAATATGTATAAACAAAAATATTTTAAAATAGACAAAAAAATATTTGTGTATTCATATTCTTCGGATCATCGTCGGCTTATTAATCGGAAGACAAAAATATAGTATTTTGTCATTTTTTTGTCTGAATCGACTTTCATCATTTTCGAAGGGCCTATCTACCCTACCCCTCCTAAGTTTATTTATGGTTATAATCCTAAAATGATCTAAAAGAAATAATAAAATCTAACGTCCTAAAAGATGTCTAACGTCCCAACTTAATATTCAACAGGCATTGTACGTACTATTAGGGTAGGTTTTAGACTAAAGAAAATATAGTTATCCTAATTAGATACATCGCCAAACAAAACAGATGGAACGAGCAGTTAGCACATAAAATCTCAAGTAAGCCTCTAGATTAATTATTTAGCATGCTTGAAAACACAGATAAATAGTGAAAGTTATAATAATTATGTGTGTGTGCATACAATCAGATATACGAGATTTAATGCAAAAAATTCAAACATGATAAAATAAAGACATTCTTGATAATTTTTAATTATTAACTAATAATATTTATAAAATCCTATTAACATGATATTTAGTTAATAGCATGCTGAAAATTTATTAAAATACTATAAATATGGTTTCTAAATATTGTGTTAAAAAATTATTAAAATGTCATAGGCATAATCTCTTTATAAAATAATATTATGAAAACTTACTTAAATTTCCATAAGCATGATTTCTAACAATATATTGAAAATTTATGAAAAATAGTAAGCATGTTTTTAATACCATTATATGTTAAAATATTTATTAAAATGTTATAGACAAGATTTCAATATAATATGATAAATGATTATTAAAATCCTATTGGCATGATTTCTAAATAAAATATCAAAAACTCTTTTAATCCTATAGACATGATTTCTATATGATTTTTATCACGCTAAATAAATTCTTCGGACATGATATCTAAACGATTAATATGTTAGGAAATATTAATTAAAATATATATAGACATAATATATTAAAATTATAAAATCATATGGGCATGATGTCTATATGAAATGACATTCCAATCTAAATATGATTATCATCATATTTAAAATTATTTAGTAGATCCTACATATATAATGTCTAAATAGTTAATATGACAAAATTATTGTTTGAAACTATAAAGATGGTTTTAAGTTTAAAGGACAAGTTATAATGTATAATAATCATCAAAGCAATTATTCTAATGAGATTTAAAATTTAATAAACAAAGATAATACATATAAAATAGAAAAATTATTTTACTTTTTGAAACATATATGATAATAAACGATATTTAACAAACTATCATTAGATCATTTTTTTGAGTGAAGCAAACATCCTGTAAAAAAAATATTTATATCGTGAATAAATAAACCTAAGCATATGGATATGAATATTATAACTAGATCACATGTTTTCCAAACACACATAAATTTATGATGAACTAAAAAATAGAATAAGCAAGTAGCAAGTATATTCCCTCCCCGTGTATTCCCCCCCCCCCCCCCTCCCTTTTATTATATACGGAGTTTATTATTACATGCCAAAATAATCAAAAGAGAATAATATACAAATAGAAATAATAAAACAGAAAAACTAAAACTATCTGAATCTTGTTCCAAATGAACTCTTTATGTCTTGAACTTTGAAATTCACTCTGCTAAACCATAAAGAAAATGCAAGCAATATACAAATAATATAGAGGCATAACATGATCATATGATTTTACTTCAATAAAGTAAACAAACAAGGCAATAACATTTTTAAAATAATAAACTAACATATAAAGAAAGATTGGAACTAACCTGGATACTTTAGTTACGACAAATAAGTAATAAAAATCTGAACCGTGAAGACAAGCTAGAAACAGAATATCAAAGTATGTTGGAAACCATTTTGTTTTTGTTTGAGGTTTTTTAAAAAAATATGAAGTAAAAAATATTTTCTTTTCTTTTCTTTCTTTTTTCTCCGTCTGTCTGGGAGGTCTTCTTTTATAATGATCAAACCAATTCCAACAAGAAAACCAACAAGCCCCTATTTTAGTAAGACTTTTTCTCCCAAAATAGTCAATAAGAGGAGCCCAAATTTCAAAATAATTATCACATTTCAACAACAAAATCAAATAAAATTTCAACCATAAAATCTGTCAAGTTTTTCAACCACCAAATCAATTATCATGATTTGATCAAATTAAAACAAGCCTTATTTGAATAGATGGTGAAAAAGTCAGAAAAATAACTAACAAAATCCCAAAAATCATGCAAAGAGGGACCCACTATCAATAATTATAAAGAAATTATTACTTAATTTACAAATCAAGTTATGCCATAATTAAGCTGAATACGTATATTCTTATAATTTCAACAGGCTGTAAGATTAATTGAGAAAATGACATGGACCGAAATTAGTGAATAATCAATTTCATAACAAAACTACTCAAAATTTCCAAATACCCACCTAAATACTTCTCAAGAGGCCAAAATATTAACAAAAGTAATCAGGCCGATTTGTAGACACAAATGGAGATTTGGACACAAAATATAATTGAACTAATGGATGAAGAATCTGAAAACTATAGGAATTCACACTTAAATTCGTAATAAAACGATTTTCGCTTGAATTAGACCTGCATAAAAAATCATACAGACTGAATTGAAATCAAATTTAAAAGTACGAACTTGTGAAAATAAGAACATGAACCTGGACGGATCTGTCAAGATCCGTCTTCAGCACGCCACAGATCTGAAGCGCCGTTCAACTAAGTTCTACCCATGGTGTTCTTCGTCGTTGTCTCAAACTTCGCCGGAACTCCTCGCTGCTGCTGCTGATGTCGCCGCCGCTGGTGGTTGATGGTTGACATTGCAGTTGTGCATCATGGTTGCTGCCTTCGCTGTGCGTCGTGGTTGCTGTTGTCGTTGGTTCGCTGCTGATATGGTTGCTGCGTTGAGGAGCTGCGGCTATCTTCTCCAGACAGCAGTTCACCGGAGAAGATGAAGAGCAGTTGCTGCTGCTAGTTCGTTGGTGATGGGTGGTTGCTCGGAGAGGCGGCGACAGACGGTGGTGGTCTCTCGCCGGTGGGGTAGAGCGACGGAGAGAGTATAGAGAGAGAGGAGAGGCGGCGTGAGAGAGGGGATTTTAGAGAGAGAGGGGCAGTGACTCCTCTTCTCTTTTCTTGGAGAAGATGGTCCTAAAAACCATTAGGGTAAGGAAAGGTATGAATAATTAGAAATAAGGAATAATGAAGGATTAAATTGTGGCCATTGATCAGTATAAATGAACGGTTGTGATTGAAAGAGGGATTTAAAATTAGACCACATTAAATTCAATTAGGCTAGAATTAAAATTAATTGTCAAGTAAAATGTCATCTAATTAATTACCATAATATATGTTGAATGAGTAAAATTATAAACTTTATCAAATAATATTTTTATATATATAAAGTAACTACTTATGTATATACCATGTAAATATATGTATATTTATATATGTAACGTATGTATGTATATAATACGTACTAAAATAGATGTACAATATATATACTAATATAATTAAGTAAAATATATAATAAATTTAATTAAGTAATAAACTTTTTATACACATGTATAAAGACGTATTAAAATAGATATATAATATGTATATTTTAATATGAATAAGTAAATTATAAAATAAACTTAGTTAAGTAATATTATATTTTTTTATATAAAGAAAAATACACACATATATAATATATACTAAATAGACATGTAAAAATATTCAAAGTATGAAGCTCGTTATTAAAAAAAAAAAAAATAACAAAGATAATAGTTATAATATTAATAAATAGCGAAAATATTATAAATTATGAATATCAAAATATACGATTTATTTATTAAACTAAATATAAACTTATTTAATTAATAAAGAAATAATTTTGAAAAAATGCCTATTTATTAAAATAATAATTCAAAAAGTAGTTATGGTTGGTCAAAATTAGGTGTCAACATATGGGAGCTGTTAGAAATAAGTGAATCACTGTCTCCTGGTCAAATGCTTCACAACAATAACATCTGGATGCAATATGAATCCTCATCCTATTTAAATTATTCTTGTTGTCACTCAATTTCGACCCTCCACAATATAGATTAATAATCAAGCTTCTTCAATTTCAAGCAATTTTAAAAATAATTAGCTTTTATAAAATATTAAAATATTTAAGTTATTTTAAGTAGTTTTGTCATTTTTATAAATGATATACATAGTTCTATATAATTATTCATTTTTAAAAATTTTTGAAAATGATCTCGAAAATATTTTATTTTTAATTAATTATTTTATAAAGTAGTTGTTTATATTTTTTAATTTATTAGTTTATAATTAAGTTAATTAATTTATTTTGTTAGAATAAAGAAGTTCGTTAATTAATTAGTGTTAATTCATCTTATTTAATTTTTAGCTGAATTCACTAATTAATCTCAATTCGATTAAATTCTTAACTCATTTTGGCTATAATTGAATCATATGGTCATTTTTCTTAATTACAATTCTAGCCATTGTTTCTTTTTATAACCCCTTCTCCTCCCATTTCCATCTCAAATTTCCAATACCATATATATAATAATATATTCCTACAACAGCTTTACCATTCCCCACCTCAGTTCTCCTTTACCATTTTCCACCTCAATTTCCAACTTTGCAGATTTTCCACTAACTTTATAACAAAAAGCACAATTCATTTTTCACTATCCAACCGCTTTTTCAATTTCCACCAACTTTGCAACAACATAACTGACCCACCTCGACATATACATATATACACTCCTACAACACTTCACTCATTTAATTCTCAATTTCATTAATTTCCAATACAACAAAAGAACCCATTCACACGTACATAAAATCCATACTCTCCACTCATCTTCCTCACCAAAGACCAAGAACCCTAGGTTCTATTTCCAAACATCACAGCCCATGTCTCTTCCTCTCTTCATATTTGAAAAATTACAAATCTCAAGCCTTAATTGTTGACTTTCGATTAGAAAAATCTCATTTAAATCTAATCTGAATCAGAGGCTGTCAAAATTAAAAATGAATTATTGGGGTATGTTTTTAAAAAAAAATTCAAATTGACTATTTTTTGACTATAAATTGTTGAATCGTTTTCATTGAAGGGGAGAGACTTAAATGGTAGAGAGCTTGGGGAATATTGGAGTTTTATATACTTTTTCATTCACTAATTTCTCTATTGTTCTTTCCTCTGATTTTCAACGCAATCACTCCACACTTTTTTTTGGTTTTAATTACTTGCACTCGAAATTGGTGTGGAAATTGATCTTCTCAACTCATAATCCTAGTTCGTTGCATCGAACAAAGTAATTCTTTTTCATTTTTAAACTTTCGTCTATTTTAATCATCTATTTTATAGCTTAAGTTTTTTGTGTTATTTAGATTAACAATTTATTGATTAATTTCTTTTTTAAGTTTCTTACAATTTGAATGATATGTGGTGGATTAAAGAAATTTTGATCATATATGACTTTTTGTTTATCCTTGCATTTTTTTACATCGTTTGAATGAATGGTTGTCATTTTTTTCCTATTTTTTAATTTTATTTTGTACCAACTAGGCTAATTTTAATGTGAAATCTTAGAAAAAATGTGTCACTGCTCTAAAAAAATAAAATATTTTGGTCCATTAATCCTTAATGTAATATTGGTAAGAATTTAAGGGTTAAAATCTCTTTTGTACTCACTGTGTATATGACTACTTCAAGAATGAGTTTTGAAATTTTAATTTGATAAAGAATTGCGTTACCGCAAATTCACTTTGGCATTTATGTTTTCTATTTGTTTCCTTGTGTCTTGTCTAATTTTAAAATATTTAGTCATCAAGTATTTTTGTTGAAATTTTCCTAATTTCCTTTTTCATTGTTTTTATGCATGAAAAATTCCGAACGAGTTCATTTTGGACTCATTCTTGTATATTCTCGAGTCTCGAGCCACACCAACTTATTTAAATTACTGAAAAGCTGATACAGGTCTTGGAAGACAAAAATACAAGTAGAAAATTAACTGGATACACTGATATACAGTATATATATATATATATATATATATATATATATATATATATATATATATATTGGTGATACAGGAACGAAAAATGGCCCAAATGATGCAACAATTAGCTTCTTATTAAAAATTAGGACATGATTGAGGAATGGGCCCATGGCCCAACAATTTAAATTTGGGCAAGAAGCCTAAATTTATTATTTGACCTATTTTAATTGTTTATTCTTGTTATTGAATATTTGTTAATTCTAATTTTAATCTAATTAAATTCTCTAAATGAGGAACTAATTTTTTTATAAGGTTGCATTTTTAGATTTTATTGATTATTGTTTTTATTTAATTAAGTGTCTAGTCCAAATTTTTTTACTTGTTTTAAAAAGAAATTAAGATCTTTTTAGAAAATATGCAAGTGTTCTCCCTTAATCATATTTTAGTCAAGTCTTAATCATTCTTAATTTACTTAAAATATATTGAGTTTATTTATTTATTCTTCAAATAACTTTCTTTTCTTTTTACTTGGTCATTTTAGTAAAGTATACATTCTTTATAAATTATTTCAAATGTCTTAACTTGATTTCTTTTTAAAATGATTTTAATTGTTTTTATTATTTTTTCAAAGTTAGCCAGAAAATTTTGAAATCGCCGGATAGACGTGCTTTAACGGCTACTTTGAGTGCTAACACCTCCTCAAAGTGGAAATCTGAACCCTTACCCTGTTTTCTCTAATTTTTAAGACTTAAATCTGTTAGAGTCATTTAAATTAAGTTTTCTTAATTTCTTTAAAAAATTAAGTGACGATTCTTTCAAAAAAAAAATCTAAAAAATTGAAATCAATTTTAAATTGTCTTTTTCCGACATAAAAATCCTCAGTTGCTATTCTTCCTTTACAGCATCTCCACAAAAGGAAGTTCATTTGAAAGGAACTTTTTTACACCAGATGTTCTTCCACCAAGTCTCCTCCCCTTTTTTTACCTCATGATTTCATAAGTTGATTTCACTGAAAATTCACCAAAAGTACTTCTTTCCACCAAGATTTATCCATTTCCCTTTATGTCAGATTAGCCTCAACATTCTCCACTATATATTCAGTCATTTTCTCCAAAATCACATTTCTTAGTTTGTGTCTATCTCATTCCCCATCTTTGATAAATTGCTTCAGCTCTATTTCTTTTTCTCCATTTACTTATTCTTCTGTGAAATATAGTACCCCTTGTTTGGTCTAGTTATCAAATCAAAATCTGGCTTTCCTGATTTCAGCTGCCATCATATGTCATGCTCGATTGGCTTTCTTATCTCCACCATTTTCCTCCATGTCTGAGAAGCCCCCTTTCCTAGTGCAATAATAAGGTGCACTTTTTTTGCAATACTTGTTCCACATGAAATTGAGCCACAAAGAAGTCTTGGTTTTGAAGCTCCACCACAATTTGCAAAAGAGAGCTTTAGAAATATCATATAAGAATTTGAGCCCTATCCCTCATTCAATTCTGGGAAAGCATAAATCTTTCCACGCCACCCAGTGCTTTCCTCTTTCTCTATTTGTCTTTTCTCAAAAAAAAAAAAAATTCGATGAATTAACTCAATAATCTTTTTTGGTGGATTTATTGGTGATAGAAAATATAGTGGCATTGATTGTAATACGTTTTCTATTAATATGAATCTTCCTCCAAACGATAGCCAATTATTCTGCCATGCTAGAATCCTCTTCTGGATCTTCCTCAGCAACTTCTCAAAATATGATACTTTTTTTCTACCATAAAAAACTGACAGCCAAAATAATTAAACAGAAAGGACCCTTGCCTAATCTCTATTATTTTCCTTAGTCTAATACTCACTATCAATGGAGTATTATCATGTAGATAGAAGAGGCACTTATTTAAGTTGATTATTTGCCCTGAAATATTATTATATCCTTTTAAGACTCTCATCATTTTCCAGATTGATCTTCTATCTTCAGAGAATAAAAGAATTGCGTCATTTGCATATAATAGGTGATTTATCTGTGTGCTCCATTTGGGAAGGCCATACCCTTTAAATTTCCTATCCTCCAACAAATTATTTAAACCTCTAGATAATACCTCTGTTGCAATTATGAATAAGGTGGGAGATAGAGGATCTCCTTACTTAACCCCTCTAGATGATTTGAAGAAACCATATGATTTTTCATTCAATAAGACCGAGTACCAGTTGTTGGAAATTAATCTCCACACCATATTAATGATATATATCAAAAAATCAAATCTTATTAACACCTTGATTAAATAAAACCAAGATATTCTATCATAAGCCTTGGCCATATCTAACTTCACTACCACGATTTGATTCTTTTTTCTCAGATTTATATCTCTTATGATTTCTTGTACTAATAGAACATTCTTCGATATGCTTCTTTCTTTTACAAAATCAGATTGGTTCCTAGATATAATTATAGGTAACAATCGAGATATCCTCTCATACAACACTCTTGAAATGATCTTGTTGGCAAAGGTGCTTAGGCTGATTGGCATGAGATAAGTCAAAGTACTCACATGTTCATTTTTGAGAAGTAAAATTAGGTTTGTATGAGTAATGAACCTGAGTAACTGTCTTCCACAGGAAAAGGTTATCACCATATTTTCCACATCCTCCCCAACAATACTGCAACAACTTTGGAAGAATAGTCCTGAAAAACCATCTGAACTACTCACACTTTCAGGATTAAGACTCATTATCACCCTTTTAATTTCTTTCTTGTCAGGAATTCTCCCCATCTTCTCATTTTGCTCACCTATAATCACCTTATGAATCAGATCCAACATTACATCATCTTCATGCGCGTATGTTTCTTTGAATTATTCCTTAAAGAAAAATATTGCTTCTCCTCCAATGTTGTCTGATGTATTTACTGTGTCCCCCTGAGCTATTTGAATTTTCGCTAAAAATAATTTTCTCATCCTCCTTTTTACATAATTATGAATGAATTTGTATTTTTTCCCCGTATTTAAACCATTTTATTCATGTTTTTTTGTTTTCAAAATTCTTCTTTAATGTGAAGATATTTCTTTAGCTCTGCTTTCGCCTTAGTTAAATCAACTCCGTTATCTGTACTAGAATTTATCTCCATTTGGCATTCCTTCACCCTTATTTGATCTTCTATGATGACAATTTGCTGTAGTATATCCCCAAATGTGACCTTGCTCCATTTTATTAAAAAGAACCTGTAGTTTTCTGATTTTTGCTTGAAACTACAAAATGAACAACCTTTTAATTTCACTCTCCAGTTTGTCTCTTCCAACTTCTTAAAATCTGAATGTTTAATCCAAAAATTAAGAAATCTAAACGGTCTCACAATAGCCTCATATTTTGAGTTGCATGAAACATGTAATGGTGTATGATCAAGAACCTTGTCGTACAAGGTGTAGTACTTCACTCAAAGGTAGTATGTTGATGAACTCCTGATTACATAAAACTCTGTCCAACCTTTTGAAGATGCAGTCTCCCTCTATTCTTCCATTTCACTAGGTAAATTTACTTTCCCATGAATTTCAACTCAGTCAAAGCACAATTATTAATACACTGATTAAAATTTATGACCTCCATTTGAGTAAAATCCAAGCCTCTATCTTTCTCTTCAGCATTTCTAATAACATCAAAATCCCCCCCCTCAACCATGGCAAAGGAAATTCATTGGCAATTATCTCCAATTCTTTCTACAACTACAGTCTTTCTAATGCATCACACCTTGCATATACTGAGGTAATCAATACTTCAACATTGTTCTTGCGTAGTTTCATGATTAGGTGCTGCAAATTATCCCTTATCACTTCCCTTGTCTAGTCATCCCCATAAAAGATCCAGATTTTTTATGAACAATTACAATAAGCTTGTTGCATTCCCAACTTCATTTTGTATTATTCTAGTTTCAGTGGTCCTTGAAATGGTTCCATAAGCACTATAAAATTGTAATTATGCCTTCTATTCAAGTCAATTAACCTTTCAAATGATTTTTGAGTTTTAACTGATCTTATATTTCAGAATATTGCTTTTTCAATCATTGAGAAATATCCTCTGGCCTTTCTTTACTGCTCCTTGTTTTCACCTATAGTGGGATTGCTGGTGCACATGATTTACTTCTCTTTGCAACAGTCTCTAATTGCTTTATTTGTCTGGGAGATAAAATCTCCATCTTTTGCAATTGTCTGTATGTTCTCCCCAATGTCTTCATCCTCTTCTGTGTCCCTTCTCAGTTGTTTTCCCCCTCTGAAACTTCTTACAGATCTGAACACTTTAGCTGATTATCTTCCTCCTTTCCTTCTTATCCGACAAAAGAATGGCCTTCATCATCCATGTTCTTTGCTTCTTGATCCTTATTATTACTCCTTTGAATTTTTCTCATTTTCTACATTTCTCCTTTATTTACTATTGTGATCTACCTGGACTTGCATTCTGTGTGTTCTTCCCTGACTCCTTTGATTCATTCTCCTTTCCCTCTATTTCTTTTTGCTTAGGGGTCTTCTCCTTTTCTCCAAAAACTTCGTCTACCCATTATTTTGTTTCATTTTCTTTGATCTATATCTGATGTGTTTCTTGTGCCCCATAGTCTTCACCATTATCTGCTAATGCTTCGAATTTATTGTCTGTGCTTACCACCTTCTTTTTCTGTTGGTTACTTTTTATATTTCAAACTTGTTTATTTATTCTTTTTCCTTCTCTTCTCCATCCTCCTCCATTTTTATTTTTCTGCTGAATGAATTGATCCTGTTCTTTATTACTTTGTTGTTGTCCCCCACCTTTTTTTATCTTGTCCTATCCCTCTTCATGTTCCATGGCCACCCTATTCTAATTCTCCCCATTATTTCCTTCCATCTTTGGTTATAACTCTGGATGAATTACATAACATTATTATTCATTATGATTCTAAATTTTACAATTCTTATAGTATTTTGGCACATAGTCGTATTTAATCTTGATCTACTTCTCATATATCTCTCCTGTATGCCTTCTAAGCCCCACTTTGATTCTTTTTGGGAACTCTCTTATCAAATCTACCTCTACCTTCATCCTTGCACAACTAGGTCTAGTTTGATTTCTTTTTGCCATATACAGTTGTAATAGCTTTCCAACAGTAGCAGCCAATGAAAATACTACTTCCTTGATGAAGAAATTTGGTGGTAGTGTTAGGAAGGAAATCCATGGGATCGTCGTTGAAGTCTCCTCTAATGGATCAAACAGTCCATATCATTTTAGAGTTCTCATAAGATATAATCATCCTTTGTGCATCAATTAAAAGGCTAGTTTCGATAGTAGGTTAACATAATCCTCTAAACATGAAGCCCTGATCAAAACATGTTTATTGCTAAGCAGTCCCACATTGCATTCTCCCTTAAGCTTGCATTGTTTCGGAATGATTTTTCTCAGATTTTGTATGTCTGACCACCCATACGAAAATTTACCAATCACTGCATATTGTAGATTCTCCTTTATGATCACCTTTTCAATCTCTTCCTCTTCCCAAATTATCCTAGGGTCGCCATGAAGGTAAGCGATAGGTTTCATTGGGACTTTCTTTTCTTCCTTTTGTGTCGGGCGTACAACTGCTGCGTAAGTAATTATTTTAGTTGCCTGAGTATCAACCCTAGTAGGGGGTTAATCGGGTGAATTGGTGGTCATAGCCACCGAAAAATGATAGGCAAATAGTAGTGTTTAAAAAATGGCGGCTAGGGTTTTGAGAGCTTTTGAAGGAGTGTTTGACCGATTTGTTGTTTTGCTCTTTACTTCATCATTACCCAATTTCAATTAAAATCATCCGATTCTCTCTTTTAATCCAAACCCAACCAAATAAAATCACATCAAATTAAATCTCCAAACCAAATCTCTCTTGATCTTCTTCATCTCCTTGTTCATACCATCCCTCCCAAGTATCGAAAACAAAATAGTATAAGCACGAGGTGTGACCAGTGATGGCTCATTAAGTCCCATCCATTCGAAAAAATATAAGCAATCAATTGCCAAACCTTCATTTCCCAGCAAACCCAATATTTTCTCAGTCGTTCTATCCCACTCTTCCTTCAAATTCACCTAATACTTCACCTAAGGTCACATTTTTCGATAAGTTCTTCTCCTTCCCCACTGTCCCTCAATTCTAGGACTTGGGATGTACCAAACTTGAGCTTCCAATCGATCTTTAGTGGCAAACTGTCTTCTTCTTTAGTTGCTCTCCAACTCAACAGATAACCACAAAATGAATTGGAATCAACAACAAAATAGAACGAAACAATGTTCATTCGCAATAGATCATTGTGTGACTTACAATTTCTTAAGTCCAAGCTCGAGCTCGGCCAATCCACGTGAAGAAGAGCTGAAAAATGGAGGTGAATGCAGTCAGAATCAGAATTGATTTTGCGAGCAATATTCTCCGTTTCAAACATAATAGTAGAGAAGAATGTGCTTGGTGGCAAAAGTGGGAAAGGGAAGGAAGACCGGTTATTAGGATATATTTGGTATGAGTCAATTTAATTAGGTGGGTCGGGTTAAAAGTGAGAATCAGATAATTTCAATTGAAATTGAATAGTTTTATTTGATTTGTGGTTTTTCATTCAATTGAGGGGTACATGTGATAAGTTTAGTAACCACGGGGTATAAATTATTTGATAATATAACAAAGAATAAAACTAACTATTAAATAAAAATTTAGTGGTATTTTTGAGTCTTTTTCCATTGATAAATCTATACTCCATAATTAAGTTACTAAATTAAATTTACAGAAAAGGAAGCAGTAAAATACCGCAACCCGCTGAGAAATATCAGAGGCAAAACCCTAATTATAACTTATGATAAAGTGTCGCCGTTACAGAAATAGGCCTATTTTTACACTATAAAACCAAGCTCAAGAAAATATCTCCTTCCATTCTCCTTCTTTAAACCCTAAAGTTTTCCCTTAGGGTTTTATAGTCGTCTCCTCCTCCCGCTGCTTCCTCCTTTTCCTCCCTTTTTTCCCCCACAACTCGGAATGGGTAAATCTACTAAGAAGTCCGCCACCAAGGTTGATGCTACTGTAGCTGCGCCAACCAAACCCATGAAGAAAGGTTTGATCTTTTGGCCCCTTTTTGTTTTGTCGATTTTAAGTTTTTTTGTTATGGGTTCTAAGGTTTGAACTTTTTGACTATTTTAATTTGTCTGATTATAGTTTTCTTGAAAATTTTGTGTGCGGTTTCGTTTTATTTGCTCTGCTTCTTTTATGTTTTTTTTAGCGTCCATGGTGTGTTGAGCAAAATAATACTTTTTACCCTATCATAGCGATTGATTTTGGTGGTTATTGTTCTTGGTACATTTGTTTGGTGGTGTGACTAGTTGTCTATATGTTTACAGGGAAGAGAGAAGCTGAGGATGAATTAGCCAAGTTGGTGAGTACAAAGAAGCAGAAGAAAGATGTGGCTGTTGCACAAGCTGTTGAGAAAAAGAAGAGTGATACAAAGACTCAGAAGAAGAAGAAACAAGAAAGCAGTTCCTCTGAGGATAGTTCCTCTGAGTCTGAAGATGAGAAGGTAATACACGCATTTAACTCTTTTCATGTAGTCTGTAAACAATTTTGATTTGTAATTGGCATTAAATAACTGGCTTGCATGTGTCTTGTTCTTATTTTGTTATGCAGCCTACTAAAGCAGTGGTACCTCCCAAGAAAGTGGCCCCTGCCAAAAATGGAAAGTTAGCTAGCAGTTCTGACGATTCAGATTCTTCAGATGACGATGAAGTAAATTACCCTCTAACAGCTGCTATGTATATTTTTGATAGTATTTTTGTCTTGTTTTGTAACAAACTGTGTTGGTGTTGTGGTTGTGTATAGGCTCCTGCTAAGAAGGTTGTTGCAGCTTCAACTAAGAATGGTGTTTCTGCTAAGAAGAAAGTTGAGTCAAGTGATGATTCGGATGATAGCAGCTCTGAGGAAGACGTACCTGCACCCAAGAAACTTCCTACTAATGGCTCTAAGAAAGTAGAGTCAAGTGATGATTCTGATGATAGCAGCTCCGAGGATGATGACGCTGTTGTTAAGAAGGCGCCTGCTGCTGCCTCTAAAAAGGAAGAATCCAGCACTGATTCCAGTGATGACTCCAGTTCAGATGATGATGTAAGGACACCATTTGCTTTGTGTAGTTAAGTGATTTAGGCAGATATGGTCACTTGACAACCGACTTGATGAAATTGGTGCATGTTGGATATCTTATAATAGTGTTGCTGTTTGATTCTATAATTGATTTTCCTTTTGACAGGAACCTCCCTCTAAGGTAGCTGCTCAACCTAAAAAAGCTCCTCAAGCCGTGAAAAAGACTAGTGACAGCTCTGAAGACACTGATGATTCCGATTCTGATTCTGGTACAGACAAGGTTTGACCACTAGATTGTTTTGTGTATTTTTTTTACTATTGCTGTTTCCTTGAATCCATTAACATTTAAGTGATTTCTTAGATGTATTTTGAGTAAGTTATTTGATTATTTTCTCTCTTTAGGGAAAGGCTGCCACTGTATCTAAAAAGGTATGCCTGAAATCCTTTCCTCGCATACTGTACTTCTTTGTCTGGATGATATTAGTATTTTGTTAGTCATGGTTTTACACGTTGTATAAGTTCATTGCTTTTGCAGGTTGCTTCATCTGATGATGAGAGTGAGGATGATAGTTCTGACGAAAGTGATGAAGAGCCTCAAAAGAAAAAGAGCAAGGTCTGGATATGTTTCATTTGTGATGTTCCAACCTGTGTTTCATTTTAGTTCACCGTCTAAAAATTGTATTTCACAGCCCTCTAGCACTCCAGCTGTCTCAAAAACTCCAGAGGAGAGTAGTTCTGAGGAATCTTCTGAGGCAGATGAGTCCTCTGAAGAGGAAGAGGATGACAAAACATCCAAAACTCCCAAGAAGGTCATATTTTCGTATCCTTGGGTTGATCTGCATCTCTTCCTGCATCTTTAATATTAGTGTCATCATAGTTCTTCCAGTTGGATGAGCTTGCATTGTTTTCCCTTTTTATGTTTAGCTATTTCTAAGATATAATTTTGGAGTTTCTAAATTTATAATTAATCAAATTAAATCTTGTCTGAACCGTGGAAGGATTTTCTTGCTCAGGGTGCTGATGTCGAAATGGTTGATGCTGCTTCTGCTAAAGCTGTAAGTGATGTTTTATAAGATTATGTTCTTGTTTGTTAGCTTTAAAAAATTATATTTGCGTGTATTTTACTTGAACTGTTTGACTTTTAAATGCAGCAAAAAACCCCTATTACTCCCAAAGCTCAGACTCCAGGGGGATCGAAAACATTGTTTGTTGGAAATCTATCCTATTCAGTTGAACAGGCGGATGTGTGAGTTATTATTGAACTTTTCCAGTGTTTTGTCTGTGTGATAATATCTCAGACTTATAAAAGAAGGCTTTTGCAGGGAGAATTTCTTCAAAGATGCTGGAGAAGTTCAGGAAGTGCGCTTTTCTACACATGAGGATGGTTCGTTTAAGGGCTATGGTCATGTTGAATTTGTGACTGCTGAAGCTGCACAGAAGGTAGTTTTTTTTCCATAACCAGCTAGTCTGATGCTTGCTTGCTGCGGTTTTATATGATCTGGACAATCATAGTATATTAAATTAAGGCTCATTCCTGTCAATCTTTTTCTCTTTCAAAGTGAAGTGCCTCCATTAAATTTCCAAGTTTGTCAAAAAATAAAATATGTTAGTTTTGAAGTTCATTTTTAATTTTAATTAAGTTTCTGTTCTACAGTTACACTAGATGCAAGCAATATAAATCCTATTCAAACATTTATTTTTGAAATTGGTACTATTTTCAAACATTTTGTAGAGCAATGTCTTTTATATATTGGTACTTTAAAAATTAAAATGCCTACCATAATTGTATAGAGAACATGAACTCCATCCATTACAAAAACTGACCTGATTAGTTTTTAATCTCCTGTGAATGGAATACTAAAATCTGTTGTATCCATTTAGGCACTTGAGCTTAATGGGCAAGATCTTTTGGGCCGTGCCGTGAGATTGGACCTTGCTCGTGAGAGGGGAGAATATACACCGCGCAGTGAAAACACATTCCAGAGGCCAGCTAGGAGTGACGGAACAACAATTTTTGTCAGGGGCTTTGACAAAAATGAGGCTGAAGATCAGGTCCTTGTCTTGAACCATTTTGTTTCTCCCCATTGTTTGTGACTATTCCCTTGGTGTGTCGAGATGGTCTAAATTTCATATGCTATTGCAGATTAGGAGTTCACTGGAGGAGCACTTTGCATCTTGTGGGAAGATCTTTAAAACAAGAATTCCTACAGACCCAGAAGGCTATATTAAGGGGTAAATTATCTCTCATTTTCATGTGCATGTTTTCTCAATTTTGGTTGTCCAGCTTTGCCTCTTAACAATTTGTAGGTCGATGGAAGCATTTGGTTTGTTTGTACTGATGACTTTGTTAATTTGGCCTTTTCTTGCAGGATGGCTTATATTGAGTTTGCAAATGGTGATGCTATAAACAAAGCGCTGGAGCTTGATGGATCAGAAGTTGGAGGGTTTAGCTTGAATGTGCAAGAGGCAAAACCAAGGGGTGACGGTTCTGGTGGAGGCGGCAGAGGTTTTGGTGGTAGAAGTGGTGGTAGGGGTGGTGGTAGAGATAGTGGTGGTAGATTTGGTGGCCGTGGCGGTGGTGGTCGCTTCGGCAGTGGTGGCCGCTTTGGGGGCGTAGGCCGTGGTGGTGGTGGTGGACGTTTTGGCGGTGGAGGCAGGGGGCGAGGAACTCCCAACAAGCCAAGCTTCACTCCATCTGGTAATGTCATTGTATCTGAACTTTTTACTGTTTTGAGTGAACTCTGAAAAATATGCTAGACATTTTGCCTGCCCCCACCCCCCTCCCCGCAATGCCTTGAAAATTATTTTGAAAACATAGGATATTGTTGTTTCATATGGATGAACCAAATGCTGCCACACCAAATCTTAAACAAGTGTGGACTGTGGACCTATAGCCATAGGTATCTCATGGGAAGAACAAAATAGTAGTTCTGAAAGTTCCCATTGGGATAATTGTGTCTTTTAAGTCTCTTTTATCCTCAAATATCATTGTTTTCTTGGCTAATTCTTTTAATGTTGTGGTAATTGCAGGTAAGAAGACGACCTTTAGTGATGAGTAACTTGTAGCTGGGACTCTATGGCCAACTTATCTCTCCTTAATCTGGTGGACATAGATGCATCTTATTTGAAATATTATAAATTTTGTTCGTCAAGCAAGAACTTGGAAATGTAGTGGTTAGTAGACAAGTTGGATAATTTTGTTTCCTTGAGTTATGCGTATTTTGTACCATTCTTTGTGGGTGGAAAATGAGCTTGTTCATTGTTCATATTCAGTGTTTGGTACGGTGGACCATCCTCCTTTATATAATGCTTGAGATGCTCTACCTATATTTGCTTTGACAAAATCTTTGTTGAGAAGAGATGAAAAATGAGACTGCTAACCTCAAAAATTGGAATTGCTTCACCTGAAAAATTATAATCAACACCTCTCCCTCACCCTCACCCTCATCACAAAATTATAGTTTACATTTTCCGCATAACGTACCTTTACCCTTTCCCTTAAACCATCAGAAATTCAATCAGTTTCTCCCTTCCATCAATATACGATAGATTGTGATAAGTTCATTTCTCTCAAAAAGAAATTCTCCTTTTACAACAGATACACCTTGACCCTTTTGAGTCAATTTCCATTATCCCAATATTTCATGATCAATTCAATATCCTCTCAAACTTTTTCAGCCAAATTAGGGGAGGTTATGGTTCAATAGGGGATGTAAAGAGAAGAGGAAAAGGAAAAGGAGGGGCGTGAAAGAGGACTCAGATTCTATTTTTCCATTGTTTTTATGGATGATTTCATTGATAAAGCAACAAAGAAGAAGAGAGACAAGAAGAATGGAGGATGGGAGCGATTGTGACAGTAAAAAGGGACATTATATATCTATTTATTTTTAACTAGGTAAATTACCCGTGAGAAGCACGCAGTGGTGAGCTACCTGATTACGCTTACGTATGATCATTAGGCAATATCGTTTTCCTTTTGATTTTGTACTACAATAAAACTTTGTTGTCATCAGTTTCTCAATGTTTGTCCAATTAATTATAATAGTTTAACTACATATATGAGGAATCAAGAGGGATATTAAAAGATATGGAGTTTGTATTTCGGTTCTTACAGCAAATTGCCAAGGAAATTTTATCCCAACCGTGAAAAATTTCACTAAAATCTTGAAGTGTTTCACACCTGCAAAGTTATGAAGTAAAGATCAATTGTTAGCTCATATTCAACAAATTAAACACAAACATGTCTCAATGACATAATTCTACCCTACCTTGCGTAGTAGATCCATTTTTGTTGCCTATTTTCAAGAATAGCAGCGAGAGTGTCGAAAAATAGCATAGCCTTTGTTAATCGGTTAAAAGCCACCATTAACCATCAGACAGATGACAAAAGAAAGCCCATGGTGCCTTTCGAAAACAGTGGCATATTATTGTGGATGACAAAGATATTCCTCCACCAATAAAAAATTTCAAGGACACCAGGTTCCCTGAACCCATATTGAAGAAACTTAAAGCGAAGGGGATTATTCAGCCAACACCAATCCAAGTAATGGTCTTCCTGTTATTTTATCAGGTAGCGATATGATAGGTATGACTTTTACAGTATCATGTGGCTTTGCAGGAAGAGGTTATAAATCCTATTTCACCTGGGGAAGGAGCACTCATTTGATTATCTGTCCATCTAGAGAGCTTGCAAGACCGACATATGGTCCCAAGTTGATGTTGTAAAGAAGTGCACATTGTAGTTGCTACAACTAAAAAACTCAAAGATATGTTAACGAAAAAGAAAGTGAACCTTGATAATTGCATGAGAAGAGATAGTAGGGGGTATGACTTGTCTAGTTTTTATCGATAGTTGCTAAAGGGACGTAAGGGTCTGAAGGGATGTGAGAGTGGTAATTGATGAAGGGATGTGAGAGATCGAAGGGATGCGAGTGTTGAAGCAGTGGGTTTAAAGCTAAAATAGGCAGGAAAACTAAAACAACCGAGGAAAAAAAATTCTTGAATTCTAAGGTTGTCACATAGGCTGGCTTAGGATCCTCTTTTATATAGTCTCATGTGCTGTGAGATCATGTCATGGCTCATCTTTTATTCTTTGACTTTGTCTTTGAACATTGTATATACATCTAGTTGTTTTTTTGTGGCTTTATATTAGTTTATGAGTTCATGTATACGGAGTCATAGGAGTAATAATTGAAAGTGAAACATAAAATGGTAGGGGAGAATATTGGGGGAAGGTAAATGGTCAGAATTGCTACAATGAAACAGAGAGTTTCTAATACAGAGTATTGGGGATCAGATTCAGATTCAGAGATGATGAATTTGGTGGACATTACTCGACATTGCTCAACTTTCTGAATATAGAAAGAAAGGTCATTCATCAATATACAGTAAGCAGTGGGATCCTCTGACCAAAGAACAATTGGCAAATCCAAGTAGTTATGCAGATTGTATACATTGGTGCCTCCCTGGAGTTCCTGATGTTTGGAATAATTTATTATATGCATACCTTCTTTACTTGTGATCCATGCAAAATGAGACTTATTAATACAAAAATAGTGAAAAAAAAGGGATATAATTAGTTTATTCTTGAATGAACTAAACCACCTTCATAGTCCAAGGTTGTGAAGGTTCAGTTGGTGCACCATGTTGTTGATGGAAAAAAAACTTACAATACATGTTTATATAAAAGTAATTAATGCAAGACTTGTGTTAGTAGTTGTATTCTCACTTTAAGTTGTGATCTTATAGCTAAATGGATTGGTTTGGCATAAATTTTGTATGAGAGCAGGTACTTTATGTCGTGAAACACACATGACTCAATAATGAAAACCGATTACATATTCCATAATTTGCTTAAAGCACTTATCTATCCTTTTCCAGACCCACACATAGCACGAACTTAGTGAACTAGGTTGCCACTCCTTGTTTGAAGTATTTACCGAAAAAAAATCCATCAATTGTCAAGGGTGGATGTATGAATGATCTATATACTATTCAAAATCAGCTTCCGTAATCCAGTTTGACATAGTATGTTCAATATAGAACACACGTGTAAAGCCGCATATGATAAATTAATACTTTTGATTGAACCACGATGCCCATATAAGATAGTAACCACAATAGGAAAAGGGAAACTTACATAAATATACAGTATTAAGAAAATATTTACCATCTATAGTAATAAAAAAATAAATTCATTGAATATTTATAATACATTTATAATACAGTTTTAATACATATTGCAGAGAACTATTTATAAAATATATATAATACAAGTTTTATAGATGGATAATACATTTATCACATACTTTAATAGACTTATAATACATTATGTTAGTTTCTTACAACACAAACATAATATATATTTTAAAACACTTATAATATATTTATATTGTATGCATAATTCACTTTTAATACAAGTGTAGATTTATCATAGTATTGCTATAAATGATAATAAATAAAAAATATCGTTAAAATTAGTAATTAATTTTTAAAAAGCACTCAATCAAATAATTTTTCGATAGGAAAATAGTAATGAGAATACTCCTGCTAGAAATGGTTGAAATGTGTTCTTTTTTGAAAAAAAATGCTCTCAACGTTTTACACTTATGTCCATTATAATTTCATTCTCCTTGTTGTAATATTATACTTGGTTTTTTTTTTCTGCATTTAATTGTTTTCTTTCTTCACTTGTAAGTCACCCCTTTAAAATATGTTCAGATGTTAAGCTGCTGAAAAATGTGATTAAATTTCATGGGTCAACTAAAAAATAAAAGAAAGAAAGAGGCAAACACATATAAGACACGACGAACTTGTTTATTGGGATTTCCTCTTTTTCTACTGGCTGTGTACATGATCATTTAATACAAACCTTATTTTGTTTGCATCCCATCTTTCAACTGAAAGATACCTAAAGGAATGCACAAAAAAAGGAAGAAATTTAAGTAACACAAAACCTCAGAAAAGGAGCTTAATCTGTAAATAAGCTAAAGCAAGAGTCCGAGCCAACTTTCGCGCACCTCGACTAATTTCAAGGGATTTCTGTATAAGACTCTGTAAGTTGAAAAGCCAAAACGAAGGAAGAATTTCAAGAAAATGGGCAGAATGAGCTTCTATGACTCAACCTACGAGTCGTAGGTGCTTCTATGAGTCATAGGACTAACTCGTAAAAGTGAAGTTGAGGTTGAGGATTTTTGACTAAGGGAGTGAGGGAGTGAGTCTACAAGTCAAGTTATGACTCGTAGAAAGTATTTTGAGTCATAGAAATGACTCGTCAAGAAACTTCAGAGACCCAGATGTGCAGGTTGTTCAAACCCCGCAGAACGACTCGAGTCTATGACTCGTAATCAAGTCGAAGAATAGTAAGGACGAGTCGTGGAGAAAGTTCAGAGACTCAGTCCTCAGTCCTCAGGGTATCTCAAACCTTGCAGGACGAGTCCCTTTTATGAATCGTAGAAGTCTCTACGACTTGTAGAGATGAGTCGTATGAAAAGTCTTGAGGGTCAGTTCTCAGGGTTTGTCTCAAACCCTGCAGGACGAGTCATAGAATCATACGGACGGCTCATAGGGTCTTCTGGCCAGATTTTAAAGAGGGGTATTTCAATCTTTTCCCAAGATTAATCAACAAAGTGTGGTCGTTTTGGAATTGAATCTACTGACCCTAAACCTCCCCAAACTCCTCATTCTCATACTGAGTCTCAAACTCACAAAACCTTCCTCTCCCAAAGCTCCTCTCAAAGTCTTCTTCATCTCAAGCAAAGTCTAGGATTCATTAAGAACAAGTCTCCATTTTCTAGTTGCATTAGGGCTTTATTCCCCAAGGCCTGTGGGTCTTTATTCATGAGTTCTTCCACCCATGGAGCCCAAGTATTTTCTAACCTAGTAGCTCAATTTCAATTGTAAATTTTATGGGTTTTGGCATCATGATTCCAAATGCATAGGTTATTTTGTATTTGAAGTTTATTTACCTATCTTAACTTATATTGGATCTTAAATTGCATAGAATTGTTGATTTATCAAAGATCCTTATATGAAGGCATGAAAGGGTTTTAAAGTGAATGGGTGGGTTGTTTCAAGTATGTTTAAATTGGTGTATTCCATTACTCTCGTGCATGCTAGTATTGATTTTAATGACTTGAAAGTTGAATTGAATAGAACCCACCTAGTTTTACTATGTTTTCAATGAAGTTTGACTTGAAAGCTTTTGACTCCAAATGAATATTTATGAAAGTAATGTCTATGATCAAAAGGGAGTCTTATGAAATGAAAGAATGATGAATTCTTATGAAATAAGGACAATTCTTACATATTTGAATCACCAAAGATTTTAAGGAGCTATTCTACCGCATGATTATTTAAAGTCTTAAACTATATGTATGCTTATGCTATCATGATATATTATTTCGTGGGATTTGACTTAGCACTGAATGGGGAATTGAGGTGAGATTTGGTAAGGAAATCCTACTAGCAACCCCTTATCTCATTAATTATGTGCCAACATAGGTGCCCTTGTAGGCTAGGCTAATGGATCCACATATGGCCATCTAGAGTTAAAGTTAAAGAAGTGAATGAAGTTGATAGAATTCTATCCGGCAAGTAGTCTCTCCGTGCCAACGTAGGGCGTTATGTTGGATTCCATGTAATAGCTCACATGTTCTTAATGTCGGTTGTAATCAATCTTCCCACAAATGAAGGTTTCAAATGCTATTTACTTGATGTCTCATGCATGCCTCTACTCATGTACGTTACCTTATAATGTTTTAATGTTTTCATTGTATATTGCATTCCTACATACTTTGTATGTTCAAAGTACTAACGCTTACTCTTTTGCCTACATGTTATTATCATATAGGGATCGATGCTCCTCCTTGTTCTCCTCCAAATGAAAAGGCCGAGCTAGTGACCTATCAACTCAAGGGCGTAGCAAGGGTTTGGTATGTGTAATGGGTTTTTGAAAGGGGTGAACACATAAAACCCATAGAGTGGAAAGAGTTTAAGGGTGCCTTCCTAGATCGCTTCTTTCCTTTGTATCTAAGGGAGGAAAAGATCCAAAAGTTCATTAGTCTTCGCCAAGGGAGCATGAGTGTGAGGGAATACTCTCTCAAATTCACAAAATTTTCTAAATATACTCCTTTCATGGTCTCCGATCCAAGGGAAAGGATGAATACGTTCATCTTCGGTGTTTCTAGTTTGGTGTCCAAGGAATGTAAGATGGCCATGTTGGTCAAAGAGATGGACATATCCCAAATTATGACCTTTAAGAAAAAAATTGAGGAAGAGAAGTTAAGGGAGAGGTCAAGAGGGTTCAAGAAGGATAGAGTTGATGGTGGAGGGTTCAATCACCAAAAGTTTGGTTATATTGGTGGTGAGAAGAGACAAAGTGGGCAACTATTCTTGGGGCAGGTTCCACCAATACTTCTCCTCCAAGGTTCAATAAGGACAAGGGTGCAAATCCTATAGTTCCAAGGGAGAACGTGGGTGCTCAAGATTTTCCCTTTTGCAAGAAGTATGGGAAGACTCACAAAGGAGAATGCTTAGCCGGCTCTAATGCATGCTTCAAGTGTGGTAAACCGAGTCACCAAGCTAGAGATTGTAGAGGTGGTGGTGGTAGAAGAAGGCCAAATTGCTCATGGTCAACAATATCAAGGGAGTGGACAACGCACCAACTAATTTTATGCCTTGCATGGAGACAAGAAGTTGAGGAAGCGCCCGATGTTGTTATCGGTATGTTAAAGGTTTTTAATTTCGATGTGTATGCATTATTAGACTCGGGTGCCAACTTATCATTTATTAATCCATTCATTGCTAATAGGTTTGATGTGTTACCCGAAATGTTATTAGAACCCTATTTGGTGCCTACCCCAAGGGTTGTCCTATGTCTATCTTGCACAAAGTTGTTCCTTGTGATCTCATTGAGCTTGACATGGTAGATTTTGATGTTATTCACGAGATGGATTATTACATGCGTCTTATGCTTCTATATATTGTAGAACTCATACAATTAGTGTACGATCCTGGAAGTCAAAATTTTGGATCAAAAAGGAAAACTCAAGGAAATATTGATTGACCTCAAGTTTACGAGTCTCTCTATGACTCATAGCTATTCCTACGACTTGTAGGAATGATTCATAGAGTGAACCCTCACGCTTGTTCAGGATAAAATTCTAGAGAGGTCCTACGACTCAACAGGACAAGTCGTAGTCCTATTGATGAGTCATAAAGATGACTCATAACAAAATTTCAGAGGCTCAAAATTTGTAGGTTTTCAGACCTGCAAGACAAGTTGGGTCTACGACGCATAAATACATTGAAGAGTTGTAAGAACAATTTATAGATGAAACTTCAGTGACTTGAAATTTTACGGATTCTTAGACCTGCAAAACGACTCAAGATGATGAGTCGTAAAAGTTATTACGACTAGTAGAGTCCAATTCGTGGTTCCAAAATCCGAGTTTAATAAGGGGAAATATTGTCTTTTCCCCAAGTTCGGTTCAATGTATCTAGATACTTTTATGGCCAAGTTCATAGCCTATAAACACCATTCCTTCAAATCCCCCTCCTATTGTAAATCATTCTTCAAAATTTCTCTAAGGCAAGACTAAGGAATTCTCTCAAGGTTCGTCTTTAAATTCCAAGCTAGGGTTTCAAGGGCAATCAATTTCTTCTTTGATTTCTAAGTTAATTAACCAAGGTATGTGGGGATTGATTCATGGGATCCTTTCACCAATGGAGTCCCAAGGTTTCCTCAAAAGATCTCTTGAATTTCAATAACTTTCTAACCATAGTTTTGATGAATTGCATTAGGATATTTCAAATATGTTTTTAGTTGTTATCAATGATCATTATAAACATGATTCTACATTAATTGCATGATTTCAAATTGAATTATTAATGCCCATGCATGAAGCTAGTTTCAATGATGATTTACATAATTATGATTATGAAGTTCAAGGATTTTCAAAAGAAAGTTTTATAAATGAAGTTGATATTTATGATTGAATAATGAAAGTGGTAATGATGATCAATGATAATCCAAGAAAGTTATTATGGTGTGATAAGGATAATTCTCACACAACTTATGATTTAAGATGGTAATAAGTACAATTCTCATTAAATTTTATGGATTCCTATGAGCACTAAAGTTAATGGGCTATTCTAATGATTATTTTCATGATGAAGTTAATGAAGATGTTCCTATGTTTTGATGAATTTTTGTTGGGATATTGACTAAGCACCAAGAGGACTTATAGGTGGAGTTTGATTCGATAATATTTAGTTACCCAAGGGAATTCTAGTAGAAACCTAAAGTCCCAAGATACGTTGCCCCTGTAGGTTGCCTTATGGCTTAGCTAGTGGATCCACATATAGCTCACAAAGTTAAAGTTATTCTCACGGAGTCTACCTTGGCAAGTAGCCTTTCTCTTCTCGATTTGAGAGTTACCTCAGATTCTATGTTATAGCTCGCATGGTGTTAGATGTCGGTTAAAAGTCTTATCCTACACTAGTTATAAGCAAAGATGAAAGTTGTACTATTAAACTTTATGCTGTATTGACCATAAGTTTTCATAATGCTTTTAAGCTTTAATCATATTCATTATGATTCATGATGCATCCTATGTCATATTGCTCATGTTTTTTACTCGTTCATTCATATCTCACATACTTAGTACCTTCTATATACTAATGCATATTTTTCCTACATTGTCTTATAATGTAGGGACGGACGACATTCACGCTCCTCACATTCGTGGCTAGAGTAGGTTTAGTTCTCAAGAGTTGGTGAGTCCTCATTCATCGAGGACATGACTTTTCTTTCCTTGTTACCTTGACTCTCTTTCATGATTCAGGTGAGCTAAGAGCTTGTCCTAAGCCCCTCATCAAACTCTATTACAAAGGCATGTTTAGATCTTGAAATTTAATGTAGTCCATTTTGGACATTCATATTGGGTTTACTTTCATTTGACTTCTATGTTGAGTTGATTCTTCCACTCATCTTATTATGTCCTTTTACATTATGTATGCGATGTATGCTAAGATGGCTTGGTTGGGATCCTTCAGATTACCGATCTCCGTGTGACGTCTAGGACCCAGGCTCAGATCATGAAAAACTTTGGTCTCAAAGCACCAGGCTTAGGAGTGTCTTAGGGAGTCTAACATACTCATCATGTATAGTCTTATTCATCGGTGTGAATAGCTCCACAACTATAAGGTAAACTTCTTTCATGATCTATATTATGTGATAGAGTGGTACTCTAAGTCTTTCCCTCTAACGCTTGTTCTTTGCAATTTTTAGAAAATGTCTCTACGAAGATACCCCGCTCAAAGGAATGTGGTTGAAGAGGAGAAACATGCTCCGGATGATCCCTTGAATGACCAAGTGATTAATGCTAAGTTTCGAGCAGCCTTTTAAGTAATTTCTCAAATCGTGATGACACAAGCCAATCGTGAGGTGGTTTGTCCCTTGAACCCATGTATGGGTACAATGGCAATAAGGGTTCATGAATTCTTGAGGATGAACCCTTCAGAGTTTTGGGGTTCCAAGGTGGATGAGGATCCATAAGAGTTTGTTGATGGTATTCACAAGATTGTGGAGATAATGGGGATTAGCTCAGTTGAAAGGGCAGAGTTGGCTATTTATCAATTGAAAGGTGTAGCTAGAATTTGGTTAGATCATTGAAAGAGTGAGAGGCCTAGAGAGTCATATCTCATGACTTGGGAAGAATTCAAAGGAGTGTTTCTTTGTCACGACCCGACCTAGGGCCTAGTCGTAACATGATGATCGAAACTCCTAAGGGCTCCAACCAAGTCTCTTGTACATATCATAAGCATATATAAGGTAAAATGTAAAAGCAGAAATATCATAAGAGTGTTTATAACATGAATAGAAATCTGAAAATGTCTTATGATAATATAAACTCGAACATATGTCCAACTAGATGCCTCTAAACATGAGTATGGGCGGGGGCTAAGATTTGTCCCTAGCTCACCCTCAATATACAACGTAAGCAAAAGTCTTTTAAAAAGAAAATAGTAATCAACTTGAAAATTTGTCCCCGATCAATAAGGACTCACCACAACACAATCGAATAGAGAACACCTACTAGTTACGTGGACGATTAGGTTCTTCAACCTCAACCCCTACATTATGAGATAATGTAGGCAAAAAGTATGCATTAGTACATTGGAATGTACTAAGTATGTGGACAATGCAATGCATGAAAAACCATATTTGTAACAATGACCATTTGAAATAGCATGTTAGGAGAAATAGTCAAAAATCATAAGTAGTCTTTAAGAAAGATCAATGCATAATAACCATAAGAGTATCATGTAAAATAAAAGATGGGATTAGTCATTTAAAACATAAATAAACGTACATATGTGGGATAGGAACCATAACCGACAATAAGACCATGCGAGCTATAACATGGAATCTGATGATATCCACATCGAGAAGGAGGAGGCTACTTTGCCAAGGTTGAATCCTGATCATGAACATGTGCTATATATGGATCCAATAGCTAAGCCATGAAGGCAACCTACGGTGGCACGTAGTTTATGGGACATGAGGCTGCTACTAAGGATTTTGGTAGGGCCCCCACCTCACGTCCACTCGGTGCTAAGTCAAATCCCACGGAATAGATGCATAACATAGAAATCATAATTTCATGTATCATAGTCATGATCATAGGTTTGAAATCATGGAGTATCTCATTTTCATAACATTCTTGTAATGTGAGAATTGCCCTTTCATCATTACAATCATATTTGCATAATTCATATTGTTAGGCCTTAAGGCACCACATTGGGCCCTAAGTCACCTTTCCATAATTTGAATGAAAATCGCCATTCGAAACATACTTATAGTCCATGATCATAATTGAAATACATAATCATAATTCATACTTGGAAATTCATGATTATAGCTTATACTTAAAATTAGGGTAAGACATGAATTCATAATGAATTGATTTGAAAATCATGAAATTGACTTAAAAACATGCATGATCATAAACTTTGTATCTGCCCATACATAATTCATATAGATAATATCATTAGGAAGTATAATTGAAAATACTCATATTTTACATTATGAAACCTAGAAATCAAAATATGAGAATTCATGGGAAAACTCTTCAATTTAATGCAATAACCATCAATTTATATCAAAATAGACTAATGATCATACTTTAAATCATAATTCATGCAATAGGAATAGAGATCATAACCCATAAAATACCATACTTTAATTTGATAGAAAACCTTGAGAAATTGATTGAGCTTTATGGATGAAAGAATCCATGAATCAATACCACATACCTTAAGTAAGAACACCAAATAATTAGAAGAACTTGAGAGTTTTGATGGAGAGCTTGAGTGAATTTACTTGATGTCTTCAATGGAGCCCTTGAGAGTCTTTTGTAGAGAGAGAAATATTTGAATAGGTGAATTGTAGAAGAATGAATAGAATTAGGGGTTTAGGTGAATTTATAGAGTTGGATTAGGCCCTAAAAATGTCTAGGTTCATTGACTAGTAATTTAGGAAAGGTCTAAAACGCCCTTTAAAAAAACTCAACTCGGCTAGAAAACTCTCCCAGGTCCGCGATGCGAACCTATCGCGGACCCTACTATTTTGTGAATTTCTTCAAAAATCTATCTTCCGATATGCGGGTCCTAAAAATCCACCGAAACTATTTTCCTGCAGGTTTTGACCCCCTGATCGATATTCCAAACTCGGATTTTCCAAAAAGATTAAGGATAATGCATTACATGAACTGCCTAATCCCAGGGCATTTTTGAGGGATGTTACATTCTTGATCGCTTTTTCCCATTAGAGTTAAGAGAGGACAAGATATAAGAGTTTATCAATCTTAAGTAAGGAGGTATAAGTATGAGGGAGTATGCCCTCAAGTTCACCCAATTATCAAAGTATGCTCCATTCATGGTTGCCGACCCAAGAGCTTGTATGAGTAAATTTATTTTGGGTATGTCGGATTTGGTTTCTAAGGTGTATAGGACATCCATGTTAATTCGGGAAATGTACATCTCTAGACTTATGACCCATGCAGAGCAAATAGAGGAAGAGAAGCTAAGGGAGAAAAATAGGGAGTCAAAAAGAACTAGGACCGATGATGGTGATTCCTCTCATGCTAGGTCCAAAAGTGGTGGGCCTCCTCATTTTCTCCAAAGGTATTTCGATCAAGGTTTCTCTAATACTACTACTCCAAGGTTTAAAAAATATAGGGTGCCCAACCCTAATCCTCAAGGAGGTGCTCCAATTGGCCAAATTATCTCCGTATGCGAAAAGTATGAGAAGAACCACAATAGAGAGTGTCTAGTGGGTTTGAATGTGTGTTATCGATGTGGCAAGCCGGGTCATCATGATAAGGAGTGTTGGGGTAAGGATGGTCGTCCTCAAGGCCAAATTGCTCATGGAGGCCAAGTTCAACAAGGTGCCTAAGCTCGATCAAAGGGTGGTCAACATAACAATCGGTTTTATGCTCTTCATGGTAGGCAAGAGGTGGAGGTGACTCAGATATTATTATCGATATGTTACAGGTCTTTCACTATGATGTTTATACCTTACTTGATCTGGGTACAAATTTATCTTTTGTTACTCCTTATGTGGCCATTAGATTTGATGTTAGCCCTGAGATATTGTTAGAGCCTTTTTCCATTTATACTCCCGTAGGTGAGTCGATTATTGTTAAAAGAGTCTATAAAAAATATCCGGTTTCAATTTTTCATAAATTTACCTTATGTGGTCTAGTTGAACTTGATATGATCGATTTTGATGTTAACTTGGTATGTATTGGCTATATGCATGTTATGCTTCTATTGATTGTAGAACTCGAGTGGTTAAGTTTTAATTTCCAAATGAGCTAGTCCTAGAATGGAAGGGTAGTAATTCTGTGTTCAAAGGTTAATTTATTTTGTGCTCAAAGCTCAAAAAATGATTTTCAAAGGTTATACCTACCATCTTATGAGGTTTAGGGATACAAATTATGAATCCCCTACTTTAGAGTCGATCGATATTGTTAATGAGTTTTTGAAAGTGTTTCCCGATGATCTATCCGGTGTTCTCCCAAAAAGGAATTTGACTTTGGCATAGACCTTTTTCCCAGTACTCAGCCCATTTCTATTCCTCCTTACTGAATGGCTTTAGTTGAACTAAAAGAGTTAAAAAATGAATTTATATACTTGTTAGAAAAAAGTTTCGTTAGACCAAGTATATCCCCATAGGGTGCTCTCATTTTGTTTGTTAGAAAAAAGGATGGTTCGCTTCATATGTGTATTGACTACCGATAATAGAACAAAGTAACTATCAAGAATAAATACCCAATTTCGAGGATAGATACTTTGTTTTGACCAATTGCAAGGGGCAAGTTATTTCTCTAAGATTGACCACCATTTCGGTTATGACCGACTAAGGGTGAGGGAGTGTGATATTCCCAAGATAGTATTTTGAGCAAGGTATGGCCATTATGAGTTCATAGTTATGTCGTTTGGATTGACCAATGCCCCCATGACATTCATGGACTCGATGAATAGGGTGTTCAAATAATATTTGGACATGTTTATAATTGTGTTTATTGATGACATTTTGATTTACTCTCGAAATGAGGTAGAGCATGAAAATCACTTGAGGATTGTATTGCAAACTCTAAGAGACAAGAAATTATTTGCCAAGTTCAATAAGTGTGAGTTTTGGCTAACGAAGGTTGTTTTTCTTGGTCACATTGTGTTCAGTGATGGGATTATGGTTGATCCTAAGAAAATCGAGACACTTAAGAATTGTCCTAGACCATTATCTCTATCGAATATTAGAAGTTTCCTGGGCCTAGCCGGATACTATTAAAGGTTTGTGGAAGGGTTTTCTTCAATCTCGTTACCTTTGACTAATTTGACTCAAAAGATGTGCATAGGTTGGCTCGATTAGGTGTTTGGTTGGTTGATTCCAATGATGGAGGTATTCTTATTTGTAATGGCTCAGAATCATCTCTTCTAGAGGATGTTAAGGCTAATCAAGATAATGATATGGTATTGGTTGAATTAAAGAAATCGGTTGCGAAAAAGCCATTGAGGCTTTCTCCCAAGGAGGAGATAATGTTCTCCATTGTCAAGGACGGTTGTGTATGGTTTGAGAGAGTTGATATTAGATGAGGCCCATAGTTCATGGTATTCAATTCATTCGGGATCCACCAAGATATATCATGATTTGAGGGAGGTGTATTGGTGGAATGTCATGAAAAAAGACATAGTGGATTTTGTGGCTAGGTGTCCAAATTGTCAACAAGTTAAAGTTGAGCATAAAAAATTGGGAGTTTTAGCTCATGACATTGAGATTCCTACTTAGAAGTGGAAAGATGTGAACATGGACTTTGTGACAGGTTTTTCCCATACTAAGAAACAACATGATTCTATTTGGGTTGTTGTAGATCAAATAACTAAGTCGGCTTATTTTCTACTGGTTAAGACTTTTTATAGAGCCGAAGATTATGCTAAGTTGTATGTCTGTGAGTTGGTTAGAATACATGGTGTTGCCTTGTCTATTATATCAGATCGAGGTACTCAATTCACTTCCACGTCATTTCAACGGTGTCTTGGTACAGAATCCAAGTTAAGTACCGTTTTTTACCCTTAAATCAATGGTCAAGATGAAAGAATGATTTAAAATTTAGAGGATGTGTTGAGTTCATGTTCTATTTATTTTAGAAAGTTGGAATCAACATCTACCAATGATTGAGTTTGCCTACAACAATAGTTATCACTCTAGCATCCAAATGACTTCTTTTGAAGTATTGTATGGGAAAAGATGTAGGTCCCCGATGTGATGATTTGAAGTAGGTAGATGGCCTTGATTGGTCCTAATTTGGTGATAGATGCTATGGAGAAGGTGAGACTCATAAATGAGAGATTGAAGGCGTCTTAAAGTCGTCAAAAGTCCCATTCGGATGTTAGAAAAATAGAGCTTGAATTTGACGTGGATGATTGGGTCTATTTGAATGTTTCCCCTATGAAGGGTGTAATGCATTTTGGTAAGTAAGGGAAATTGAGTCCAAGGTATGTTGGACCTTATAATATATTGAGGCATATTGGAAAGGTGGCATATGAGTTAGATTTTCCATTTGACTTAGCCATGGTTCATCCGGTATTTCATGTGTCCATGTTAAGAAAGTTTGTGGGTAATCCAAACTCTATTGTACCATTAGAGAATGAAAGTTGAAGAGAACTTCACTTATGAGGAGGTTTCGGTGGAAATTTTAGATCGACAGGTGAAGAGATTGAGAAACAAAGAGGTTGCATTACCCGCACCTATTTCTCTTTACTAAAGCCTAAGGAAGTAAGTTGTTCTTATTCAAATCGATTGAACTCCTATGTATTCAGTTCTTCCTATGACATTCATATGCAGGCATATTCACAAAGATAGATTTTTAAGTCATGTTTTATGTTAAGTTTAAATATCTCATGTTCTATGCATTTAAAGGTGTTATTGTATTCATGTTGGATTGCTAGTCCTCTTTCTGTGTCTTTCCTATGATAGTTGAATCTCATTAAAGGATGAATGTTCCCAAGAGGAAGATATTGTAAGACCCTGGAAGTCAAAAAGTTAGATCAAAAGGGAAAACTCAAGGAAATATTGACTGACCTCAAGTTTATGAGTCTCTCTATGACTCATAGTTGTTCCTACAACTCGTAGGGATGAGTCGTAGAGTGACCCCTCATACTTGTTCAGGATAAAATTTTAGAGAGGTTCTATGACTCAACAGGACGAGTCGTAGTCTTGTTAATGAGTCATAAGGATGACTCATAAAAAAACTTTAGAGGTTCAAAATTTATAGGTTTTCAGACCTGCAGGACGAGTTGGGTCTACGACCCATAAACTCATTGATGAGTCATAAGAACGACTCATAGATGAAACTTTATAGACTTGAGATTTCACAGATTCTCAGACCTGTAGGACAACTCAAGATGACGAGTCATAGAAGTTATTACGACTCATAGTGTCCAATTTGTGGTTCAAAAATCTGAGTTTAATGAAGGGCAATATTGTCTTTTTCCCAAGTTTGGTTCAATGTATCTAGACACTTTTATGGATAAGTTCATAGCCTATAAAACCCATTCCTTTAAATTCCCCTCCTATTTTATGTCATTCTTCAAAATTTGTCTAAGGCAAGACTAAGGAGTTCTCTCAAGGATCGTCTCCAAATTCCAAGCTAGGGTTTCAAGAGCAATCATATTCTTCTTCAATTTCTAAGTAAATTCACCAAGGTATGTGGGGATTGATCCATGGGTTGCTTTCACCCATGGAGTTCTGAGGTTTTATCAAAAGATCTCTTGAATTTCAATTACTTTCTAACCCTAGGTTTGATGAATTGCATTGGCTGTTTCAATTATATTTTTAGTTGTTATCAATGATCATTATAAGCATGATTCTAAATTAATTGGATGATTTCAAATTGAATTATTAATGCCCATACATGAAGCTAGTTTCAATGATGATTTACATAATTATGATTATGAAGTTCAAGGATTTTCAAAAGAAAGTTTTATGAATGAAGTTGAGATTTATGATTGAATGATGAAAGTTGTAATGATGATCAATGATATCCAAGAAAGTTATTATGGTGTAATAAGGACAATTCTCACACAACTTATGATTTAAGATAGTGATAAGGATAATTTTCACCAAAGTTTATGGATTCATGAATCACTAAAGTTAATGAACTACTCTAATGATTATTTTCATGATGATGTTAATGATGATGTTCCTATGTTTTAATGAATTTCCGTTGGATATTGACTAAGCACCGAGAGAACTTGTAGGTGGGATTTGATCCGATAACGTAGTTAGTTACCCAAGAGAATTCTAGTAGCAACCTAAAGTCCCAAACTACGTTGCCCTCGTAGGTTGCCTTTATGGATTAGCTAGTGGATCCACATATAGCTCATAAAGTTAAAATTGTTCTCATGGAGTTTACCTTAGCAAGTAGCCTCTCTCTTCTCAATATGGGAGTTACATCAGATTCCATGTTATAGCTCGCATGGTGTTAGATATTGGTTAAAGGTATTATCTTACACAAGTTATAAGCAAAAATGTAAGTTGTACTATGAAACTTTATGCTGTATTGACCATAAGTTTTCAAATGCTTTTAAGCTTTAATCATGTTTATTATGATTGGTCATGCATCCTATGTCATATTGCTCACATTCTATTACTTGTTCATACATGTCTCACATAATTAGTGCCTTCTATGTACTAACATATATTTTGCCTACATTATCTCATAATGTAGTGATGGATGACACTCACGCTCCTCACATTCATAGCTAGAGTTGGTTTAGTTCTCAAGAGTTGGTGAGTCCTCATTCATCGAGGACATTACTTTTATTTCATATTGTTACCTTGACTCTCTTTCATGATTCAGGTGAGCTAGGAGCTTGCTAATCCCCAAATCAAAGTATAGTATAGAGGCATGTTTAGATGTTGAAATTTGATATAGTCCATTTTGTACATTGGGATTGGGTTTACTTTCCTTTGACATTTATGTTGAGTTTATTCTTTCGCTTATCTTATTATGTTCTTTTACTTATGTATGCGATGTATGATTAGATGGCTTGGTTGGGATCCTTAGGAGTCCCGATCATTATTTCATGTCTAAGCCCTACTCTCGGGTGTGACAAATGTTTTATTTCCCAAGTGAATCTATTCTTGAATGGAATGGTCATGACTCGGTAGTTAAGGGTAAATTCATTTCTTATCTTATTGCCCAAAAATTAATTTCGAAAGGTTGTATCTATCAATTGTAAGGGTTAGAGATATCAATTTTAAAATTCCTCCTATTGAGTCTGTTTTCGTGGTTAACGAGTTTCCTGATGTTTTTTCTGATGACCTCCCCGGTTTCTCTCCTGAAAGAGAAATTGATTTCGGTATCGATCTTCTCCTCGATACCCAACCTATCTCTATTCCTACCTACTAAATATCCCCAGCAGAATTAAAGGAGCAATTAAATGACTTGTTGGAAAAGGGATTTATAAGGCCAAACATTTCTCCATGGGGTGCTCCTGTGTTGTTTGAGAGGAAGAAGGATGGGTTGCTTTAGATGTGCATAGACTACCATTAATTATACAAGGTTATCATTAAAAACAAATATCCGATTCCTAGGATAGATGACCTATTTGACCAATTGCAATGGGAAAATAATTTCACAAAGATTGATCTCTGGCTCGGCTATCACCAATTAAAGGTAAGAGAGTGTGACATTTCCAAGATGACATTTCAAACAAGGTACAATCACTTTGAGTTTTTGGTGATATTGAGAGACATGTTTAGACAAAAAAATATGTAAGTCCATTTAATCCGTCCTAAGCTTCACCTTTATCTTTAGATTTTATTTTGAGACTTACCTATCACGTTAATTCCTATTGTTGTTTTACTTGACCTTATGAATGCAATGTATGCTAAGAGGCTTGGTTGGGATCCTTCGGGTTCCAGATCACTGTGTCATTGCTAGGCTCTAGTTCGTATCATGACAATTATCATCTGAGTAAAGCCAATGTTATTGCTGATGCACTTAGTAGGGTGTCCATGGAGAGTGTAGCTCATGTTGATGAAGGGAAGAGAGAGTTGGTAAAGAATGTTAACCAATTATCTAGTTGGGGGTGAAGTTGAGTGGTTTTGATGATGGTGGTGTGTTTGTGCAAAATGGGTCCGAATCATCATTGATACTAGATGTTAGGTCAAAACAAGACCTTGACCCAAAATTGGTGGAGTTAAAGAAATTGGTGAAGAAGAAGAAAGTAGAAGTCTTTTCACAAGTGGGAGATAGGGTACTTTACTACCAAGGTTGGATATGTATTCCGGATGTGGATGGCCTAAGGGGTTTAATCTTGAAGTGGCTCATAATTCTTCATATTCTATTCAACCCTAATTCAACTAAAATGTACCGAGACTTAAGGGAGATTTATTGGTGGGGTAGCATGAAATAGGATATAGCAAGGTTCGTGGCCGAATTCCTAAATTATCAACAAGTTAATGCCAAACACCTAAGGCCGGGTGGCCTAGCACAAGACATTAAAATCCCCAATTGGAAGTAGGAAGATGCGAGCATGGACTTCATAATAGGTTTTCCTTGTACTCGGAAATATCATGACTCAATTTGGGTGATCGTCAATAGAATGAAAAAATTGGCTCACTTTCTACCGATTAAGACATCTTATAGCACTGAGGATTATGCTAAGTTGTATATTTGGAAATTGGTGAGGTTGCATGGTGTGCCATTGTCAATTATTTTGGATTGTGGTACCTGATTCACTTCTCACTTTTGGAAATCATTTCAAAGAGGTCTTGGTACTAAAATGAAGCTAAATACTGCATTCCGTCCTCAAACTGATGGGCTACCACTTAAGTATTGAGATGGCACCATCTGAGGCTTTATATGGGAGACAATGTAGGTCTCCAATTGATTGGTTCAAAGTGGGTGATATGACCTTGTTGGGTCCCAAATTGGGGTTCGATGCTTTGGAGAGGGTGAGAATCATTATAAAAAGGTTGAAGACGGCTCAAAGTCACCAAAATTCATATTCTGGCACTAGGAGAAGGGATCTTGAGTTTAGTATGGATGATTGGGTATACTTGAAGGTTTCACCCATGAAGGGTGTAGTTTGGTTTAGTAAAAAGTGAAAGTTGAGCCTTAGCTATGTATGCCCTTATTGAATCTTGAGACGTGTTGGCAAGGTTTCTTATGAGTTGGAGTTGCTTTTGGAAATGACTTGGTTCATCTAGTATTCCATCTGTCAATGTTGAGGAAATGTGTAGGTGATTCGAGTTCCACTATGCCCTTGGAAGTAGTAAATGTTGAAGAAAACTAAACTTATGAAGAGGTCCTGGTTGAAATTTTGGACCGGCAGGTCAAGAGGTTGAGGAACAAGGAAGTTGCATCCGTTAAGGATCTTTGGAGGAATCAACAGGTTGAAAGTGATATATGGGAAGTGGAAGAGGATATGATGAAATGATACCATCATATCTTTCACTCTACTCAAGCCTAAGGTACTAAATTATTCATGCTCAATTGTTCAAAACTCCTACATTTCAGTTTTTCTAAAGTTTTTCACATGTATGCATGCTCATGGAGTTGGTTTTTAAGTCACATTTTATGAAAAGTATGAGAACCTCTTGGTTTATGCATTTTATGTGTCATTGCATTCATGTTGGTTTGCTAGTCCTCTTTCTATGCAAGTTGAATCTCATTCGAGGACGAATATTTGCAAGCGGGAGATATATTAAGACCCCATAAGTAAAAAAGTTGAAACGAAGGAAGGATTTCAAGAAAATGGGCAAAATGAGCTTCTATGACTCAACCTATGAGTTGTAGGTGCTTCTAAGAGTCATAGGACTGACTCGTAGAAGTGACGTTTATGATTTTTGACTAAGGGATGGAGTGAGTCTAAGAGTCAAGTTATGACTCATAGAAAATATTACGAGTCATAGAAATGACTCATCAAGAAACTTCAGAGACCCAGATGTGCTAGTTGTTCAAACCCTGCAGAACGACTCAAGTCTACGACTCGTAATCAAGTTGATGACTCACAAGGACGATTCGTGGAGAAAATTTAGAGACTCAGTCCTTAAGATATCTCAAACCTTGTAGGCCGAGTCCCTTCTACAAATTATACAAGTCTCTACGACTTGTATATAAAGTCTTGAGGATAAGTTCTCAGGCTATTTCTCAAACCTACAGGATGAGTCATTTCTACGACTCGTCGAACCTTCTATGAATTGTAAGGATGATCGTAGTGTCTTCCAGATAGATTTTAAAAAGGGGTATTTAAGTCTTTTCCTATGTTTTATCAATAAAATATGGTTATTTTGGAACTGAATCTACCCTATCTAATGACCCTAAACCTCCCTAAACTCCTCATTCGCACACTAAGTCTCAAACTCACAAAACCCTCCTCTCCTAAAGCTCCTCTCAAAGTCTTCTTCATCTCAAGCAAAGTATAGGATTCATCAAGAACAACTCTCTAGTTTTAAGCTTGCATTAGGGATTTATTCCCAAGGTATGTGGATCTTTATTCATGGGTTCTTCCATCCATGGAGCCCAAGTATTTTCTCACTTAGTAGCTCAATTTCAATTATAAATTTTATGGGTTTTTGCATCATGATTCCAAATGCATAGATTATTGAATATTTGAAGTTTATTTACCTTTCTTAGCTTATATTGGATCTTAAATTGTATAGAATTGTTGATTTATCAAATGTCCTTATATAAAGGCATGAAAGGGTTTAAAGTGAATTGGTGGGTTGTTTCAAGTATGTTTAAATTGGTGCATTCCATTACTCTCATGTATGCTAGTATTGATTGTAATGATTTGGAAGTTGAATTGAATAGAACCCACTTAGTTTTACTATATTTTCAATGAAGTTTGACTTGAAAGCTTTTAACTAGAAATGAATGTTTATGAAAGTAATGTCTATGATCTAAAGGGAATCTTATGAAATGAAGGAATGATGAAATGATGTAAATGAAGGTTCTTATGCAATAAGGACAATTCTTGCATATTTGAATCCCCAAAGATTTTAAGGATCTATTCTATCGCATGATGATTTAAAGTCTTAAACTATATTTATGTTTATGTTACTATGATATATTATTCTGTGGGATTTGACTTAGCACCAAATCGGGAATTGAGGTGGGATTCGGTAAAGGAATCTTAGTACAAACCCCTTGTATCATTAACTATATGCCAACATAGGAGCCCTTGTAGGCTAGGCTAGTGGATCAATGTTTGGCCATCTAAAGTTAAAGATAAAGAAATGAATGAAGTTGACGGAGTTCTACGTGGTAAGTAGTCTTCCCGTGCCAATGTAGGGGTTTATGTCAGTTATAGTCAATCTTCCCATAAATAAAGGTTTCAAATGCTATTTACTTGATGTCTCATACATACATCTAGTCATGTACTTTACCTTATAATGTTTTAATGTTTTCAACATATATTACATGCCTACATAACGCATACTCTTTTGCCTACATGTTATTATCATGTAGGGATAGGTGCTCCTACTTGTTCTCCTCCACGTGGCTGGTTGAGTTTTTGATTGAAGGCTATTTTTGGGTGAGTTCCCATGTTTCGGGGAATAATACTCCTTTAACTTTCTAGCTTCTTAAATGTTGAGAAATTTAGACATATATTTTGACTTTTCGTTTTATATTGATTGAGGGTGAGCTAGGAACATGTCTTGGCCCCCGCCAAGTCTATGATTTAGAGGTATATTTGGACACAAATGTATGATGATCTGAGGTTGACAACGACTCTTATTCTATGATACTCCCCTTTGTCCCTATATTCTCATATTTTCCATTTGCTTATTTATTGTCATTTCCTATGAAAGGCTAAATGAATGCTAGTGGCTTGGGTTCGGTCCCTCTGAGTCCCTCATTCGTTGTGTCACATCTAGGTCCTAGGCTTGGGTTGACAACCTTCAACCAGTAACATGTACCATGTAACTCTATCTATCGAGGCTAGGACATATGAGAAGTAGCTCCTAGTGTTCTAAAAAGTTTCTTCTCACGTAATCAAGTAAATGAAGTATCATATTTTGTGCCACATACAGCTAAGCTTGATATAATCAATGTATCCCACCTAGTATTTGTTGAAATACAGTGTATTTATATATAATTTAAGCAAGAAAAATTAAAAACAAATTGACATATACCATATGCAAATGAAATTATGTATACCATTGTTCCTTTTTTTTTCTATTGTAACTTTTGAATTTATATATTACATTTGGTGATGATTGGGGTCTTTGAATTGATTTAAGTAACATTATTTTTTAGATAATGGAAAAGCAGTATATCAAGGTTAGTCAAGAGTTTGACAAAATTCATTTGACAGACACATTGATGGTAAGAGATGCTGGATAGAACAAGGAATAATGTAAATTAGAGTGTAACAAAGCTTTCAGAAATGCTAATGGCCAAAGGCTCTTGTTAAAAAGTGGTGGCGCGGTGAGGTATGTATTGTAATAGAAGTAAAACAATTTATTAAACAAAAGAAAAAGAAGAATACCTGGGCATGAAAGGCGCTTGAAGAAAGCCTTGAAGGTAAGAAATGATGGGCAGAACAATAAATGAATGTATTGTAATAGAAGTAAAACAATTTACTAAACAAAAGAAAAAGTAGAATACTTAGGTATGAAAGGCACTTGAAGATAGCCCTGAAGGTAAGAAATGATGGGCAGAACTACAGATGGCTAAGAATTCAAGTTTGATAACGACAAAGCATAAAAATTAGAAAACGGTAAAGTATGAAAATTAGATGAAGTCTAAAGATTATAGTTAGAAAGTGGTGCAGTTTCCAAGTATTTAGTGTGACAGTTTCAATGAATTTGAGTGAGAAACAGAAAGTAGCATACCTAGTTTGTGTCACAACCCAATTTCTCAAGTCGTGATGGCACCTACTATAACCCATCAGTAGGTAAGCCAACTTGTAACCCATAAATACAAGTAATGGGTTTGAGAGCAGAAACTAAAGAGGAATAGGGAATTTAGGATAAAAGAAGTAAATCAAGACGTGTACATATATATATATATATATACAGAAAGTTCTCACCGACAAGTGCTCACCCTGCTCCAAGATGAAGAAGACAAAAATGATCTCAAAATGGCAAGTGCTCACCCTGATCTCCGGAACTGACTACAACAGGCTCGATCTATCCGTGATGGTAGCTAGTGCTCAGTCCTGTATCATGAAAGTAGATGCAGAGTGTAGTATGAGTACTAAGACAATATGTACCCTAATTTGAACAAAACTCACTAAAACGCAGGGGAAAAGGGAAATTCACTTCAAATGAAGCCTTTACTCCTAATTATAAACACACTAATGGATTTCCCTCAAACATCCACGCTACTTAGCCATTTGAATCACCCAAACCGCTTAATTATAGAGAGAAAAATCACGTTTGAAAGTTAGAGCTCAAATCTGAAAAAGGGACCAAAAATAGTCCTTTGATGTCGCTTAAGCAAACTCTTGGTGTTCGCTTAAGCAACCACCTCAAAGAGGCAGGCATCGTTTTAGCGACACAGAATCGCATAAGAGACCTGCTACATTAGCGATGGGGTGGTCGCTTTAGCGATCCCTACCTTAGGTGCCTGGTCACTTTAGTGACCTTCTGGCTACTTTAGCGGCACACTTTAACGACCAGAAGTCGCTTTAGTGATAGTACCAGATCCCTGCTGGTGCAAAATAAACTTGGCATGCCAAATTCTCTAACGGGGTGCTTCGGATTCGTTCGAAACCTCATGCGCGCAAATGAGATATGCTACCCCACACAATTCGACATTTTAGACTCAATGGAACTTTTGAATTTCCCATACAAGGTCTTTTTAATTAAAAGTGGGTCCTACACCCAAGTGCCATTTTGAGCCAAATTCCATAACGGTCCTTGGGATTAGACCAAAAGCCTCTAAAAGCAAATGAAGAGTCGTTCTAGACCAAACGCAATATTTTAGAATTAACCGCGCTGTCAGAATTTTCATTAGAGTGCATTTTACAAAAATATTGACCAAAGTCTACCATAGACTAACTTTCAAATTCAAAAGTGCCAAATTGCCCCAAACTCATACCGATGCCCTCGATACTCATGTCGACCTTGCTTTTAGCCTAATTTGGCCATTTAGAGCTAATGAAATCGTCATAATTCCATTTTGAGGTCATTTAACTAAAGTTATAACCGAATTCAACTTTTCAAGTTATAAAAGCTCCAAAATAGGGCAATGGCCTAAAACCCAAATGAACAACCAGACGACCTAATAGTCAGTGCCAGCAAGTCATAAATGACTTGGGGTTGCTACAGAAATGCTTTAAATGATGAAATGAATGCTTTATTTCAAAAATGATCTAGAGGGTCATTACAACATCCAGTACTAAGAGAACTTTCGTCCGCAAAAGCAAGAGTCAAGAAGTACCTGAAGGCACAAATAAGCCAGGGAACTGTGTCCACATCTCCTGCTTGGTCTCCCAGATAGCCTTCTCGATTGGACGATGCCTCCAACGGACCTTAACTATAGGAATGGCTTTGGATCGCAACTGCCCAATATCTCTGGCAAAAATAGCAACTAGATCCTTAATATAGCTTAGACGATCATCCAAGTCAACTGCATTATACTGAAGCACATAGGACTCATTTGGAACATGCCGGTTCAGCATCAATATATGAAAGACCGTATGAATAGCTGAAAAGGCTGAAGGCAAAGGTAACTTATATGCAACCTCACCAACTATCTTCAATATCTCAAAAGGTCCAATATACATGGGGCTAAGCTTGCCCCATATCCAAAATCTCATCACACCCTTCATGGGTGATACATAGAGAAATACTCTGTCACTAATGGTAAATCTCAATGGCCGACGCCTACGATCCTCATAACTCTGGTGTCTACTCTGAGTTGTCCTGAGCCTATCTTAAATCACCCTCACATGATCTAAGGTCTGCTGTATTAAGTTTGTACTATGTGGCCTGGGCTCCGTAGAGTCAACCCAACCCACCAAAGAGCAACAACGCCTACCATAAAGGCTTGAACGAGTCCATCTAAATACTGAAATGGTAGCTGTTATTGTATGCAAACTTTGTCATCGGAAAAACTAGTCCCATTGACCCCAAAAATCCACAACACAATCCCATAATATATTCTCAAGAACCTGAATAGTGTGCTTTGATTGGCTAATAATTTATGGGTGAAAAGATATGCTAAGGTCGACACAGGTACCTAAATTCTCCTGAAAAGTCCTCTAAAAATTGGATATGAACTGTGAGCCTCGGTCTGAGATGATTAAAACAGGTACACCATGAAGGCGAACCAGCTCCCGAATGTAGATAGGGCCAACCTCTAGGCATTGTAGAAAGAATGAATGGAAGGAAGTATGCTGACTTAGTCAATCGATCCACGATGACCCAAGTACTATCAATACCACAGTAAGTACGAGGAAACCCCACAATGAAGTCTATGGTGATAAGCTCCCACTTTCACTCAGGAATAGGTAATCTCCGAATCTCACCATCAGTCCTCAAATGCTCAGACTTAACCTGATAATAACTCAAATAACACAACATATAATCTATAATATCTCTTTTCATGCCGCCTCTCTACTAGTAATGCAGCCTCAAGTCATGATACATCTTAGCAGTGCTCAAATGGATAGAATATCTGGAATAATGGACCTCGCTAAGGATTAACTTAATCAATCCACTAAATTTCAGAACACAGAAATGACCACTAAACCTCAATACCCTATCTAAATCCAAAGTAGCCAAGTCAGTGTCACCTCCCAATACCCTACCTCAAAGAGCAACCAAATCTTCATCCTTAAACTGACAGCTACAAATTCGATCCAACAGAGATGACTGAACTCCCATATAGGCTAGTACGCACCGTGAACCATAAAGATCAAGCCAAATTATCCAATTAGCTAAAGACTAGATGTCCAAAGCTAAAGTTCACTCCATAGTAAAAAGTAAGTCTAGACTACCCATACTAACTGCGTTCCGACTAAAGGCATCTGCTACTACGTTGGCCTTGCTCGGATGGTAGAGAATGGAAAAGTTGTAGTCCTTCAGGAGATCAATCCAACGATAATGCCTCAAATTAAGATCCCTCTGACTCATGATATACTAAAGGATCATATGATCAGTATACATCTCAAATCAAATTTCATACAGGTAGTGCCTTCAAATCTTTAGCGCAAAAACTACCACTGCCAAATCTATGTCATGAGTGGGGTAGTTGTGCTTATACAACTTAAGATGACTCGATACATAAGCAATAACCCATCCCTACTGCATCAGTACACAACCTAACCCAACACCGGATGTATCATAACAAATGGTGAATCCCTTACCTCAATTAGAAGGGTCAATATAGGAACGGTGGTAAGTAACTCCTTAAGCCTCAGAAAGCTCCTCTCACACTCCTCCGACCATGTAAATAGGTATCCTGGCTCCTCAACAAAGCGCCTGTAGTATCCTGTAGTCACAAAGGTGGGCCTGGCCCAATCAGGAATAACATCAATATTTCTTGGATCTACTATAATGCCATCCTTAGATACCACATGGCCTAGGAATACTATGGCTCAAGCTAAAACTCACACTTTGAGAACTTGGCATAAAGCCACTGATCTCTGAAAGTCTGGAGCACTACCTTCAAATGCTGTTCATGCTCCTCTCGACTTCGTGAGTATACCAAAATATCATCGATGAAGACTATAAGAAATATGTCCAAGTATAGGCTGAATACCCAAGTCATCAAGTCTATGGACACGGCAAGGGAATTAGTCAATCCAAAAAACATCACTTAGAACTCATAGTGGATTGTAACGAGTCTTGAATATGGTCTTAAGGATGTCCGCTGCCCTAATCCTCAACTGGTTGTAGTCGAATCTCAAATAAATCTTAGAAAATACCACGGCATCCTAAAGCTGGTCAAATAGGTCATCAATCTTAGGCATGGGGTAATGGTTCTTCACTGTCACCTTGGTCAACTGCCTATAATTAATACACATCTGCATAACACCATCCTTCTTCTTAATAAATAGGACTGGGGCACCCCAAGGCAATACACTAGGCCAAATAAATCCCTTACCCAAAAGATACTGAAGCTAAATATTAAGCTCCTTGATCTCTATGGGGGCCATACGGTACGGTGGGATGGAAATAGGATGAGTACCCTGTCTAAATCAATGGCAAAGTCAATATCACGATTCGGAGGAAGACGTTGGTAGGAAATACATATGCAAACTCTTGAACTATAGTCACTGAATCAACCGTAGGTCTCTCTCTACTAACATCCCTAACATAAGCCAAATATGCCAAACACCCACTAGCAACTAATCTTTGAGCCTGAATAAAAGAAACCACTCCGACCAACATATGACTATAAGAACCCTACCACACCACCGATGGGATATCAGACATGGCTAAGGTAACGATCTTGGCATAGAAATCCAAACTGTGCGACAAGAAAATAACCATTCCATGTCTAGAATCAAATAAAAATCCACTATATAGAGCAAAATGAGGTCGGCCCTAGTGTCTCGCCCCTGAATAGTCACCACATAAGATCAAAAAACTTGATCTACTACTAAAGAATCACCTACCAAGGTCGAAACATGCAATGTCTCAACTAAGGGCTCTATACTTATACTCAGTCGAGGGGCATAATATACAAATATATAACAATAGGTGGAGCCTGGATAAAAAAATAGATATGGGTTGATGACATAATAGAACCGTACCTGTGATCACAACCATTTTTATCCCTCAAATATACAACATTCTCTCCTATTTCCTCATTCTCTAAAAATTCCTCAATTCATCTTCTCAAAACTCTCTTTCAAGTGCAAAAGAAGAAAAGCTAGGGTTTCAATCTTCAAGCTCTTCAAGCTTTCTCAGCCTTTTCTCTAGATGAAGATGCATAAAAGTGGGCATAGGCTGCTCTATCCTATGCATCAACTAGGCCCACTTTCCTGCCTCCCCGGTGACCTTTCCATTCACCCTGATGATCATCCCTATGATCTTGGACTCCGCCTCCACCTCTAATTAGAGGTGCTACTACTATAGCTGGTCTAACTGTCTGTAAAACTGGTGCGGTTAGCCTACGATGAGGGAACTTATGGGACCAATAATCTAACCCCCCTAAAATTAAAGCAACCCTACAGCTGTCGCCTTAGAGATAGAGATTGGACACCTCGACTAGAAGAACCTATTTGAAAACCCCATCGACCCTGACTTGGATAGGAACTAGAGCTACCCTAATAGTGCTGATCACCCTCTGAGGTACGTAGTAAGTCCTTAAATGGATGACTGGACTGGCCCTGCTAGAATCTCTGGCGGGAACGGTCATATGACTTCTTGGTCCTAAAGCGCTACCCAGTCTGGCTATCCTTTTGTCATATTCAAAAATGAGTGGCCCACTAAGACTAATGACTGAGTCTCAATCCATAATTAGAGTCTCAACCCTCTAATGAAGCACCGAACTCTCTCCTCTTTAGTAGGTAAGATTATGGAAGCATGCATGGAGAGCTCATGAAATTGGGCCTCATACTCTAATATGGTTGTGGAGCCCTGCTCCAACTGTAAAAAATGATCTCAGAGCTGATCTTTAATGCTATTCGGGATAAACCAGGCCAAGAAGGCCTATAAGAACTTAGCCCACGACATCGATGGAGACCCAGCTGGCCTAGTCTCTAAATATGATTGCTATCACTGCTGGGCAGGACCATCTAACTGATAAGTAGTGAAGTCGTCTCCTCTCGACTCCACTAAACCCAAGTCTATAGCCGCTCAAGGCAAAAAAGTATAAACTCATAGGCATCCTCAACCTCAGACCCAGAAAACCTCAATGGTGATAGTCTATGGAATACCCTAATCATCTTCTGCTCCCTAAGAGGCATGACGCCTTCCAAATCATCAGGCTGAGCAACTGGAGTCTCTAGCGCAGGCTTGCCCTACAGTGCTGGAGAAACTGGAGTTGGCGCCCGCTGCATACCCCCAATAACATCTAATATCTGGTCAAATATAATCTTTAGGTCTATAGTTACAACTAGATCAAGCGGTGGATGTGTTGGTCCAGGCCCCATTGACAGATAATGTACTGGAGCTACTGGGGGCTCTACCACTATCTCTATAGTCTGCTCTCTATTGTGGGCTGTAGCTATAGCCCTATCACGACCTCGAGGTCAGCCGCTACCCTTAGCTGGAGCCCTACCATATGTGTGAGCCATCCTTGTACAAGAGTGGAGCAAGTGAGATTTCTAAAAATTGATAAGACACTCACTGCGGTACAAAAGAGAAACGTTCCTAAGGACATCCTGTAGTCTCCCAAATATAAGTCACGGATGTCTCCGCACCGATCCGTAGGACTCTACTAGATGCTAGATATGTATACGTGAGATCGATGAAATACGGCTCTAATACCAACTTGTCAAGACCTAATTTCTCAGGTCATAATGATACCTACTTTGACCCACCCATAGGCAAGCCGACCCATATCTAAGAATGGTGAGTAATGAGATGTCAGGGTAGAAGACCAAAAATACAACTAAAGAATAATGAAATACAGGATTGTAACTGAATAGCTGAAGCAAACGAAAATAAATATGTACAAACCAAAAGATCCCTCCCAGAATTTAGAAGTCACATGTACAAAGCTACTATTAAAATGAGTACAAGTCCCAAAAGTAGACCACAGAAATGAGGCTGTCTCAAAAATAAAAAGACAAACAAAATATATGTACAAAGGGAGATAGGCTATGTGCTCACCCTCGCCTTCGATCAAGACTACAACTGGTTTAAATCAATGCCGATAGCTAGTACTCAGACCTGTATCATGAAAATAGATGCAGAGTGTAGTGTTAGTATCAAAATAGTAGGTACTCAGTAGGCATCATAGGCCGACTGAATAAGATAAACAAAAGTAGACTGAAATGCGAGAAACTAATCACAACTAAGGAAAAAACAAGAAATCAAAGTAGGTATGTACACGAGCATACTCAACACACAAAGAGAAGTAAAATAGCTAACTAAATCCTCTAGGCTCCCATAAACCGATGAGTAGGCTCATGCACAGGTCTAAAAGTAACAACCTGAATGGACTTCCATAAGTCCAACAAAATCAAAGATAGTAAAGGTAAAATGAATGGGTCCGATTAAGTTTCAATAATGCCATCAGTTCCCACAAACTTGAACCAAACTATCTTGAAAGCTCGAAGCTTTAAACCAAACCTGATAATAAATAAGGTATTGAACCTAAGATTCATCAAAGGATCAGGGACTTGAACTGAGATTTGAAAGAAACCAAGGACTTGAACCTCGCTCGGTGGAGTGAATTGAGGACTTGAACCATGAATAGAGGACTTCAACCATGAATAGAGGAGAGTCGGTCAGAATAAGGATCTGCAGCCAACTAAACATCACAGGGAGTAACCTCAATCCGAGTGCCATCAATAAATCACTCCATCTCGAACCACATCCAACCAAAATTGACAAACAAACTTACAGTACCAAGAACAAATGATACGAGACTGACAGAAAAATAGGACATTATGGAGGCAAGATTCCAAAGCTGTGTTACTTCCTAGCTAAAGCTCAAACTATCAGATTCAAGTCTGCTATATAAATTTACAGGGAGCTAAGCTGTCCAAAACGATGTTGGAGAAGTTCTAAGGCCCAACAACACCAAAATCATACAAGTTTAAGGCAACACTAGTCTAAGCCTAGACTAAGGCAAAACATGCTCACAAAGATATAAACCAAAGGCACAACACACACCACAAGTATGGATGAACAACAATATCAGGAGACATGCTTTAACAGCCCGAAAATTCCCCAAAAATAATTCCTATGACATGAATTCTAGGAATTTAGCATGTTTGGTGCCCAAACCCCTTCAAGCTCATACAATTCATTATACAAATGCCTAAACATGCTCAGTCTAAAGAGGAGAAAACCATAGCCTAACAGTCTAACTGCGTGTGATCCTACTCAAGGAATCAAAACTTTTCCATTTCGAACAAACTTGGAACGCTGCCACACTACCAATAATAAAATCACAACAGTAATACGATCGTTATGAAATTAAAATTATCGAATTCGAGGGTGGGATAATTTTAGAGTAAAAATCAAGAATTATGGGACCCTTTTCATTACTTATGGAATTTACTCTGAGAATAGGTCCTATATGCTAAGCCTAGCTTATGTTCCAAAAGGGAAACAATTCATACAACCAAACAACTACAACACCAACATGTACCAAAATTCTCAACTTAGCACAAAACTCACTAAATGCAGAGGAAAAGGGAAACTTACCTCAAATAAAGCCTTTACTCCTAATTATGAACACACCAATGGATTCCCCTAGAAACTCCACGCAACTTAGCCTTTTGAATTATCCAAATCGCCTAATTATAGAGAGAAAAATCAAGTTTGAAAGTTAGGGCTCAAATATGAAAAAGGGACTAATTATAGGCTTCTGATGTCACTTAAGTGGACCCCCGGTGTTCGCTTAAGAGACCACCTCAAAGAGGCAAGCATTGCTTTAGCGATATAGCGTGTCTGGTCAGTTTAGCAATATCTTAGCCGGTTTAGCGGCACTTGCTTTAGCGACTAGGTATTGCTTTAGCGATGACACCAGATCTCTGCTGGTGCAAAATAAACTTGGCATGCCAAATTCTCTGATGGGATGCTCCGAATTCGTTCGAAACCCAATGTGCACAAATGAGATATGTGACCGCACCAAATTTGATGTTTCAATGGTGCATTCGAATTTCTGATATGAGGTTATTTTAACAAAAAGTGGGTCCCACACCGAAGTGCCATTTTGAGCAAAATTCCATAATGAACCTAGGGATTAGATCAGAAGCCTTGGAAAGCAAATGAAGGGTCGTTCTAGATCAAACTCGATATTTCAGAGCTAACTATCATTAATAGATCTCGTAGGCCGCGACTGCGGTCTGACCTGGACCCCCGTATACATATTTATCAGCTGTGGTCAAGTCAAACTATAAACAACATAATACCATACATTAGAACCCTAATGGGTTATAAAATTTTCATAAACCTGTAGCCTCTTCCATTTGTATCACACATCATGAAAGGTCACGTAAGCCGACAAGGCTGCCATAACATAATAACACATGTCATATATCATGTAGACCCAGCTGAACCAAATTGACATACATAACCCATATATACATTTCTAAAGACCTCTAAAAAATATTAACGACAACACATGGCCGGATAGAGCCCCCGCCGTACCCCTGAGTAAATAAAAGTAATTATATACATCAGCGGTCAATACCCAAAACTAGGCTTCGATACAATGGAGCCTCTTCCAACTGAGCTGAGCGAAATCCTAAGCTGGCGGACTCCCAAAACCTGTATCTGCATCTGCGGGCATGAAACACAGCCCCTTCGAAGAAAAGGGGTTAGTACGACATACATACTGAGTATGTAAAACATAACATAGTAAAATGAGAAGCATATCTGAACAAGAGAAGCAGGGGATAAAATATCATATAAGAAACTTCTGTACCCGTACCCTGTGAATCATAAAAGCATGCATGCTCAAATTATACAATATAGCCGGCCCTTTCAAGGATTCGGTGAATCATATCTGTAGGAACATTATAAGGCTCGGCTCCATCACCACCTTATCACATCAGATTATCATATATATAAATACATACCCAGCCCTCTAGTGAGGGGCTCAGTGAGTTGTTCATGTCCTTGCATTATCGTGTTTTCATATAGCGCTCCCGGCCCTTTAGTGAGGTACTCAGTTGTTAATACAGTGAACTATGCACGATTATATACCCAGCCCGAGACTCGGTGAAATAAATGTACAATATACATTAGTAGAGTAGTGGGTAACTATATGCAATTTAAATCATTATCAGAGATTCGACTGTATAAGAAGGTTAAGCTTTCATCTAAGGACCCGAGTAGTAGTATAGTCATCTCGAGTGCCCTCTAAATGCCATTAGGGGCTATACCAATTTTAATCTCAGGGAACCTAGACATGTATTAAAGTAAGGCTAATCGCTGGTGGAACCAGAACCACTTGCTATCATATAGTCTTTAAGACTAGGGGCTTGTACATTTGTTACCTCTTTAACATATAGAAGTTTCAGGGGAAATGGGACTATTATGAGAGTTCGATATCCAGAAGTAAATAGGAGATGCCTAAGAATGGTATTATCCCAGAGGTTGTATCATGTTCTACTTACGTCTAAGATATGCCAAAAGAAAAAAGAGGATAAGTTTTACATAGTCTGTACTTTCCTTCATGTGGTCACCATGTACCTATTTTGTACCCGGCTCATCATGGGGCTTGGTGAACAACCATGGAATCATAACCTTATTTTCATGCCAAATACATATCAAGAGAAGGGAAAGATAGCTTCCCATACACTACTTTTTAACACGTAGAAGCCTTGAAAGGCAATACTCAATTCTTACAGGGGTTCCAATATCAAGTAGTGGATAGGAATTATGAGGCGTACTTGGAGTTCTAGGAAGGGAATTATCCCTACATTTCACATACAACTCACTTAAGGCTAAGACATGCCAAAAGGAAAGAGAGATAGCTTTATATACCTCTTACGGGTTACTCTTTATCATATTTGCCTCATCGTTCTTTGAGCCTATTCAACATGGAAGCAATATGAATATCAACAACCCTTGAATTTTCAGCATCTTAAGTTGCGCACGAGTATTCATAGAACTCATTTTCTCGCTCGTCTCCTAGACTAGTTCTTTAGTTAGTTAAGGAGTTAACGGAAATTGGGCAGCACCTCCCCGATAACATGCCCTATCCGAATTTCCAATTACATCCCTAATCACTAAAGACTACCAACAACAACACCCTTCAGCATATATACAAGCAATTCACATCAAAATTACACCATACAATCTCCAACCGACTCACTCAAAATTACGATATCCAAAATAGGGTTTCTAGTCTCTATTTTGTAAAACCTTTAACTATACGAAATAGAGGACCGTGTGACTAAAACCAGAAGATCCCACACCTCTTTTAGAATACTTTTCATCCCTGCAACACACCACCACACCACCTACAGCCGCATCACCATAGCACAACACCCAACTCGACTTCCATTTAACTATAATGACTTTAATTTAGATTGGTTCTAACATCAAGCATATTTATGAGATTTTCATATTTACATCCACTTACAAGACGTGTAATACACTCCATAACAATAACAAAAACCCAAAATTGAAAGGAAAGACCTTACCTTACTAGAAATTGGCCAAAACTCACCAAAATTCGCCTCGAAAATCTCATGATGCGCTAAAATGAAGTGGACTGTTTGAGTCACTTATTTGCTGCCCCAAATTGTGATTTTATGCTATTAAAAACTGTTATGTAACCATGGGATACTTTAAATAATTAATTTACGAAATGAAATTCTGAGTCTTACCTCAAGGTGGCCAAACCCGTAGCCCTCCTCCTCTTGCTCCTAACATTTTTCTCTTCAAATTTCTAAGTGTAGGGCTGAAGAAATGACTCCTTAGTCATCATAATATACATATATATACCTCCACGTGATCGAGGAACACCTTAGATAATTAATTCACAGAGAAAAATTGGAGAGCATACCTTGATTCTTGGCTGCCATAGGTACTCTTTTTTTCTCTCTAAAATTTTTCTAAGTTTTTCCTTGGCTAATGTTTAAGAACAACTGAAAATGAGGCTTAGTCACCAACATATACACCTCCTTAGGAGGTGACATGTGTCATCCACATAGGGTGACATGTGTCCAACCTCTATTGGGCCATGTATCCATGCTATGCCTTCTAGGCTACCACGTGTCCTTGGTGGGACCCACCCCCAAGCAGGTGGGTCACCTACTTGACCCCAAGAAGGTTGATCACCTTCTTCCACATGTCACTTTCCCATACTGCCACGTGGTGCCTCCTCTTGTTGGCACATGACGCTCTTCTCCCTCTTTATGGGTTCGTGATCTCGTCTTACTTTAAGAACCCGTGTACTCCTTGCTAAGTAAGCTCAACTTGCATTCAAGTAGCTTAACTTTGTAAGACTTCCAAGTGGTAGCTTCCATAAGTAAATCGAGTCCTATGACTCATTTCTTGGCTTCCAACTCCTTTCGAATTCGTATAATCTATTTCCAACCTTCCCTATTATGGAGTATCACATCCTCCCTTCCTTAGAGGTATTTGATGTGTATGTAGAGTAGGGATCACATAGACACTTTCAAGATGGTTAGGAACACATGTCAAGGTTCAAAAGTGTGGGGTGTAACATCCTTCCCCCCTTTAGAACATTCGTCCTTGAATGTTAACTTGCCTCATAGGGTTTCACAAGGATTTCGGGCATTCTCTATAACAGTTGCCCTCTACTTCATTTAGGAGTTTAGATTACCCCTGGATATAAGGAACAAGTACGAATATCTTTTCTCTATCTCCTTTTTGACTTCTTAAGTCATACCCTCTTTGGTTTTTGGTTTTGCCACAATATCTTGATGGAAGTCACGTCCTTAGTTCGCAACCTCCTAATTTTCCAATCCAAGATGGCGATAGGTTATTCCTCGCAGGATTCCATTTCGTGGACATCATTTATGGGACATACTCTGGGTGGATCACCAGTACCCTTGCAAAGCATCCCTATTTGATGGACTGGGCGTATAGTTTCCAATCAGGTGGTATGTTCAACTTACAGGAAACTTTGTCCACCTTATGAGCAACTTGGTAAGGTCTATTGTATTTTGGGCTAAGGTTCCTTTTCTTGCCGAGTCTTATTACTCCCTTCCTGGACCCTTTTAAGAACACCCAATCATCAATTTTGAACTGTGAATGTCGATGTCGATTATCTGCATATCATTTTTACTGACTTTGGTCTATTTGTCAATAGCTTGCTCAATCATGTCTGGGCCTACTAGCTTAGTCTTTCTAACATCGACCCAACCAATAAGGGACTTACACACCCTGCCCTACCAGTCTTATACGGGGTCATTGGAATACTGGGGTGGTAGTTATTAATGTAGGCAACTTGATAAGTGATAGATAATCATCCTAGCTACCTTCGAAGTTAACAACACTAGCTCATGACATATCTTCTAGCATTTAAATGGTACGCTTAGCCTATTTATCAGTTTTGAGGGGAAAATACGGTACCAACACCCGCCTGTATTCCCAATCCTTTCTTGGACTGATCTCTTGATGCTAATCATAATTAAGGTCCCCCTATCTAAGATAATAGCTATGGGAACCTCATGAAGTCTCACTACCTCCTTGACCTATAACGTCGCATAGTTTTAACTGCATAGGTGGTTTTAATTGAAAGCAAATGGGCTAATTCATTAGCCTACTCATAATAATCCGTATAGCACCCTACTCTCGCGGAGTAAAAAATAGGTCTGTAATGAAGTTGATAATTTGGGAATCCTTAACCTCGTATAGTCTTTCTCGACTTCTTTCAAAACTTTAACTGGCACTCTACCTTTTGGTTTTTTTTTCCAATCCTTAGGGTTGGCTACTGAGAAGCACTAAAGTTCATTCATACAGTGACCTTTATAGCCGCTTTGAGTTTTGTCTATTATTAGCTGGCATAATTCCAAAGGAATTTGGCATATAAGCTCGCTATCCTATAGTACCCAGCTAGTTTTGCCCGTCTTACTTAAACCATTTCACAACTTTCCTTACCCCTTCTTGTAACCTTTTAGACACGTTATCTCATGTCAATTTTTTACCTTTACAAGAATAGGAGAGGTTGCAAGAAATACCTTAGCGTTATCTCGCTAGTTCTTATGTTTTACCTTGCCTTTTCCTCCTTTCTTCTACAATCAGTATCGGGATAGACCTTTGGTCCAACCATGGCCATGTCCTGTTCTTCCCGTGGTACTAATTCCCTCTCTGTAGTTGACTTAACCCGTCTTTGCACCTTTCTGCAACATATCCAAAATATCCTAACTTCTTCTATCATGTACTTCCTTACCTGGCCTTATACTTAACATACACAATCATAGGTTGCCTAACCATTCTGATAGAACTTGTATGAGGTGGACGTAATCTTTTTGTCTCCTGGTTCATTCTGCTGTATTTGCCTTTTTCACACTGAAACTCGCTTGTCCCATCTTGTTATACTTCTTTCTTTTCCCTTATTCCCTCTTTGCTCTTTTCATCTCCTACCATAGGAGGTTTTTTATTTCTTTTCCTTGGTTATTTATCTATCGCAACATCATTTGCGACCAACTCTATAGCCAATATTTTGGCTTTTGGTCTAGCATGATGTCATTATCCTTCTTAGTGTCTCTTGAGTTATTTGATATCCCTTCATTGTTATACCCTTTTCTTTTTATACGCACCCACCTTCTAGCATTATGTCATTCAAGGTCTTGTTAAAACTTCTTAACATTACCTTACATAGCATTCTGACTTTTATCCAATTATTTCTGGCTTTCAGATCTTACTAACTTGGTTTAGCTAGGTTTCTTATTGAATTTTAAACATCCATCTCAAACATGTTGTCATATCAATTGCCTCCACCTTACCCTTGCGGTTCTTTTCACTTTCTCCCCTCCTTTAGGGGGTACTTATACCATTATCTGCTTATACCTTGCTCTATGTCTCTATGTCCAGTCTCAAATTCGTCCAATCTCCTTCCCCAATCTACTTGGTATTGTATCATGTCCCTATCTTTCTGTATATTTTCCTAACCTGATTATCCATGTACGGAACCTTGTCTAAATCACAAAGTGACGAGAACCTTTCCATACATAGTGCGATATCCCATCTATTAATCTGTACTTAAGTAATGGGACCCATGGAGCAACTCATCCAAGGCCACATTCTACTTATCGTCATCAAAAATTAATTAGTACTTGTAGTCGTTCCAATTTCAATTAGGCAGTACTAGTATTCTGACGATAACTGTCCAAGGTTCTCTTGAAGTAGTATCTTTATCCCAACCTATATCCTTTGATTCTAGGGGTGAATGGAAGTTGCGCCATTTATTCCTTAAGTTTGCCGTCTTTGTCTCTTAAGGGTTCCATTCTTTTCGAGGCGATGTTGTGTACACGCATCATTCCTTTATACCTTATACCCCTTGTCCTTACTGTGTACCCAACATAGGCTTTTAACTTAGTCAACACGTACCAAGTGTGCCTTACTAGCAGTCTTACTTTATTTCCGTATTGTTGTACCACACCTTTAAATTCATACTTACATATCCCCCCTTTTTTGTTCATACTCATATTCAGTTAATGACATTTCCAATTAGTTGGTGGAGAACTCATAAACTGTTATCATAGAGCACTTTCCAACCGTCGTTAGAAGAAAACCTAATATCCCTTAAACATCACAGTACTTCTTAACACTTGACCCACATGGTCTCCCTCTGAGTTTATCCTCGAGTCATGAACAACTTATCTAATTTACAACTAGGAGTCGGGGGCTTGGTACTTTTCAAGAAAAGTGACACTTAATTACTGGACATCTTACCCTTTAATCTGAGCTTTTTTTTGTCCTACGACACAAATACGGATGGAGATACCATGGTCTGAACTTGACTGCTCAGATAGGCTTTTGTTTCTCTGAAATAAAAATTCCCCGAGTAAAAAGGATGCCCCTTATCGACGACATGGAGAGTACCTCCTATAGATTAAGTTAAACATAATAGGGGTACTCGATATTAACTTCCAAGACATATTAAGAATCTATGTTTCATTCCCTTTCCTTGTTCTGGGAAAATTTTGGCAGAGTTTCCTCTATACTCCTTACTATCCCACAACCTGCACGTAGAAAATACCAACAATGCCTCACAGGGCCAACATATATATACATTCATATCATATCACAGCCACACAAGGCTGTCAATATCAATAATAGTATGAAAATGATGGACTTACCTCGTGTGTCCAACTCTACCTGCATCTGCTACACTTTTCGGTCTACTTTCCTTTTAGGTTTTGACTTTATATTTCAATCACATGTCAATACCTTACCAATATATATATTTTATGCCTTGACTTATCTGCGTGCTTCGTAACTTCCTATGTCGTCAAGTACTTCCTTCTATTGATGTCGTCCTTTTGCTAAAGTCCAATGTTAGTAGAAGAAGTTGTCCTATGACTCGGATCTATAGCAAGATCTCAGATGTGAAAGAAAGGTAACATCCTAAATGTCCTGTAGCCTCCTATTTATAGATGTGGCATGCAACGCATCGATAATCAAGACTCTACTAGATACGGTCTGCAGACAATCCAAGGATGAACTGCTCTGATACCACTTCTATCACGACCCAACCCCGTAGGCCACGACTGGGGTCCGACCTGGACCCCCATATACATATTTATCAATTGTGGTCAAGTTGAACTATAAACAATGTAATACTATGCATCAGAACCCTAATGGGTTATAATATTTTTATAAACCTGTAGCCTCTTTCATTTGTATCACATCATGAAAGGGTACACAAGCTTAAAAGGCTGCCATAACATAATAACACGTATCATATATCATATAGACCCAGCTGAACCAAACTGACATACACAACCCATATAATTATGCTATTAAACACTGTTATGTAACCATGGTATATCTTAAATAATTAATTCATAAAATGAAATTCGGAGTCTTACCTCAAGGTGGCCAAACCCGTAGCCCTCCTCCTCTTGCTCCTAACATTTTTCTCTTCAAATTTCTAAGTGTAGGGCTGAATAAATGACTCCTTAGTCATAATAATATACATATATATACCTCCACGTGATTGAGGAACACCTTAGATAATTAATGCACAGAGAAAAATTGGAGAGCATACCTTGAATTCTTGGCTACCGTAGGTACTCTCTTTTTCTCTCTAAAATTTTTCTAAGTTTTTCCTTGGCTAATGTTTAAGAACAGTTGAAAATGAGGCTTAGTCACCAACATATACACCTCCTTAGGAGGTGACATGTGTCATCCCCATAGGGTAACACGTGTCCAGCTCCTATTGGGCCACATATCTATGTCATGCCTCTTAGGATGCCACGTGTCCTTGGTGGGGCCCACCCCCTAGCAGGTGGGTCATCTACTTGACCCCAAGTAGGTTGGTCACCTTCTTCCATGTGTCAATTTCCCATACTGCCATGTGGCACCTCCTTTTGCTGTCACGTGGCGCTCTTCTCCCTCTTTATGGGTTCGTGATCTCGTCTTACTTTAAGAACCTGTGTACTCCTTTCTAAGTAAGCTCGACTTGCATTCAAGTAGCTTAATTTTGTAAGACTTCCGAGTTGGTAGCTTCCATAAGTAAATCGAGTCCTAGACTCATTTCTTACCTTCCAACTCCTTTCGAATTCCTATAATCTATTTCCAACCTTCCCTATTATGGAGCATCACATCCTTCCTTCCTTAGAGGTATTTGATGTGTGTGGAGAGTAGGGGTCACATGGCCACTTTCAAGATGGTTAGGAACACGTATCAAGGTTCAAAAGTGCGGGGTGTAACACTAACCATGCTATCAAAATTTTTTATGCAAGTGCGTTTTCCAAGAATGTTGATCACAGTCAACTATAGGCTAACTTTCAAAGTCAAAAGCGTAAAATTTCTCCAAACTCGTACCAATTGCCTCGATACTCATGACGAACTTGCTCTTAGACTAATTTGGCCATTCCAAAGGTGATGGAATCGTTATAATTCCGTTCTAAGGTTGTTTACCTAAAGTTATGACCGAAGTCAACTTTTCAAGTTGTAAAAGCTCCAAAATAGGGAAACGAGCCTAAAATCCAAATGAATGACCAGTCGACCAAACAGTCAGTGCTAGCAAGTCATAAATGACTTGGGGTTACTACAGGAATGCTCTAAACGACAAAATGAATCCTTTATTTTAAAAATGACCAAGAGGGTCATTACAAGCAAAAATACTACAACCTGAAAAAACATAATAGCATAAAATATAAATATCATTACACCAATAATAAAAAATATATTTAAAGCAAATGCGGATGAAAAACAAAAAAGAATAAATAATTAATGTTTGGGGCATACGATTTTATGCCCATGACTTATGTTTATATGCTCGGGACTTACGCCCCAAATTATAGAACTTACGTACTATGGATCTAGGCCTTCAATTTGCTCCCCAAAGCATTTTTGGTACGCCCTGCCTCAAAATTTGCTCTGATAATATTTTTTAAGACATTGATAAGTTCCAACAATTAGAGGCATCTAAAATAGTTGTTTTGATTGAATTGAAGTATCTGAATGAAACTTCGAGTATAATAGTCAAAATATCAAATTGGGAAAAGTATGAAAATCTCTCCAACCAAGCCACAATTAAAGTATGAAGGGAATCAAAATTGTAAAATTAGTCTTTGTTGTGGATTTTTATGAGATGCGCAAAAGGGAAATATTTATACTGTCAATAATGTTTCTACTACTATATAAGATTTCTTTATACTTTCTTCATTTTAGTTTTTCTTAATTAATTGGTCATAGAATTTAAATAGGTTGGCGAGAACTTTTAAATTTGATGGTGTAAAATTAAATATGCGGTACGAGATGGTGTACTTAAAAGGGTATTACTTCCTGTTCCAATTTATATGACTCACTTTTTTTAGATTAAAAAAAATAACACATTTTTGTATTTAGTATAATTTAGTTTTAAAATACTTATTTTATTGTTAATGAAATAATTTATAACCATACAAATATATACAATTTATTTTAGACCACAAGTATCAAAAATCTTTCTTTCTTTTTAAAACTTTGTAAATCAAAAGTTTTCTTTCTTTTTAAAACTCTGTAAATCAAAAGTAAAAGTCTTTCTTTCTTTTTAAAACTTAGTAAATCAAACTGATGAGATTATATGTTATTGATTTTCCTATTTTTAACCCTTTTAGTAGCTTTGATAAATAATTTATGACTCGTAGGAATGAATAACATATTTTTCAAATTAAACAAAAGATTATTTTGTTGCTAATAATAATGAAAAAAGAGAAAGTATGTTTTTTTAAATAGGAAAGGAAAAAAAGGAAAGAAGGAAAAAATAATAATAAGATAGAGTCTGATGGTTGTATGCCCTCAGAAGTGAGACGGAGAAAAAAATACGAAGTGGAGAAAAAGAAAAAAAAGGAAAAAGATAAAGAAAGGAAAAAAGAAAAATAAGGATTTTCATCCCAAAGCATCAAGGTAATGATTCTTGTCTTTCTATAAGATTTTTATGTGGTAATGAGTAAGTTCGTGGAGAAATAATACTGTAATAAGAAAATATAGCCCTAGGGTTCTTAGAACAAAATCTTAATTTAGGGGTTAAATAATGATCCATTTTAGTTGAAATTTGTGAGTTTATTTTATTATGGGTGAACATAATTTGAAAGAAAATTTTAGATTCGAATTGAGGGGCTCAGAGTGACTTTTTGACTTGATTTTTAAGCCGAAAATAAATATAGCACTATGAGTGTCATTTGATTCATATTCTTATGAATATTATGTATTTGAACAAATTTTGATCATTTGAAAGCGTTACGAAAGGGGAAGGCTCAAGTCTCAAAGTGATTGTTTAATTATTTGAGGCAAGTGAACTCTTTAAACTCTATTAAATCATGTAGAATTTCTGAATTTCCTTTCTTATGTGTGTTGGGAAGTAATGGGAATGAGGTTGTGTGTTGTTTTCTTACTTGACTTAACCTAAATTAATAAATGAGGTTAATAAAAAGGCTATGTGTGCTAATCTTGTGATGTGAAAGTTGTAAAATTGTAATGACCCTCAAGGTCATTTCCTCAATTTTTTAATCTTTTCAGTATTTAGAGCTTTCCTTTAGCGACCCCAATTCATTTATGACTTGATGGGACTGATAAGTCGGTCGCTTGGTTGTTCGTTTGAGTTTTATACACGTTCCCTATTTTGGAGTTCTTGAAGTTTGAGCGGTTGGCTTTGGCAAAAACTTTGGGAAAATGACCTTAGAATGGAATTCTTATGGTTCCATCAGCTCTGAAATGGTCATATTAGGCTAGTAGCATGTTCGCTTTAGTCCCGAGTGTTTTAGTGTTAGTTTGATCAATTAGGCGTTTTAGCCTTTAAGCTTTAGTTTAAGTTTGACTTTGGCCAACATTCTTGATAACATACTCAGATTGAAATTCCATCAGTATGGTTATCTTCAAAATATCGAGTTTGGTCTAGAATGGCCTTTCGTATGGTTCCCGAGGCTTTCGATCTTATTCCAAACCTCCTTGTGGATTTGGCTTAAAATAACACTTGGGTGTGGAACCTACTTTTTGTCGATATGACCTCGGATGGAAATTATGAGTGTGCCATTGAGTTCGGAACATTAAATTTTATGGGGTAGCATATTTCATTTGCGTGCATGGAGTTCCAAACGAATCTCGAGCACCCCATTAGAGATATTTGAAGTGGCCAAAACCTGGTATAGCAGCAACTGCTGGTGCCAGTGCTTTTCTTCATCGCAATCAATATGAAGCCTTTGTGATTGCGTAGGAGCACTCAACCTAGCAAACAACCTATCTTCAATGAGAAAGTACTATAAAAGTCAACAAATCATGAACAGAAAGCCAACCAATACTGTTAACAACTTAACCATCTAGAGACTAATCCAACTCAACGTAGCAGGGAGTACCAAAAAATCCAGACTAAGATCCCCCTTGAAACCAATTATATATACAATAATAGATAAGTACAAGTACAACCAAAAAATAACTGATCAGACGCCCATACCCACGAAAGGTACAAGCAGTAGCAAACATACCCCGACCCTCATAAAATTGGTGGACCAAACAACAAAAAAGTGCGGTGATAGGCAATGCTAATGAATGCAAGTTTGTAGTAAAAACAAGTGACATAATCGATAGCCCTCAGAGATCATCAATAACAAGTATATAGATGCACCTCGACCCTCAGCCTACCTAGTGGGACCAATGCATCTCCCTCATCCAGTTCAGTGGTGAATCGACCAGAGGGGCCCACAGAGAATGCGGGAAGTCCATAGACATTGCCTGGGCCAGAACCAGATTTATATAACATATAGCATCTAGTAGTATCAGAGAGTGAGAAGCCAAGCCAATGTAGAAATGGGCGACGCCGCGCCAGATAGTCAGGTACAGGCTAAATGCATCCTAGATATAGCCTATGAATAAAAGGGAAATGCTGCATCGGTTATCAATAAAATCTTAGTGCATCCTCGATGTCTCTAAAACTATAAGTATAAAAAGGAGTACGTCCTCGATGCTTCATAAGTCTCAAAACTAGTGTCTAAATAATCCAGGTGGTATGACTACCGTTAAAAACCAGTTTAAAAAATAGTAAATTTGTGATAAATCCTTCTCAAAAACAGTAGTAAAATTACTTGAATAAACCGAAATTGTATCACAAAACAAGTGAAAATGATCAAACAACGCAAGTATGCAATCACGAACATCCAAACAAGACACAATCAGTCAGAAAAATAACATTGAGTCATACCATTCTATCAAGGAAAAGAAATTAACCTGGGATCCAATCACTCCTTGAATATGGTCTCGGGCCCAATAATAGATAATAGAAATAAAGGCATCACAAGCCTACTGCTAAACATAAACTAAAGCAATTAAAAAATTACTTTAAACTATATCGGAGGAGAAAATATCTCGAGGATCGATGCAGTACCCCAAAATATGCCATCTTAGCTACTAATGAGAACAACTAAGTCAAATTTATGGCTATGATGAGCCACTGAGGTCTTAGGACCTAGCATTAAGGTACCTCTTCTGAAACAAGCCCTACCAGAAGCTACGCCTAGCTATGAGGGAAAATAAATACCTGCTAAAGCACCTAAGGCTCAAACCAATTCTAAGGACATCAATATCAATTCTAACAAGGATAATAACGCTAAGTCACTACCACAAATGAGGCCCATCACCTAAGCTAAGGATTTTACGGTATTATTCTAGTCTAAGGCTTAACTGGGAACCAAGAAAATAGAATAGGATGAGGATAACTCTAATCACAACATATACCATTCTAAATCACATGCAATATATACTAAACAATATCTAATAAAGCCCAGTCAAAGTGGGAGATCGTAGCCTACTTCAAAGCCATTCACATGTGATCTAAATCCGCCAATTTGAAGCCTCCCACCTCTGAATAACCTCCAATTTCCACCAAGCTAATAAAATATTGATCACCTCATTAATACAGACATTTTGACGCAAAAATTACATTTTTCAGAGAAGGACCCAAAATTGGGTCTTAAATGGAATTGTGGGACCCGTATTGGGAATCCCAAAAATCTGCTCTGTGAAAATGTTCATTTGAGCTTAATGAAATTTTGTTCCAAAATACAACATAATTCGATGCTCGAAACCAAGGAAAATAACCCATGCAATAATTAACCATTAAAGCTCTAAAGAAAGAGAGAGGGCGATCCCTTCAGGCGTGAAATTACCTCAATATAATGACTTTCAAAATCCCCTTAACACTCCACAGTATAGATATGATCCACACAAACAAATAGAATTTAAAATCGCTCAATTTGGAGCTTCCTAGCTCCCAAAATCACAAAAATACTTAATGGAGTCGGGCTAATGCATGACTGGTCTTTTTTAAAAGACTGGTCAAAATGGTCTTCATGATCGCAAGAGCTGAAGTCGAGATCGTGACATCTTGGACAAATGACCATCGCAAATGTGATGACCAACTTGGTCAACCTCAATGGAGAACTTTCGCGATTGCGGCTAGGGGACTCGTGATCGCGATGGCTAAGCTGAGTGCTCCTCCGTGATCACAAAGACTTCATTGCAATCTCGATGAAGAAAAACATTGGCACCAATAGTTGCTGCAATAATAGGTTTTGGCCAATTCCAAAAATCTCTGACTGGGTGCTCGAGATTCTTTTGAAACCCCATGCACGAAAATATAATATGCTACCCCACTAAATTTGGAATTTCGAACTCAATGACACACTCAAAATTTCCATCTGAGGTCATTTTGACAAAAAGTGGGTTCCACACCCAAATGCCATTTTAAGCCAAAATCCACAAAGATGCTTGAAATGAGTTTGGAATCCTTGATCACCACACAAAAAGTCATTCCAGATCAAACTCAACATTCTGGAGCTAACCGCACTAGCAGAATTTCAATTCGAGTATGTTTACCAAGAATGTTAGCCAAAGTCAAACTTAGGCTAAAGATTAAAGGCTAAAATGCCTAATGGCTCAAACTCGCACCGAAATACTTGAAGCTCAAACTCGCATCGAAAGACTCAAAACTTGAGCCGAACATGCTACTAGCCTAAAATGACCATTCCAGAGATGATGGCCATCAAAATTCCATTCTGAGGTCGTTTTCCAAGAGTTTTAGCTGAAGACAACTGTTCAAATTCTAATATCTCCAAAATAGGGAAATGAACATAAAACCCAAACAAATAACCAGACGATAGAATTTTTAGTCCCAGCAAGTCGAAAAGCTCTAAATGCTGAGAAGTTCGGAAGATGGAGGAAATAACCTGGAGGGTCATTACAATATCTACTACTTAAAGAACTTTTGTCCACAAAAGTATAAGGATAGTTACCACCTGAAGCCACAAAAATATGAGGGTACAGGGCTCGCACACTCCGCCAGACCCTCATACATCCTCTCGGGTCGAACAATGCCCTCACAAAAAGCATCCTGAGAGGAAAATTATCAAATTCACTTCAAACTCCAACAACTTCTCCAATTCCCTTTTCGGCTCCAATTCTTGCTCAATTAACTCGAACTTGACAATAAACACCGAACTCATCTGAGGAAGACCAACTACACCAAAACCACCAAAAAGAAAGAAACAAAACCATGGTAGATGCAACTTAACACATAATTCAAAATATTTGCCTTATGCTTCCAAATCCATCTTCTCCTAGCCACCAAGGGTGTTCTGCCAGTCCTTAGCTATCCTAAATACCTCAAACACCATACGAAATTTACTAATAAAACCATAACACACAAGCTCAAAGGAATCATATACTTCAACTACACCTCATAGGATGACAAAAACCAGAACAAGAAAACCAACCTGGGGCAAGGCCCAAAATTCAAATCTTAACTTCAAAAACTAACAATCCAAGCTAAAAACTCACCTTTTGAAACTGAAAACTCTACTCCAAAGGACAATTATCCCGCAAATGATAAGTCCCCACTGAGTCCAGCTTTAGTGACTTACTTTTACCATAGGAACTTCTGAAAATATGATACTATATGCCCACAAACCACTTTGCAACCTCAAATCTGAGCCAACTATAATAGTCCAAGGGAAACCATGATGGTAGGTGGCAAACAAACATGGAAAGTTGATTGGTAATGGTCCAAGGGCATCAAATCCCATCTACAAACACCGCAAGCTACGAAAAAGGCCAAAAGCAAACCTTGCATCCTAAACAAATTCAAAATCACAGATTCCATGAATTACTTTGACCCCATCCTATAGATGAACCCTCTAAAACAACTTCCCATCCTCTAGCCTAGGCTACCTCTAAATCCAACAAGGGGCATCGCTGCTCCAACTCCAACAGACAACAAAAACCTTGAGAGAAGGGGAATCCTTACTAAGAAAGCATTTTTTCCATTTTATTGAGGCATGATGAGAGAGGGCGGCTCTATGTCATTGTTGAGGAATCGAGACTAGTCTATTAAGTTACTAGCCCTAGTGCTACTCCTCTACAGAAGACTTGCTAGAATAGCTATGTTTAATAATTCCACTAGTGGTCTTCTTGCCTAAAAGGAGTCAATCCAACATGGGAAATGATAGATAGACCAAAGATTTATGCAGTCACATCGCTACTCTAACTCCAACTGATAACAAAAACCTTGAGAGCTACCAACATAACCGTAGAGAACTAAAAACAGTAGTAATAGAGCACAACAGGAGATTATACTTTCCAAAATCTCAACTAGCCATAGTCGGAAACCAAACCCTAAAAAGTGACAGCTTCTAAAAGATTGAACAAACTGACCATAAATTTATAATTGAGAACAAGACTAAGGTAAATGGAAAGAGACATCCAACTAGTATTACCACAACACCACAGAAGGCTAAACTATCTTACTCATAACTCCAACAACCACAAATCTTCCAACTACCAATAAACCCAAACACCAAGAAAGCCATAATAGAACCAACCAGGTAGATAAAAAGGAAAAGCCATAACAGAACCAACCAGCTAGGTAAAAAGGGACAAAACTTTAACTTCGTAGCCTTAGGGATGAAAATAGTGATAAGGCATAGAAAAGGGTTGACAAACGGGATATACCGTAATGTCAAAGGATGCTACACCTCCACTCACACAGCCTCAATAATCAACCTTTGAACTATAAGTCAAACCATGCCAAGCAACTAAGACAGTCGCCTAAGTCGAGAAAACCAAAATGGTAGGAGAGAAATACTAATCAAGGAAACATTAGCTATGCACAAAGGTAAGAAGCCCTAATCAACCACAAATACAGCGAGACGACACACAACTAAGGTGACCTCCTAAGACAATAGATCTCACTAGTGCCACAATTCCCAGAACTAACAAGCTGTCAAGCCACCTATCTTACAAGGATTGGTACCATAACACAACAACTGGTTAGGGATATAGAGAGTAATAGCTAACTAGCCCGGCGGTAAACTCATAACACATCCACCAAGGCAAAGGTATGGGGAGTTGCTCAACAACCATTCTACTGAGAAACTCAACCTAATCGATCCACTACTAAAATAAATTAACTATAACACCGAAACATATGCACAAATAAGTCCAAGTTAGGATGATACCACAGTCATGTGACAAATAACAAGTCAAATAGGCACGTATGGGTATTAAAACCTCAAAACCACACAGTATAAATAGTAAGTGACAACACAATGATTTTGCATAAATACAATTGCTACTTGGGTCCTCGGCCTTTAACTGACCTGTAGAAGCATGAAATGGATCCTAACAGACCATAGACTGAGTACTTGAAATACCACCAACAACACTCTAAGTACTACTTCTGACTGGACACACTATAGACCCATAAAACTGACCTAACGGACAAACTGCACCATGCTTACACGCCGAGGACACACTCTCAATTGATGCCCAAACTCTCTACATATACGATAAGTTCTGATCATCCTAATTAGGGAAGTAAAAGATGCTGGCAATGTCTAAATAATCAACTCCCGCATAGGGCAATCCTTAGACCAGTGATCAAACTCCCCACAATCATAGCAACCTCTATAGTATGAAGCCCTGCGTGAAGAATGCGATAAACTCCTCTAACAGCACCTAACAAACTAAGAACCATCTCTAACACCCAAAGAACCACCTATGGCTGACTGTATCAGGGTCCTGCGACACTCTCTACCAAAGTATCCTACCTCTCCACACTCATAGAAACCATCATCAATACTAACCTACTGAAAAGAACCAAGTAGAACAGGATGAGCTCCAACACCTAAAGGCCTAATGTGCTCACCTTGAGAAGTATAACCTAAACTCTATTTGATAAAAGCTCCATCACCTGCCTTAAAACCTCTGCATAGCATGGCATAAGCTTTTTCTATATTATTATAAGAGGAGAAACAAAAGGAAGGTAAAGCCTTATAGTCATATTGTCTTAGCCTCTATATCCCTCATTGTTTCTGCTTCAGCTCATAATGGTCAAGGCTTCTAGAAATATTACACTTTCTATAGGAGAGGTACTACTAGATTTGGAAGCTCTAACATTGGTAATTCCTACTCACAAAATATGTCCAACTTATTGTGTGACTATTGTAAAAGACCTAGACACACCAAAGACAGATGTTACAAACTTTATGGCTGTCCAACAAATTCTAATTATACCAAAGAAAGAGGTTCAGGTTCTGTAGAGAATGTATACACATCTAAGGTAGAGAACAACCAATGTGAGGAGAGTCTTGAGAAAATGGGACAAATTCCACTAAATTTGTCCAAAGATTAATATGAGCAACTGCAAATCTTTTGGGAACTCTAAATGTTGGAAATGGTGCTGACAACTCAAACACCTCACTAAGTGGAGCAGTGAACTAGGAAGGTATACTTGCTTTCTATTCTTTAATGACTAAAATAGGTAACTTATCATGTAGATGTGCTAGATTAATGGTTGGTTATTGAATCATAGACTCTGGAGCATCACACCATATGACGTACACCAAAACTACCCTTAAAAACATTAGAACACTACTATATCATTTCCTAGTAACCTTATGTCACGACCTCATTCCTCGAGTCATGATAGCGCCTACCATGACCCATCGGTAGGTAAGTCAATCCATATCCTGAAACTATAGGTAATGGGATGTAAGTGAAGAAGACCAATATTCATCTATAAACAGTTATATAATAACATGAATCACAAATGAAAAAGCGGAAGCGAACTAAACTATATACAAATAAAAGATCCCTCCCAAAACTTGGAAGTCACATGTACAAAGCTACTAACAAAATAAGCACAAGTCCCAAAAGTAGACCATAAAAACTAGATTATCTCAAAAAGCAAAATACAAGTCAATAGAAGTATAGGAGGGAGATGGGCAAATCCTGAACGCTGTGTGCTTACCCCCACCTCCAAGTTTGATTGTAGCTGGCTTGAGATCAACACTGATAGCTAGTGCTTGGACTACATTATGAAAATAGATGCAGAGTATAATATGAGTACCAAAATAGCAGGTATCCAGTAGGCATCATAGGCCGACTGAGAAAGAAAAGAAAAAGTAATGTGAAATGCGACTAAGTAGGCATGTACATGAGCGTACTCAAACACAAAGTGCAAGAGAGTAGCTAACTAAATCCGACTGGGCTCCCACAAATTTGATAAATATTCTCATGCACAAGTAAAGGTAAAACCCGAGCAAACTTCCATAAGCCCGACAGGTTTAAAGAAGACTTGAAGTGAAATAAGAGAAACAAATAAAGTTCCTATCAATGCAATAACTTTCTATAGACTTAAACTGAACTAAATAGAGAGGTCGAACCAGATGATTCAACTTGAGATTTTTGATTCCTAGTGCATGCTAGCTTATGTGGAGGCTTAGTCATCTCTATTGGATCGGATTCACAGCCATCAGTTTGAGGATGAGAATTTAGTTGCACTTTAAGATCGGGTTTTGGGAGATAATGTCAGCCTAGATATTTTAGATCCCAATAGGGTATTGAGGTTTGAATTTTTTGAGAGTTGGGGGTTACATCTAGTTGATCCTTAGTGGGGCCTATGATTCTATATACTCATCGTTAATTGAGGCAACACTACTGGTGGAATGACCTGAGGAGAGATATTACAGGTTATGAGTCACGTTATTTAAGTTGTCAGCAGGTTAAGGCCAAGTATTTGAGGCCTGGTGGCAGGCTTCAGAGATTACTCATTCCCAAGTAGAAAAGGGAGAATATCACCATAGACTTCATTGTGGGGTTGCTTCACACTTCCCATGGTATTGATAGTATTTGGGTCATCATGGATCGATTGACCAAGTCACCACACTTTCTTCCTGTCCATACTTCTTACAGTGTTGAGAGGATGGCCCATACCTATATTCGGGAGATAGTTCATCTTTATGGTATGCCTATTTCTATCATCTCAGCCTGAGGCTCAGAGTTCACATCCAGTATTTAGAGAACTTTTCAGGAGGAGTTGGGTACCCGTGTAGACCTTAGCACAACTTTTAACCTGTAGACTAATGGCCAGTCAGGATGTACTATTCAGGTTATTTAGGATATTTTGCAAGCTTGTATTATGGATTTTGAGGATCAATGGGACTAGTTTTTTTCCTATGGCAGAGTTTATGTACAATAATACCTACCACTCTAGTATTTAGATGGCCATATTTAAGGCTTTATATAGTAGGCTTTGTCTCTCTTTGATTGGTTGGTTTGAGTCTATAGAGCCCAAGCCGTGCGGTACAGATCTGATGTAGAAAGCCCTAGATCATGTGAGGGTGATTTAGGATAGACTCAATACAGCTTACAATAGACACTAGAGTTGTGAAGATCATTGGCGTCGGTCATTAAGATTTTCCATCGATGACAGAGTATTCTCTGTGTATTACCCATGAAGGGTGTGATGATATTTAAGAGGTGGGAAAAGCATATCCTTATATATATTGGCCCTTTTGAGAATTTAAGGATAGTTTGCAAGGTTGCATATGAGTTAGATTTGCCTCCATCCTTTTTCCCTATTTACCAATTTTCCATGTTTCGATATTGTGCTGGTATGTTCCAGATGAGTCCCATGTGCTCTAGTATGATGTGGTTGAGTTGGATGATCTTCTGAGTTATATTGAAGAGCCATTTGCCAATTTGGACAGAGATATCAGACAGTTGCGATCCATGGCTATTCTTGTGGTTAAGGTCCATTAGAAGCATCATCCAGTAGAGGAGGCTAACTAGGAGATCGAGCAAGAGATGCACTTATTTGAGCCTTTAGGTACTTCTTAAATCTTACTTTCGCAGCTAAAAGTTCTTTTAGTAGTGAATGTTGTAATCATCCTCCAGGTCATTTTTGAAATAAAGCATTCATTTTATTGTTTAGATCATTCCTATAGTGACCCTTAAGTTATTTATGACTTGCTAACATTGACTGTTCGGTCGCTTAGTCATTTGTTTTGCTTTTAGGCCCATTTCCCTATTTTAGAGCTTTTATAACTTAAAAAGTTGACTTTGGTCATAAATTTAAGTAAACAACCCCATAATAGAATTTTGATGGTTCCATTAGCTCCAGAATGGCCAAATTAGGCTAGTATCATGGTTGGCATGAGAATCGAGGCAATCAGTATAAGTTTGGGGCCATTTGATGCTTTTGTCTTCGAAATTTGTCCTATGGTTGAATTTAGTCAACATTCTTGGAAAACGCTCTCGAATAAAAATTCCTTCAGTGTGGTTAGTTCTTGGAATGTCAAGTTTGTTCTAGAGTGACCCTTCGTTCTCTTCCTGAGGCTTCCCATCTAATCTCAAGGCCCATTGTGGAGTTTGGCTAAAAATGACACTTGGCTGTAGGACCCACTTTTCGCTAAAATGATCTCATAAGGGAATTTTGAATATGCTATTGAGTTTGAAACATCGAATTTAGGGGGTAGCATATCTAATTTGTGCATATGGGGTTTTGAACAAATCCCAAGCACCTCATTGGATACTTGGACATGCCAAAGTCCATTTTGCATAAGCTGAGTCTAGTGCCATCGCTAAAGCAACTTCTGGTCGCAAAAGCGGTCAGGTGGTCGCTAAAGAGACCAGGCATGTCACTCCCAGATAGGGTACCTAGGCATGGCTGGCACTCAGGGACTATTACTAGTCCCCATAAAATAAGCAGCAGAAAACTTAACCCATCAAGAAAATAACTCATAAGATAAGGCCAAAGACCAACATTCTTTTTAATCAATCAAATAGACACGACCAGTGCGCATGAAACTAGCCAAAAGACTAAACCAATCGACAACATCAATAATCTAGTCTATGAAACCTCTATCAACTATTTAAATGGTGCCAATGATAGGTTTATGGCTACCTCAAATAAAATGAAGAACACTAAACTCAAAGGCTAGAAAAATAAATGTGGTATCCTCCGAAAGAAGGAAGGGCTCACCAATCAGCTGAATACAAATAGATACTCAACAATACGCCTATTGATGATCTCTAATACCTATCTCTGCATCATAAAATAATGTAGGCCCAAATAGATGTCAGTACATAGAATATACGAGTATGAAATATAACAGAATGAAACATACATCATGGTAGAATCAAATCAGTTCAAAGATCTTAAATTAGGGCGGTGAAAAACTCAATCAAGATGTCCTAAGTCTAAACAAGAATAAAATTTAGACAGAGACCAATCATCTACAAACCAATCCAATCCAATCACAGTACTATCAAGACCCATATGGGAGTTTCTCTTATACAACAACTATTACTTATGAGCTAGTGACAGTATAACAAGTCGACGTTGTTGCCACATTCGTTAAATACCTTACTAGGGTAAGAACGAATCAACTAATCATGGATCAAAAACCAATCAAGTCCTATCATGTCAGGACAATAAATTAGGAAACATTTGACTTAACGATTTAATCCTCTCCTATGTTTGGCGTAATAGTTATTGGGTTTGACTTATTACCTACTCTTACCCAATTCGGTATTCAATACTCCTCCTAAGACTCAAAGCTCATAAGACAATCAATCCAATCAAACCAAATATATGTCTTAAATGGACTCTTATCAGCTCATCAGTTTTATCAAATCAATCCTTTCAACCAATCACTTTCTCAATCATTCCCAATCATTTATTTAAGAGAAGTTTGGACAATAATTTATGACGACATTTAGTTGAGACCATTCACTTGGGTCAAATTCTAGAAATATAAAGGACTATCAAGTTCATCAACACTATCATCATGCTCACATCCCAATCACAGTCATACATTAAAAACTTTAAGGTTCTAGACTCAATCCTTAAGTATATGAATTCAATATCCATCAATATACTATTAGGGTTTATGAAACAAGTAGTTCAAATCATTTGTTCAAGAAACAAATTCGTAGAAAAGCATGAATTTATCAATAATCAGTAAAAATATGTAAATTTTAAGAAAGAAATTCTCAAGAAACACAATCATGGGAACTCAATCCATTCACTATCAATCTATCACAATCATGGGCACATAGAGGGACAAAGTCCATGCTTTAGTTCAGCCTTCCATACCTGGACTCAAAGAACAAATCGAGAATTTAAAGACCTCACTTGAAGAACTTGAGCCCCAACCCACCTTCTCTTCTCCAATTCTTGCTCTCAAAATAGTTTAAGTGATACTGAGAACTTTTTGGAGTATAAGGTACTGTTAAGGGACTCAAAATAGTCCCAAAATATCAAGATTTTGACTTAAAAAGGGTGGAAAGGACATGAATACCCTTCATAACAATCAACTCTGGCCATCTACGGGTAGTAGAAGATTAGTGGTAGACCTGGCTGTAATCTGTACACTATTCTATGACTCAAAACTATGACTCGTAGAAAGTGTTACAGGGCGTAGACCCTTCTTGTCCTGACAACTTCCCCAAGCCCTGTATCTCTGAGTATAAAGTACTATTAAGGACTCAAAATAATACCAAAACATTAAGGTTTTGACTTAAAAAGGGTGGAAAGGAATGAATACCCTTCATAACAATTGACTCTGGCCGTCTACGGGTAGTAGAAGATTAGTGGTAGACCTGAGATATAATCTATACACTATTCTACGAGTCAACACTATGACTCATAGAAAGTGTTACATATCATAGACCCTTCTTATCCTGGCAACTTCCCCAAACCCTACATCTCTGAGTCTCTGAACTTCTTCTACGAGTCATTTCTATGACTCGTAAACTCTTTGACAAGTCATCGACTCCACTCGTAGAAGTGACTTCGAGTTCTAAATTTTGGCTATGTGTCAAGGGCTTCTACGAGTCATTTCTACGACTCGTAGGAGTCTTTATAAATCATAATGGAAGTCATATGAAGGCTTCTCATAACCTAACATTTCACAAAGTGTAGGAAGGGTCTACGAGTCATCCCTACGACTTATAGAATCTTCACAGGTCATGCAAGAAACTCGTGGTCCACCAAGTCAGTTTAGTTTCTCAATTTTTCTCATTGTTCTTGAACTTAGTTTAGACTAGAATGACATGGGGTGTTACAAGGCACCTGGGGGCGGCGGTCGCTAAAGCGACAGGTCGCTGAAGCAACTTTGTGTTGCTAAAGCGATGCCCGTCTCCTGGTGGGTGTTGCTTAAACGATCATCGGAGTTGCTTTTGCGATACCTGAGGCTTATTTTAAAAGTCCCATTTTCAATTATTTGTTCTATTTTTGAGACTCGATTTCTCTCTCTATATTAGAACTATTTGGGCAATTCAAAAGGCTAATTTGTGTAGTAATTTGAGAGGAATCCAATGGTTTGCTCAAAATAAAGAATAAAGGCTTGTTGGAAGTAATTTGCCCTTTTTCCTTGCGATTAGTGGATTTTGTGCTCAAATAAGAATGTTGATGCATGTGTGGATTGTGGATGTTTTGATGTGTGAATTGTTTTCCTTTTTAGACATAATCTATGGATAGTGTTTAGGACTATTCTCGGAGTCATTTCCATAAATTACAAAGCGGGCCCCATAATTCTCGATTTTGACTTCGAAATTGGCCCATCTCCAAATTTGATAATTTTAATGTCAAAATGACCGTATTGATGTTGTGATTCTATTATTGATAGCGTGGCAGTGTTTTAAGGCCGTTGAAAAGGGAAAAGCTATGGTTTCTTGAGTTTGAGCATGAGCGGTCGGCCTACAGGTAGGCTACGATTTCCCCCTCTTTAGACTTAGCATGTTTAAGTACTTGTATACAGATTTGTATCTGTTTGGGGGTGTTTGCATGTCAAGTATGCTAAATTTCTAGAATTCATATTGTAGGCTCTATTTTTGAGGAATTTAGGCTAGTTGAGCATGTTTCTTATCAAGTGTTGATCATCCATACCTTGTGGCGTGTATTGTGTGTTTCGTTTATGTCCTTGGAAGTGTATTTGTCCTTAGTCTAGTCTTAGACTAGTGTTTCCCTAGACTTGCATAATTTTTATGCCGGTGGGCCTTGGAACTTCTCCGACGTCATCTCGAAGAACTTAGCTCCCTGTAGACTAATATAGAAGACTTGAGTCTGATAGTCTAAGCATTATCTATTCTTTGATTCTGGTTGGATGTGGCTCTGGCTGGATTGACTTATTGATGGAACTAGTATTTGGGATACTTCTCATAATTCTCAATTAACCGCTGATCCCGATTTTGACCGATTCATCTCTATTCGTGGTTCATGTCTCCAATTCACTCCACCGAGCACGGTTCAAGTTCTTTTCCTAGTATTATTGCCTCAGTTCAAGTCCCTAGATTTACTTAGATGTGGTTTAAGTCCACCGCTGCTATCAGCCTTGGTTCAAGTGCGTCACTACTCACTAGCTTGGTTCAATTCCATAGCTACTATTACCTCGGTTCGAGTCCTTGGTCTCTTTTGCACATGGTTCAAGTCCATGATTATCCATACATTGGTTCAAGTCATTGGTTCCATTCAAATCTTGGTTCAACTCCCTGATCCTCTTATGAATCTTCGCGTTAAGTCCTCAACTCTTTTCAGCTTTAGGTTAAAGCTTCAGGCTTACAGAATGGTTCGGTTTAAGTCCGCAGGAAGTTGTGGCATTGTTTGAACTTCATTGAATTCTCTCATTTCACTTCAACTATATTTGTTCATGTCGGACTTATGGGAGTCCATTTAGGTTGTTACTTTTAGACTTATGCACGAGCGTACCCGTCGGGTTTATGGGAGCCCGACGAATTTAGCTAGCTTCTCTCTTTCTCTTTGTATGTTGAGTTCGTTCATATACATACCTACCCTGATTTCTTGTTCTGTCATTAGTTGTGATTAGTTTCTTACATTTTAGTTTAATTTTTCTTATCTTGCTCAGTCGGCCTAATATGCCTACTGGATATCTATATTTTTGGTACTCATACAAAACTCTACATATGTTTTTATGATGAAGATCCGAGTACTAGCTATCAACATTGATTTGGAGCCAGCTGTAGTCTTGACCGGAGGTGAGGGTGAGCACACATTGTTCTGGATTTACCCAT